>NW_012150197.1:671807-686949 GCF_000956105.1 Propithecus coquereli | reverse complement strand
CGGCGCCCCCCACGCCCACCTGGCGGACCCTGGATGACTGCAAACGGCCTCCTCAGGGCCTCCCTGACGGCCCCATTCTGGCTGGCGTTCAGCTTGTGGCGGCCTCCAGGGATGTCGAAGGTCTGCTGCGCCAGGAACCTGCTGGTGGCTGCTGAGGGTGGCGTGGGGACAGGCCGCCCTGAGCAGGGGTGCGGGGTGGGGCGGGGCAGGCGGGGGCGGGGCAGGCCTACCTCTGGGGAGGGGCTGCTGGACGGGCCGCCCCAGGGCAATGCTGGTGACCAGCGGGGACGCTCTCGCCAGTCTGCGAACAGCTTCTTCCTTGCGGCTGGGTGGAGACAGACGCTGGAACCGCGCACTCGCGGGGAGGGCTGCGCCCCGCGGGCCGCTGCCCCTGGACGGGAGATCCGGGGAGCCCTGCCCACCCCACCACTCACAGATCGGGAAGCTGCTTGGGCAGCACCTCAACGGTGAACTGGGTGCCAGGCCTCAGCACGTCTTCTGGAACCTTCTCCATGGCCATGTGGTGAATGAAGAAATGCACCAGCCCGGGGGCCTCCCGCCCGTCCGCCCGGCCCTCCTGGTCGCTGTCCTCGGTCAGCCCGTGGGCCACCCAGGTGTATGTGCCGGGGTCCACGCTCAGGAGGGGGCCAAAGCTGCTGGGCCCGGGTGCCGGGGGGCCGGGCGGTGCGCGCAGCCCCTCCAGCCGGATGCAGAGGTAGCAGTGGCCGAGGTCGACGTCGATGCAGTTCTCCCGGAGGAAGGAGGCCTCCAGGCGGAAGGTGCCCTGCAGCTGCCCCTGTGGCGTCTGCTCCGCATCCCAGGAGAGCCGCAGGTGCTGCAGGGTGATGGAGCTGTTCTCGGCGACCGCGCTGGTGACCGACTCCAGGGCGCAGAACGGCTGCCACACACGGGCGTACTCGTCCACGTCTCGGTACCGGTCCTGGGGCGCCCGGTGTGCGTGGCCCACGAAGCAGTCCCCGGGCCGCTCCACGTGCTCCAGGCAGAGGCTGAGGCCAGGCGCCACGGCCCACAGCTGCAGGGTGGGCGCCAGGAAGCCGCGCTGCAGGCTGGCGCCAAGCTGCACCTGCAGCGTGTCCCCGCTGCCCAGTTCCTGGGCCACCTCCAGGAAGTGGCCGCAGCGGCTCCGCCGCACCTGCACCAGCTCCCGCCCCGGCGAGGCCTCCTCCCCCTGCTCCCGGACGAGGGCGGCCGCCTCCGGCCAGCGCTGCTCCTCCACCAGTGCCAGCAGCCGCTTCCACACAGCTGCGCTGACGGTCCGGGTGTGTGGGTTGTGCAGGGCGCCAGGCGTCGGGAAGGCTGGCTTGGAGCCCTGCGTGGAGTAGACGCGGCGCCGCCACAGGAGCTGCAGGCCCGGCTGGCCCGCGGGGTCCCGGGGCGGCTCGGCCAGCTGCAGGGCGCGGTAGAGGACGGGGCAGGGGTCGGGCAGCGTCTCCCGGTGGGTGGGGAAGAGCAGCTTGAAGCCACGGCCGCCGCCGTCCACATCCACCACGAAGCCCAGCTTGTGGCGAGGCTGCGCCTTGAGCTGCACGGCCAGCTGCAGGCCCCGGGCCCGGCGCTGGTAGCTCTGCGCCTGCGCGTGCTGCCGGCCGAAGTCCAGGCAGAGCCTGTCGATGTCCCTCACGGAGTACGCGGCACCCCCGTGGCCCAGCGCCAGCAGGATCTGCCGCTGCAGCACCACGTCCAGGTACCTGCGGATGGGTGAGGTGGCCCAGGTGTAGTGGCCCACCTGCAGCATGTAGTGTCCGGCCTGCGGCTGCGCGTCCTGACCAGAGCGGCCGAAGACGGAGCGGCCCAGGGCCTTTCGGAAGTCGAGGCCCGCGGGCGCCAGCGAGGGGTGCATGTCATCCGTGGCGATTAAGTCCGCCATCTGCTCGTAGTCCTGGCTGCAGGCGGCGCACTGGACCTGCTTCCAGAGGGAGGCCAGGAGCTGCAGCTGCGGCGCGGGGTGGCCGCCGCCGCGCAGGTGGTGGCTGAGGTGCAGCGACAGGGGCACGAGCGGCCCGTGCTTCTCGGACACGGCCTTCAGCTGGTGGCTGCTGGGCGCGGGCTGCCGGCGCAGCGGCGTGACCGTGCGCGTGCGCTCGCTGCCCACCAGGAATTCTGCCGCGAGGCTGTTGAACTGGATCATGTACTCCTTGACCATGAGGTGGGCTGCGCGGAAACCCGGGGTGCTGTCCTCGTCCAGCTGCTCATAGAGACAGGCGCCCTGCAGGCGGTGCTGGCGCAGCACGCGGGAGAAGTAGAACGCGGCCACCACGCAGGCGTCCACAGAGTCCAGGCGGGCCGGCAGCTCTCGGCCGGCGCCCGCGTGCTCCCGGATCACCCGCTCGGCTTCCTCGTAGCTCAGCTGCCGGTCGGAGCAGACCACGGAGAGCGCAAAGCGCAGGCCCCTGAGCTGGCCGCTGTCCTTCTCCATGGTGAGGAAGAGTGACAGGGCCGGGCGGTCCTGGCCCGGCAGGAGGCTGAGCGCGTCCCGGCAGAGGCTGGCCGGCAGCATGGGGACCGGCTCCCGGCCAGGCGCATAGAACGCCGTGCCCCGCCTGCGGGCCTCCACATCCAACGCCCCATCCCTGGGCAGGAGGCTGGCCACATCCGCGATGTGCACGGCCACCTCGTAGCTGGGGCCCAGGTCCCGGACGCTGAGGGCATCGTCCAGGTTGCAGGCGTCCTGGGGGTCCACCGTGAAGGTCAGGAGGCGGCGGCAGTCCTCCCGCCGGCCACCAACGCGGCCGAGCTCCGCCCGGTGTTTCTGCAGCACCTTGGTGACAGCAGCTGGGTCCGGCGAGGGCGCCCTCAGGCCGTACTCCAGGTCCAGGATGCGGAGACCCCGGTCCCAGCTGGTAGCCTCGGGCAGCACCTCCAGGACAACGCCCAGCGGGTAGTAGAAGCGGGTCCGCCACAGGACGATGCGGACCCAGAAGAGCCGGCCACGCCGGGCCTCGGGCGTGAGCCTCTCTTGGCCCACGCGCTGCACCCGGCCCTGGTGCAGGCGGTAGACGGGCACCTGCAGCGGGTCCTTCAGCTCGGCCACGAAGATCTTGGTCACGGAGCCGTTGAGGGGGACCATGATGCGGGGGTCCCACTCGTCCACGCGGCACACGAACGCCAGGTCCTGCCGCCGCCTCTTCAGCACACCCACCACACGGCCCTGCAGCCGCTCCGCGAGGCCTCCGTCGCCAGCGGCCCCGGGGAGGACCTTCACCAGCACCTCGTCGCCGCTGAAGGCCATGCCGCAGTTCCGGCGGCCCCTGAGCTGGATGGCGCCGGAGGCCTCACCGTCCCGCGGCACGGCAGACGCCCGCTCGAAGGTCTCCGGCAGGAAGGTGCAGCGGCGGTACAGCTCGGGCTCCCTGACCAGCAGCTTGAGCAGAACCGCCGAGGGCAGGTTCACGTAGTGACGGGCCTGGCGCGGGCTCGCGGGCCTGGCGACGGTGTCCAGCAGCCCGTCCTCCCCGACGGTCACCGTCACCTTCCGGCTCTCGTCCAGCAGCTCCTGCAGGATGGAGTCGTCAGCGTTGAGCTCCCCATCCGACGGCCAGAAGTCAGACTCGGCGTCCTCGGGGTCCTCTGACTCGCCGCCCTCTGCGGCGGGCGCTCCTGCTGCCGCGTTCCCTGGCGCCGTGCCTCCTGCCAGTGCAGCCGTCCTGACAGCTGTCTGCGCTGGGGCCGCCTCCTCCACAGCGGGACTCCCCACGGCCGTGATGCCACGGGCCGTGGCGCACGAGGCCTGGTCCCCGACTTCTGCTCTTGCCGGGACTGTGGCGGCAGCCGTGCACTCCACGGCCGGGCCCCCCACGGGCCCCTCCAGGATGCCCCTGCTGGGCGCAGCGGCCCCGGCCCCCTCTGCCCTGAGGGCGCAGCGCTGCCCGCGGGCCACACCCTGCTCGATCTGCTCCAGCGACAGGCCCTGGGGGCAGACGCTGCGCCGCTCCACGCACTCTCTGATGAAGCTCTTCCACAGCTTGCTGCAGGCCCCGAAGGAGCAAAGGGCCACGGCGTCGCCCACGGCCACCAGCTGGGACTGGGCGCGCGTCAGGACCGTGTTGAGCACACGGGCGTCTGTGAAGAAGTCCGCAGCCGGCGCCCCAGGGCCCAGCAGGCTGTCGCGGTTGTGCACGGTGCTCAGCACCACGGCACGGAACTGCCGCCCTGCGAGGGACGCGGGTCAGGCAGGGCGCCAGGAGGGGGCGAGGCGCCACACCGCCCGGCCCCCAGTCACCCACCTGGCAGGATCTCAAAGCTGCCCACGGACACCTCGCCCAGGTTCCTCCTCCGGAGCTCCTGCCTCAGTGCGCCGACCTGCAGGCGACACGGGCCGGGGCAGCGGGCGCCTGCCCTGCGCTGGCAAGGAGGGCGCCGCCACCCCAGCCCCGAACGCCCTGGGGACTGAGCCCCCTACAGACGGGGAAACCGAGGCTGGGGTGGTGAGAGGGGCCAGCTCACCTGGGCGCCGTGGGAGACGGCGCAGATGTATCTCTGCTCCCGGCCGCCCCAGCAGCTGGGCCAGGTGTCGTAGACGTCCTGCACCTGCTCCACGACCTGGACGATCTCCGCCAGGTTCAGCCAGGACGTCCTCGACATGTCCCGCTCGGGGCTGCCCGCCACGTGGCAGAACACCAGTGGGTGGCGGCGGGGGTGGCACGGGACCTTGCCGCTGGCGTGGATGGGGCTGCCCTTGGCCAGGTAGAAGTGGCGGGAGACGAACCTGACGATGGCTTCCGTGGAGCGGTAGTTCTCGTGGAAGACGACGCGGCTCTGCCGCGCGACCTCGTGCGCCTCCTGCTGGTAGTGCAGGAAGAGGCGGTACAGCAGCGTGTGCTCGGCCGCCCTGGCCCTGGCCACGCTGAACAGCTTGGGCGCGACCTGCATGTGGTCGCCCGCCAGCACCACGCGGGTGCCGGGGGTGGCGTAGCGCAGCGGGGTCAGGGCCTCGCACTCCAGCATCTGGGCGGCCTCGTCGATGAGGATGTGTGAGAAGAAGCCGGCCGGCACCCTGAGCTCGCGGGCCTGGGAGGTGGTGGTGACCACCAGGCGGTGCCGCGCCAGCTCCGCCTCCGTGGGCGGGCGGAAGGCCCGGCCGTCCTGCGTCAGGCAGCAGTAGCGCAGCGTGGTCGGGTCCGTCTGGCGCGGGGGGCGGTCCGTGTACATCACCCGCAGCGGAGTGGCCTCGGGGTGGCCGCCGCTGACGTAGCCGTGGAAATACTCCTGCACGTAGATGTCGGCGGCGCTGTGGGGAAGGGCGTGGCTGCTCGCTGGGGCCTTGGGGGTCGGCCCAGGCTCCCACCGTGCACCCAGCCCTCCTGGATCCCAGGGACCCTGACCAGGCAGACAGACACAGGTCCTGCCCCCGCAGCTCAAGGCCGGCGGAAGGGACAGGCACACATGAAAAATAAGGAAGGTCAACGCCAACGAGGACAGGGCAATGGCAGAGAACCAGGTGGTCAGGGAGGGCTCCCCGGAGGAGGCGAAGGAGCTGCCTGTGTGGATTGGAAAGAAGGACACGGCCTGAGGCTGCCCGGGTGGCCAGAGTCTGGAGCTGAGCCTGAGCACAGCCCCCAGACGCGGCCAGGTGAGCAGACACAGCCGGCGTCCACTGCCTGGAGCAGGGTCAAGGGCAGAGGCCAGGGAAGGGCTGCGGGCCCCAGGCACAGCCTCGCCCCACCAGCCCCTCAGACACTGCAGAGACCAGGCCCCCCCTGGAACCAGCCCCGGGCACGGGGCTGCCGTCCTGGGCGCTTCCTCCTGCCGGGCAGGGGCATCGGGGGAGTGAGGAGACCGCGCTGGCCAGACGTGAAACCTGTTTCCGTAAAAATCAGAAACAAGCCTGGCCACAGGAAGTGCTGGGCCGGCCAAGCCGCATCCGCCCTGGGGCTCTCTCCTTGGTCCCAGCCTCTGCACAGGCCCCTCAGCCCTCGCCCGAACAGCAGGCCCACCCCAGGGGACTCCCGCCTGGTGAAGCCCAGGGCGACCCCCGTGGGGAGAGTCCTGCAAGGGTCAGGGGACTGGAACTGCTGCCCGGCGTGCCCGGCCCGGCAGCCCGGCCCACCTGTTGGTGTGCGTGCAGATGAGCACCCTGGTGCGCGGCTGCCTGAGCACCTGCAGGGAGGCCATGGCCAGCGTGTAGGTCTTGCCAGTGCCAAAGGGGCCGTAGATGAGTAGCGGGGACACGGGCCGCCCGTCCCCCGGGCCGCTGCCCGCAATGAGCGCCATGGCCAGCTTCTGCTTGCAGTTGCCGCGCAGGGAGGGTGGGGCGGGCCGCGGGCACGGCAGGGCGCAGGCCGGCAAGTCGGGCACCACCAGGCGCTCCTCGGGCAGCGCGTCCACTGCCTGGTGCCACAGGCAGAAGGTCAGCGGGTCGATCTGGAACTGCACCTCCAGGATGGGGCTGGCCTCAGGCTGCAGCCCCAGGGCCTCGCAGCAGTGGGCCGGCAGGAGCAGCCAGAGCGCCTGCTCCGACCTGGCCCGCCGCTCCAGCCGCACCTCGAACACCGTGCTGTTGGGCGCGGGCACCGGGGCCACGAGGGCCGTGCTGACCGCCCGGCCCAGCAGGAAGCCCTGCTCTGTGTCGGGCGCCAGGGAGGCGGGGATGGGGACTTCGGCGTAGAGCGCTCCGGGCGACGCGAAGAGCATGCCCAGGGCTGGCGTCTGCAGCGCTGTCTTCAGGGACACCTGGGCCCGAAGGGACAACCTGGCAGGAGGACCCAGGTCAGCCCACAGGGCCACGGCCGCCAGGCCCAGCTCCAAGTCCCGACTCCCGGCCCCCCCCCGCCCACCCGCCCGCCGGCCACACTCACTTGGCCACGAGCCACTGCTGAGCCGCCTCCTCCTCGTAGAGGAACCGGTGCATCCTCTGCCGATAGTTGGCCCGAGACGGGGGGCCCGGGGCAGGGCTGCTGTGCGTGGACTCCAGGGCCTGGGCGGGCACCTTGTACTTGGCCATCAGCGCCGTCTGCTCGGCCGTCTGCTCCACGCCAGGCACCACGTGGCGGTTGCCGGGGTGCCAGCGCTCCAGCTCCTCTGAGTGGCCGGGCACCGTTCCTTCCCGGAGGCCCGGGCAGTGCACCTGGCCCAGCTCCAGCTCCAGCTTTTGGAGCAGCACCGGCCGGCGGCCGAAGTCAAAGACCACCCACTGCTTAAAGGTGCCGAAGGAGGTGGTCTGCACACTCACTCCCACCCGGAAGTCGGTCGGGGACCTGGGCTCGCGGAAGCGCTCCCCCCGTGCGTAGAGCCGGCCTGGCGGGAGGCCGGGCGCCAGCAGGGAGAAGTCCGCTCCCGGCTCCTGCTTCAGCAGGGCCACGTGCAACAGGGGGTCCTGGGGAGGACAGCCACGGTGAGGGAGGCCCCAGCAACCCCCGCCCCAGACGCCGCCGGGGCGGTGCAACCGAAGCGTGGAGCTTGGGTCCCGGCTCTGCCACTAGCTGGTGTGTGACCCAGGCAGGCCACTGAGACTGTCTCGACCTCAGTTTTCTCCTCTGCAAAATGGGGGCCACAGAACCTGCCTGAGGCCCTGGGGCTTGTCCCTCACTCCCTAGGCCCAGACACGGCGAACCCCATCTGCGTCTCAGTCACCCGGTGTGCAGGTGAGGAAACTGAGGCTGAGAGACTGGGGCCCTGCTCCAGGCCACATAGACACTGAGAGGCGGTGCCTGGGTGTCGGCCCAGACCCCAGCTCCCCACGTCGGCCCACCGTGCGGTCTTCACTCCCGCTGTCCCCCCGGGGCTGGGGCGCCTTGCCGGCCCGACGCTGCAGGAGCTGCGTTAACACCTCACCTCCGAGCGGATGGTGAACACCCAGCTGTGCTGGGTCTTCTTCTCCCGGGCCCGATGCACCAGTGGCTGGTTGCAGGAGACGGACACGCCCTCGACAGTCTCGGCCAGCTGCACAGGGAGCCTGGCCCTCAGCAGGGCTGCCCCGGACCCCCGCACCTGCCCCGGACCCCGCCCCACACCTGCCCACAGGGTCCCACTTACCACCAGGGCCTCGCCGCCGCCGCCGCCCTCATACTCAGCCAGCAGCCGCACCTGGTAGGGCACCAGCCCGTCCCGCCAGGCCGCCTGCTCCCGCAGCTCCGCAGCTTGCACCCTCTGGACCCACTCCTGCAGCTCCTGTGCCGAGTGTGCCTTGGTGCAGACGTCCCCGTACTCACAGAGGTCAGGCCTGGGGACAGGGTTAGCAGGGCCTCCTCACACAGGTGCAGCCACCATGGCAGGCGCAAAGGCTGGGACCCCCACGGCCCAATATTGGCCTGTGTGGGGGGAGCAGTAATAGGCTCCAGGCCAGCGGGTGGCACAGAGCAGGGACTTTGCCTGCCCTGTTCAGGGCCCAGCAACAGACCTTCTTTACCCAGGTCCCGGGAGGCCCTAGGCCCCGTGAACATGAGGGCCCCTGGCTCTGGCCTTGGCAGCTCATCCCCCACCCTAAGCTCCCACCCCAAGCACCCTTACTCTGGGCAGAGCTCGAACTTGGAGAGCCCCATGGGTGGGCGGCGGTGCTCCCAGGGCACGGCCAGGTCGAGGGCCACCATGTGTGTGTGCTCCCAGGAGGAGCAGTGGTTCTCGAAAGCCTCCTGAGAGTGGCAGGTAAGCTGGCAGGCGTGGCAGTACAGCCGGGCCCCGGGGAGCTGCCTGCGTGGGGCTGTGCACCCGTCCCGCAGGGCCGCGGGAGTCAGCAGGTCCTCCCGCTTGAGGCTGTTCAGCAGCTCGGCCTCCCACACGGCCATCTCCACGGCGCTGTGCGCATACTGGCAGCGGGACGCCCCGTGCCGGCAGGGCCGCCCGCGCCCCACGAACATGCAGTAGGCTAGCGGCTGGCCGTACTGGGGCTGTGGCCGCACCTCCACGAACTGCTGCTTGCGGTGGCCCTCGGTGCTCACGTGGGTCAGGAGTGAGGGGCAAGCTCCGTGCTCGGGGCACGGCCCCTGGGGGTCCACAGGGCGGATGCGTTGGGGGCTGTGCCGGAAGCAGAGGGAGCAGAGCAGCTCGAAGTGGCCGCCAAACTCCTCTCGGATAGCGTCGGCCACCCTGCCTGGCCCGCCCGACCCGCCCTGGGCCCCTTCGCCCTGCACCGCTGCCTTCAGCCACAGGCGCCGGAGGTTGTGCTCCCGCTCGAAGGTCCAGACCAGGGCCTCCTCGCGGCTGCGTGCGAAGGTGCACTGGTTCCGGTGGCGCCGGCAGCCGAGCCCTGGGCTGTAGTAGCGACAGACTTCGTAGCGGGAAGGCCTTGGGAAGCTGGGCCGGCGGCCCACCTTGCGCCAGACCTTGCTCTTGGTGGCTCGCTTGAAGCGGGCCAGCAGGATCTCGCGGGGGCAGCTGTGCTCCAGCCCGCGCAGGATGTATGTGCTCTCGTTGAGGCGCTGCGTGCAGCGGGAGCAGCCTAGGTACAGGTCCAGCTGGGCGCGCAGCCTGGCCAGGGACGGCCCCTTGGTGGCGGTGGGGCTGGCAGGCGATGGGCAGGACCCTGGGGCCTCCATCTCCGACGCTGGCCTGGATCTTCGGGACGGGGTCTGAGGCTGCTGAGCTCACTGGTCCGCTGGGACTGCCCGGAGGTGTGCGGTCTGGGACAGGAGGGACAAGGGCAGGCTGAGGCCAGAGGCACCCTCCCCCAGAGGGCTCAGACACGTGACCCTCCCCCAGCCCAACCTGACGCCCAAAGGACTGGCCGTGGCCAGCAGCCTGAGCCTGTCCAGGGAGTCCGGGCCCACTGACCTGACCCCAGCCCCAACCTCCTCAAGGGTCTCCAGGCCCCGCCCAAGGGCTGCCAAAGCCACTGCTGTGGGGCCTCTGGAGCCCGGGAGGAAGGCAGAGCCCCTGTGGCCCGCAGCTCCCCAGAGCAGAACCCCCTCCAGGGTCCTGTGCACCCAAAGGCCCCTTAGGCCCAAGCCCCCTAACTTCCAAAGACACAGCACCCCCTCTCTGTGAAATGACCGCTGGCTCCTAGGAACAGAGCCCCCCAGCCTGGCCTGGGCAGGGGGCGTCCCAGGCGGGGGCACAGCCTTGCAGAGGCCCCTGGGCAGGGGTGTCTGGGTCAGGGCTCCCGACAGGGGTGCCAGGGGGAAGTGGGGGCTCGGGGAGCCCACCCCAGCTGAGGAGGGCCAGGGGACAGCGCCCTGCAAACTGCCGGCTGGGTCTAAAGGGACTTTCGGGGGAAACGTTAGGAGAGGCAGAAAGCGCAGCCCGTCTGCGAACCCGCCGCGCCCAACAAGAAAACGAAGCCAACGGCCCAAGAGTCGCCCGAGCTGACTCCAAAGCCCGCGGCCGCAGCGGCGGGGACAAAGTTTCGGCGCGAGACCCGCACGCTCCCCGCGGGCTGCGCTGCCTCCCGGCTGGGGCTGGGCGGCGGGTCCCGGCGCGCGGACCTCCCCCCGCCCGCAGAACCCCGCCCGGCCCGGAGACCCCGACCCGGCCCGGAGACCCCGACCCGGCCCGGAGAACCCCGCCCGGAGACCCCCGCCGGCCGCGCTCACCCTCCGCCGCGCCGCGCTCACTTTCGATTCCGCGATCAGTTTCGATTCTGCCCCGGGCGGCTCGGCCTCCGCCGCCGATCGCGGAAATTACCTCACTGCCCACCCGCCCCGCCCGCGACACGCCCCCGCCCCGCCCGCGGGCTCCCGCCGAGCAGAGCGGAGACCCCGGCCCGCGGACGCCCTCGGGAACCGCGGGCGAGCGAGCCCGGGCCGACCCCCCTGGGGCCGAGGGGTGCCCGGGCCCCACCCCAGGAAGGCTGCCTGGGGGAGGCGGCCAGACGGGCACATCCGACCCCTTAACACCCCGATGTCGGGACTGCGCCAGAGCCGGGCGGAGTGAGGCCATTCCGGTGCTGGAGGGCAGGCCCACGGTGGTCCCGCGCGAGCCTCCCACCCTGGCTGGGGCAGCCACCGTCAGTCCCGCATAAGTTGAGGCACTGGGGCCGCGAAGGCTGAGCAGGCTGAGCGCTGGCTAGCCACAAGGCCAGGACCCCTGCCCAGCCCTGGAGACCCCTGCCCAGCGGGGGCCCTGATCCTGGCTCTGGGGGGACCCTCCAGCGCCCCTGTGGCCTCCTGCCAACGACAGCCGCAGCCAACAGATGGCAAGCTCAGGGGAGCCCCCAGCCTGGACCAGCCACCCTGCCATCCCCCACCGTGGGGTAAGGGGTGTTTGTGGCTGTGCGTGGTTTGCTACTCAGCAGCAGACAACCGCGGCCTCACACCTCCCTCCAGCAACAGCTCCTCCCCACCCGAGGCACCCTGTTGGCAGGGGTCTCGGGATGTGTCCCATTTAAGCCACCTGTTGGCAGGGGTCTCGGGATGTGTCCCATTTAAGCCACCTGTTGGCAGGGGTCTCGGGATGTGTCCCATTTAAGCCACCTCGGGCTGAGAATGCGACTGACAGTCACAGGGTCACACCAGGAGCCTCTGCACAAACGGAGTCCACAAAAACAGCAACAAGAGACCCAGGGAGCACTTTAAAAATATGCAAAACTTTGCAAAACGTTGCTGAGAGACACCGCTCACAGCGTGTGGAATACTATGCTCTTGGAAAGAGCACGACTCAGTTCTTCTAAACCTTCCTAGGAATCTACCCGATCTCAGCAAAATGCCGAGAGGAATTGGAGGCCCGGTGCTTGGCGACTTGGAAGTTCATTTGCAAAAGCGTAAGATAAACGAGGGAACAGGCAGGAAAACGATTTAAAAGGCCTCTGGCGGGTTTGAGGGCGACCGGACGCTAAGACACGCAGCACAGCTACGGGAGCAGCGTGAGGCACGGGGGACGCGGATCCGCGGCAGGACAGAGAGTCCAGGAATAGACCGGGGTGCATACAGGTGGGGGGCACGGCGACAGCATTTCAGACCCCGGGGGACGGTGGCTCACGCAGCAGGTTTCCTGAGAACTGGGTATCGTCTTGAAACAGAAGCGAAGGAAGGTCTCCACCCAGCACCTAACACAAAAATTAAATGGCAGGCGGTCAAAGATTTACACAGGAAGAACTGATCAACCGCACAGAACGGCAGAGCCCGTGCGGAAAAAAAAGAGAAGAAAAAAGGAAACTGATCGACCACAGAGGTACCCAGAGAAACCAGGTAGAATGTGCTGTTTATGAGTAACCCTGGCCTGGGAAAGGCCTTTCCGAGAGGGACCCACCCAGCAGGGCTGAGCAGCAAAGGGCTCCTCCTCAGAGCTCCAGGACTGCCCTGCTCGGCCGTGAGGGGCACAGGAGTGACGCGGACCAACACACGCTGGCAGGCGGGGCATTGCTTTCCCTCCTCGGAAAACCAGTTGTTGAACATCTCCCAGCACACCACTGACACGTCCCAACACACAAAAATAAAACGAGTTTATATGGAGGAGAAAAACACCATCAGTACAGTCAAGAGCCAAATACTAACTGAAAAAAAGGCACAGCTCATATCATAGCTTAAAGTCTGATTGCTTCCATATATATCGTAAAGATCCAATAAATTAGAAAAAGATTCCAAAAGAAAAATAGGCAGAGGCTGTGAAGCAATATTTTACAAACAAATAGAAATACTTTCGGTTTTCGGCTTGCAGGAGGCCAAGGCACAACTTTCTTTGGTCCCGAATCCGGCTTAAGCCGACACCAGCCGCCTCCACCAAGCCGCCAAGGATGTCAAGGTCGTGCGCCCGAGGTGCCCGGGTGGCCGAGTCGGTGCCACAGCTGCCCTGGCCCCCAAGATCGGCCCCCTGGGTCCGTCTCCAAAATAGGTCGGTGGTGACATCGCCAAGGCAACCGGTGCCTGGAAGGTCTGAGTTTACAGTGAAACTGACAGAACAGAAAAGACAAGACCAAACTGAAACCGAACCCCCCGCCCCTGATCATCAAAGCCCGAGGAACCACCAAGGGACAGAAAGAAACAGAAAAACATTACACAGAACGGAAGTATCACTTTTGATGAGAGTGTCAACGTTGCCAGACAGATCTTTAGCCAGAGAACTCTCTGGAACCACTGAAGAGAGCCGGGGAGCTGCCCCTCTGCAGCTGCAGTGCTGATGGCCGCCCCCTCGTGGCATCACAGGGGACATGGCTGCCCATCCAGGTAAAAGCACAAAGGAAAGCGTTTCAGTAAAGGATCATTTGACGCCGTCCCACCAAAAAATAGGAATTGCTGCAAGTGTAGAGAAAATGTTCAACCTCATTCTGAGGACAAGAACATCAGAACCACAGGATAACGTTCCACCTCTCTGACGAGCAAGAGCTGACCCTGCCCCGCACTCGGCCCCCAGAAGCGCAGGGCCCACGCCCTTCAACCGCGCTTCCACAGACACGCCTGCGTGAAGACAGGCGAGGTCTGTACGTGTTCGGGGCTCACCGCAGCCTTTCTCTTTGCCGTTGTTGTAGAGACCAGCTGTTGCCCAGGCTGGTCTCAAACTCCTTGACCTCAAGCGATCCTCCCCCCTCGGCCTCCCAAAGCGCAGGACTGCAGGCGTGAGCCGCCGCCGGCTGCAGCCTCCTTTCTCCTCACAACAGACCTGGACGCCCCCGTGGCCCTGGGGGCCTGCCGGCAGCCTCCCCCCACCCCTGCCATGAAATGCTTATTCTGAGGCCATTAAAAAAGGAGCCATCTCAAGTGTTCTGAAATGGGGATTTGTCCTTGCCGAAGAAGGAAATCGAGGAGCACAGCAAACAAGAACAAAAACATACGCGAAGTACAAAAATCTGTTACAGAAACAGAAGTAGACTGCGCGGCTGGGACGGGAGGGGGACTTGCTGTCTTCTCGTCCTTTCACGCCTGCGGATTTTGGTACCGAGTGCGAGTCTTCCTTGCTCAAACAGAAAGGAAAAGTGCCCCGTCGAGCGCGAGTCTCGGACCCTTTCCACGGCGCCCTGCGGGTGCAGCGGGAAGTTCTGCGGGCGCCTGATCGTGCGGATGCTGACGGCCCTTTGTCACCGGGCCCAGCCCCTTCCCTGGACTCCAGACACCCACATCCCAGGACAGAACAGACGCCACAAGCCCCCGGACACAGGGCCCCAAGGAGGACACGGCAGCTCCGTGGTCTCTGCCCGACTGCAAGACTCAGCCCAGTCGCCAGAACACACCACACAGACCCGGGGCGGGGGGGGGGTTGTTCTACAGAACAGCTGCCCTGCGCTCCTCAGAACCCTCCAAGCCGTGAAAGATAAAAGGGAGAAGAAGAGGAAAGGCTGAGGAACGGCCCAGCCTGGGGGCGCACCAAGGAGGGACACCTGCCAGGCGGCTGAGAGAGCCGGAGCGGGCTCAGTACCAGGCAGGGCTGAGGGCATGATGTGGCACCGATGGTTCCAGAAATAAAGGTTTTTACGCAATAAAGCAAATGGGGCAAATGTGAGCAATAGGTGAATCTAGATAGAGTACATAGAAAGAAGCCCCGAATACCATTTTTGCAACTTTTGTGTAAATTTGCTTAAAGTACCATATCAAGTTACAAAGTAAGCAAAATAGCTGCCTGACGCACCCTCAGCTCCGTCTCCTCCCAGGTAAACCAGGATGTCCTCACAGGGCCCCTGAGCGTCTGCACCTGCACCTGCCACTCCCCCGCCTGCGGGACCAGCCCCAGCACCCTCCCCGCACCCCAGTGAGCACGGAGGTCCCCAGGGGCTGGGAGCCGCAGCTTACCTGTGACGCTGGGTCCCGTGCTCTCAGGCAGATACCTACAGCCTCTGGATGTGACCCACCTAAGCTGAACTTTAGTGCCCTGTTCCCAGTCCTCCCAGGGACCCGCCCAGGGACCCTCCCACCCGGCCAGAAGGTCACGCCCTGAGTGGAGGGTGATTGGGTCTGTGTGGGAGGTGGGTGGAGTGGAGTCCTGATCCGCACAGCTGCGCCTGGGGGAGAGACGCAGCCCTGAGGCCTCCTCAGGGAGAAGGTGTGGGGGCTGCGCCTCCTTCCTTCAGGAGCCCAGGAAGGGATCTGGCGGGGGCTTTGCCCAGGAAGGGTCTGTGCCCCTGGGGTCTCCTGGCTGTCCTGGGCCCATAGCATCTTTGCACTAAGGGTTCTGTGATATTTGGTCCTTGTCCTCTTTCCTGGCATGTGACTCCTAAAACGCTTGGCGTAACCAAAGCAGTAAGTGTCTCCTCGTATGCCGATGAGTTGGCTGGTGGCCGGCTCCTCCTAGGCAGCTTCAGGGTGGAGCCGGTCACAGGAGAGAC
>NW_012150197.1:667855-670192 GCF_000956105.1 Propithecus coquereli | reverse complement strand
ACAACCTCGGGGTAGGCAACTATGTCTTTAAAAGGACATGAAAATGACTAATATAAAAGAAAACAATTGATAAACAGGTTTTATAAATATTAAAAAGACAGCGGTGAGAACAATGAAAAGGCAAGCCATTTCTGAGAGAAAATACATTCAGAATCCACGTTTCTGATGAGCTCCATGCAGATGTTTTTAAATCTTAAAATTCAAAAATAAAAAGGTCTTTTTTTTTTTACTGGCTCTGTTGCCCAGGCTAGAGGGCGGCGCTGCGATCACAGCTCACCACGGCCTCAGCTCCTGGCTGGAGCGATCCTCCTGCCTCGACCTCCCGAGGTGCTGGGATTACAGGCGTGAGCCACGGTGCCCCGCCTCTCTGCTTTTTATTATATGTATGTTGTAACCCAATAAATGGATGCGTCTTCACATGTGTGTGTGAGGCTGTGAAGAGCTCAGACACCCCTGCTCAATCGCCAGATGTCACCAAGGGAGAAGGAACACCAGGCAAGCAGCTGCTGGGAGCAAAACCAGAGCCCCGTGAGCCGGGGCCTCGTGCCTGCCGAGGGCTGGGCGCCGTCTACCAGCTGGTCTGGAAGCCCCCAGGAGCCGCCCACCACCTCTCGTGGGCTCAGCACTGGGGCCAGACTGCAGCTGCCGAGGCAGGGAGCAGGGCCTACGAGGATCGGGGGCCTGGACACAGCTCACCCTACCCCATCCGGCAGAGGATGTCCACCCAGGCCGGGGTGGAGACTGGAATCCTGCACAAACTCGTTGTACCCCCATGGGGCACGAACCCCAAGCAGAGGAGATCACATAGAATCTGGTCTGGAGACCATGAGTCCTGGCTAGGCCAGGGCCAAACTGCCCCCCAAAACCCCACCACATGCAGAACGCCCAGCCTCGGCCCATTCCCACCACTCAGATGGGGTCCCCCCAAGCTTGGCTCTTCAAGCCACCAGTGAACAGGACCCAGATGCCAGAATTCACATGTGGCTCAGAGGGAAGGAAGCTGATCGTGGACACCCCGAGTCCCAGCTGGCGTGGCTGTGTAACAAATGACCCCAAAACCCAGGGGCGCAAAACAACCATTTATGAGGCCCACAAGCTCCCTAGGCCAAAAAGGCAAACACAGTGGGGATAGTTGGTCTCATGATGCTGGGAGCCTCAGCCAGAAGACTTGAGTTCTGCAGCAGAGTCACCCGAGGCTCCTCGTTCCACGTCTGGCAGCTGGGCTCGTACTCGTCCCACAGGGCTGGGGTGGAACTGCTAAGGCTCCTCAAGCACCTGTCTCCATTCTCCGGCATGGCAGCTTGGGCTCCCAAGGGGCCATGGAGGGAGAGAGGGAGGAGAGAGAGGGAGAAACCAGATGGAAGCTCTACCACCTTTTTCCAGTCTAGCCTCGGAGGCCACCTAGCTGCCTCACTCTGGTGACAGTCATTAAGAAAAGCGAGTCACTAAGGCCAACCCAAAGTCAAGGGGAGAGAGCAGACTCCCAACTTCTGTGGGAGAAGTATCATAGAATTTGTAGACATCTTTTAAAATCACCACATGGTAGAAGAGAGATGAGTCGTCCACGCTGTGGGAAGAAAGGAAGAAAAGACAAGAGTCCGACCCAGCAGAAAATTCCTCACAAATGCTTTGGCCTGTAGGACAACTTATTAAGAGATGTGAATCCAAATAGATCAGTAATTACAACAAATATAAAAGGATTAAACTATACTATTAAAAGACTGAGGATGGTAGATTTATTTTTTTATTTTGTTATTTTTTGAGACACTCTCGCTCTGTCGCACTGGCCAGAGTGTCGTGGTGTCGCCATAGCTCACAGCAACCTCCAACTCCTGGACTCAAACAATCCTCCTGCCTCAGCCTCCAGAGTAGCTGGGACTACAGGCACATGCACCACCATGCCCGGCTAATTTTTTCTATTTTTGTTAGAGACGGAGATCTCCCTCTTGCTCAGGCTGGTCTCGAACTCCTGAGCTCAAGCCATCCTCCCTCCTCGGCCTCCCAGAGTGCTGGGATTACAGGCGTGAGCCACCGCGCCCAGCCCGTAGATTGGATTTTAAAAGGAAAAGAGTAATACAGCTATTTGCTACTTACCAGAGTTAAAACAAAACACAAAGACACAATATGGTTAAAAATAAAAAAGGAAAAGGAAAAAAATATGCTAGTTAGCTACCAACCAAAAATAAATAAACAAAAGCCAGCAAAGCCGTATTTATATCAAACTAGAATCTAGCAGGAAAAAATATCACAAGATAAACAGGACTAGGAGGAAACATTACCTAATGAAAGAGGGAATCTACCAAAACATGTTTTTAAACTGTTTGGACTCGGATCTGC
>NW_012150197.1:665891-667465 GCF_000956105.1 Propithecus coquereli | reverse complement strand
TGTATTTTATTTTTTAAATGAATATACTTAAAATACCAAAGAATAAAATAAGTTTCAATGAAATAATCCTCCCAGCTTGACCGGCACAATTGGAGAATTAGTAAAACGTAAGGGCTAAATTATGGCTGCTACACTCGTGATTTAGTTCTAATGTCCCCTACCTGACTGGTGCCACTACCGCACGATGCTGGTTGTTGAGAGTTTATGGGGGTCGAGTACGCCAGTCTGTTATCAGCTTGTGACATCGGTGCACTGTGTTTCTGTGTTAAATGGAATTTGTGAGTAGTTGCACAGCTCGACAGTATTTCTGTGTTTTTTTTTTTTTAACACAGAGTCTCACTCCATTGCCCTTGCTAGAGTGTAGTGGTGTCACCACAGCTCACTGCAACCTCCAACTCCTGAGTTCAAGCGATCCGCCCGCCTTGGCTTTCCGGAGGCTAGGATTACAGGCGTGAGCCACCATGCCCGGCTGACAGTATTTTTTAATTCTGTCTGCTTAACCACCCATCATGTCAAAGAAGACCAAGAGAACGCTGAAAGAAGAAAATAGATTTTTAAATGAGGATAGGGAATTGCAATATTATCTTTTTTCTGCTAAAGATAAGATGATTTGCTTGCTTTGTAACACTGCAATATCAGCATTAAAGAAATTCAGTGCTCACCAGCATTATAACACTCATAAGGACCACAACCATTTTAAATGAGAGGAGAGATGTGAAAGATTGTATTGCAGAAACTAAAAGATGAAAAGCAAAACCAAAGACAATTCTTTCAAGCAGCAATAAGACCCGGAAATAATGTCACTGAAGCAACTTATAAAGTAGCTCATATACTTGGGGAAAAAGGGAAGCCACTCAGTAACGTAGAAATTGTGAACAAATGCATTGTGGAAGCTGTAGGATGCTTAGACCCTGATAATGTTTCAAAGTACAAACAACTGCCTCTTGCAAGGAGAACTGTAACTGATCAGCAGCATGAATTAGCCTTCGACTTAACAGAACTTCATGCAACACTTCAAAAGGAAAATGTTATTCAATTGCTTTGGATGAATCAACTGATACTTCTGACTTGGTGCAGGTTTTATACTTCATTCAGGTCATAACAGAAGATTTTCTTTTTTTTTTTTTATTTCAGCATATTATGGGGGTACAGATGTTTAGGTTACGTACGTTGTCCTTGACCCCCCCCCAGAAGATTTTCTTTGCTACCAAGAGTTACTCCCTTCGGGCACTCTTGCAAACAGAACATGGGGAATAGATACCTTCAACAAGTTTCATGATAAATATCATGAAGTTGGACTGAATTTGGTAAATTTAGTCAGTGTATGTACAAATGGTGCACCTTCCATGACAGGACAACATGAAGAATTTATTGCACAGATAAAAAAGTATTAACAGATGCCAGGCGCGGTGGCTCACGCCTGTAATCCTAGCTCTCTGGGAGGCCGAGGCGGGCGGATTGTTTGAGCTCAGGAGTTCGAAACCAGCCTGAGCAAGAGACCCCGTCTCTACTAAAAATACAAAGAAATTAATTGGACAACTAAAAATACATAGAAAAAATCAGCCGGGCATGGT
>NW_012150197.1:652316-664821 GCF_000956105.1 Propithecus coquereli | reverse complement strand
AGATTAACTTTAAAATTAACAAATAGTTTTCATTTTTTGAAATTATTAAGTCCACAGTAGTTAGATTTTTACAAAATAAGGTACATTTTTATCTAATTGAAGTTTCTTGAATGTGGCCTTATTTGATTACAGCTAAATTAATGGAGCCTTCCAACATGAAAATGTTCCCCACCCCTGTAATAACCTAACCTTAAAATATATAAGGCACCCAACTTGGTCTAGAGCTTCAGTGTGATCCCTATCAAAATCCCACCAAGTTATTTTATGGATATCGACAAACTGGTTCTCCAGTCTATATGGAGAGGCAAAGGACGCAGAATCGCCCACACGAGATTGGAGGAGGAGGATGAAGTCAGAGCACAGGAATTACCCAACTTTGAGACTCGATATAAAGCTACAACAATCAAGACAGTGTGGTGTTGGCAAAAGAATAAATACATCGATGGAAGAGAATAGAGAGTCCAGACATAGTCAAGCGATCTTTGACAAAGGATCAAGGGCTGTGAATGCAGGACAGAAAGCCTTTCAACAAACAGTGCTGACCGACCTGACAGCCACAGGCAAAAAAGAAAAAAAGAAAAAAGAATCTAGGATCTAGGCCCAGACCTTACACCCTTCATTCATAAAAATTAACTCAGAATGACTCATAGACCTAAATGTAAAACACAAAATTATAAAACTTAGAAGAAAACGCAGAGGAAAAGCTAGAAGACTTTTGGCGACAGTGACTTTGCAGGCACAACGCCAAGCCTGGGATCCACAAAGGCAGCCCGGGAAGCGCTGGCGTCATCCTTAGCGTTATCGCACGGCGAGTCGTCACGGCGGGGCACTGGGAAAAGTTTCCAATTAGCAATAACCGCGCCTCGGATAAAGCTCCTTGGCTACGACGCCGCTGCTGCGCCACGCGGACAGGCTGGCGTCGCTGAAACCAACGTTTTCCCCGCGAAAGACACTGTCAGGAGAAGACGGGCCACACCTGGGAAAGCATCTGCAGACGACGCATCTGATAAGGGCTGTCATCCGAAATATGCAAAGAACTCTTAAAACTCTACAGGAAGAAAACAATCGACCTGGTTGAAAACAGGCAAAAGAGCGGACGCCTCACGCGGGGAGATCTGCGGACGGCGCCCGAGCACGCGGAGGACGCTCCGCATCGCAGGTCACTGGGGACTTACGAGCTGACCCGAGGAGACACCGTCACGCACCCACGGCGTGGCCCAAGTGCAAAGCGCGGACGTGGCGCGACAGGGAGGCTCACTCGCTGCTGGTGGGAACGCGCCAGGGAGCGGCTGCTTTGAAGGATGGTGTGTCAGTTTCTTATCAAACTGAACATGCTCTTCCACCCACCCAGCAACTGTGCTGCTCGGCATCTACCCCAAGGAGTTGAAACTCACGTCCACACAAAACCTGCACGCAGTTTTTGCAGCAGCTTTACTCGTATTTGCAAAACTTGGAGGCAACCACAGGTCCTTCCGCAGGCACGTGGACCTACCGCGGCACGTCCAGACAGTAGGGTCGTACTCAGTGCTGCTCCCTCTGCGGGGACTCTGCCTTCCAGAGAGCCACAGGCCCGGGAGCTCCAGCCGCCGCCCACCTGGACCCTCAGCTCGGAGTGGCTGGTGCTGGAGCCGCACCTGCAAACACCCACTTGATGGGCACAAGAGGTGACGAGCCCCTGGCCAGAGGTGTCAGGAGTGGAAAGTGTCACAGCAGGTACTGATGAGGGTACAGCCCTCGCCAGGGCAGAGGGGACAACAGGGGCCCCAGGCAGGAGCTGGGGTTGCCTCTGCCGAGAGATGGGACGTGCCCAGCGAGGAGGGGACACATCTTACAGGAAGGGGCTGAGCAGCTGGGCACGTCGGTGCCCCCCCGAGGCACGACAGGGAAGGAGCAGGTTCGGGTAACGTGAAGCAGCAGCTCTGCCTTAGACCCATGAGATGTGAGGAGCAGGGAGACGCCTGGGAGAGTCTGGCGTGAACGTGCGGATGGGCACGCTACCGCGCTACCGCAGTAGAGCGCGTGACTGGAAGACCACCCACCTCAGAAGCTCACCTGGTCACCAGCACCTGGATCAAGGCGGAGGTGCCCTCAAACCCAGCACCCCCGCGCTGCTCTGGCCACTCCCTACCAGGGAACGGTGCCCCGACTTTTGGAGCACGTTTTTCTGCCTTGTGGGCAGCGTCAAACTTCCCTAAGTGGTGTCGTGCAGTGTGGACGCCTGTGTCTGCCGTGTCTGGGAGGCTGGCCTGTGGCCGGGTGTACCACCTCCTACAGCCTTGGGGCAGGTGGCGGCACCAGGACAGGAGTAGCTGGCACGGGGGGGGTCTGGAACCGAGCCCTGGGGAGGGGAGGAGGTGGCCGGCTGGAGGGTGAGCTTGTCCGGCTCCTAACCGGCAGGCACAGGCCATGGCCGCTGGCGGAGGCGTCTCTGACTCCAGCCCTGGGTCAGGGGAGCCAAGGCTGCTCTCATCCACTCGACCCCCAGCGATTGGCGGAACAGCCTCAAACCGGAGGTCTCGGACCTCCCCACCTCGAGAACCACAAGAAACAAACTTCCGCTGGTTACAAGCCACCCCCAGTCTGTGCTGCTTTGTTACAGCAACGGGACAGACTGAGACGTCGCCACCACCCGTCAGGCCTCTGGGAGAAAACGAGAATGCAAACGGCACCCGGTGCTGTCATGAAAACAGTGCTGGCCTTGGGGACACCTGGCAGGGTCCTGGAGCCCCCAGACCACACCCTGCAAAGGCTACGTGGATGCGTGAGGAGCCTGGCAGGCCGGCACTGTCCAGTGGGCCGTTCTTCCAAATTTAATTCGATTCTCTCCACAACCTTCCATTATAAGAGACAGACACACAGACTAAGAAAAATGTTTTTATTTTAAATCAAAGTACCAAGCAAAAGAACATACAAAGCAGAACTCAAACACGGCCCTTCCCCAGGGTGCCTCTGAGCGCACAGAGACGAGCTCTCACTCTCTCTGCAGAAACCAATCCTGCCTCCTCAGAAAACCAGACCAGAGGTGGCCACGAAACCCGTGTTTGTAGGTGGTCGAGAGGCTCTTCCCTTCTAGGTCCTGGTCAGACCCTGAGGGGCAGGACCAGGAGGTCCCGGGAACCTGCAGGGCGCAGGGGCATGCGCTGGGCACGGGGGCGGCGCCAACCTCCTCCTCCCCGCAGCGCATGTGGTGGCCCTGAGGATGGGCCCTTCCCCAGCTGGGGCTCGGAGCCCCTGCCAGGAGCAGCCTCGAGAGCAACAGGCGTCTGCGAGCGGCTTCACGGGAGCACGGAAAGGCCCCCCGGCCCGGGGGAGCGGGCGGCTGGGGTCAATTTGAAGCTGGCTGCGCCGTATCCCTGCGAGGCTCTGGAGTCAACCTCATCCTCCAGGTGCCCCACAGGCTGGGGGCTGGGGGGCAGAACAGGTCCCCCCTTGCTCTTCAACGGAAAGAAAGAACTGACCCACAAGCCCTTCAAGTTCGACTGAGCAAGCGGCTGGGAGGGCGGACGCACGTGCGACCCGGGCAGAGGGAAGCCGCCAGAAGGTGCCGGCTCTCAGGCCAGAGAGCTGCGTCCGTCACGCGGCCGAGCTGGTGGGTGGGCACAGGGCGCCGCTGACGCACGTGACGGGACTCGCACTCGAGGGAAAATGGGTCTAAGAAGGAGTATGTACACAAACACGTAAACATTGTGCAGAAACCAGCTGACTCGTGGCAACAGCCAACAGAAATGTAACAGAAAGAAAATAAAGAAACTCAGTAGCTTGACGAGGGGTGGGGGGCAGGACGGGCCCGTCACAACAGCGCCAAGGTGGGGCCCAGGGCGCTCCATGGACGGACGAGTGGGCAGCCAGTTCCCTCCAGAGCCACCAGGTGGGACCGGGCTCCCTCCCACTGCCGGTGCCCAGGACTACTCCAGAACACACCTGCCAGCAACAGCAGGAGGCCTGGGCTTGCTGCCCCCTGAGACATCAGGCCCCAGAGGCCGTGGCCTGGAGGGCGGCCCCTGCAAGGTTTTCCTCGTGAGACCAGACTGCAGGCAGCCCGCGGACAGCCCCGCACGGCGTGTCTGGGCTGCACCTTCCCCAGCCGGCCCCAACCAGCCTGCCCTGGACAGCCCCCCTTAAATGCCCTGGGCTCTCCCTTGACCAGGACACGGGCTATCGGCCAGGGGACTCCCAGGGGGCCTGGGTACTGGGGGCTGTCACGGTGGCCCCACCAGCAGGCTGCACGCAGGGGCCACACTGAACCTCCCCAGAGCCGGAGGGGCAACCCCCCACAAACCCTCCACGGCGCCTCTCCTGCTACTCCCCCCAGGACCCGAGCCCTGGGGACACACACCCACGGATCTCGGACGTAGCAGGGGCCGTCTCGGGCAGGGGCGCCACCTAGGACTCCGCACCTGGGGAGGTGAACACACAGACCCTGGGCCCAGCCCCAGAGCCGACCTGGGAAGCCTAGGCACTCAGCATCGTTTTGGTTGAAAACGCTATAAATTTGACTCTTCCTAGAAGCCTACTAAGCAATTCACCTAAAAACACCTGCAGCACACGTGCGACGGCGCCCGGACCACGCCTAGTCTGTGCGGCCCTCAGCCACCGAGCACCTGCCGGGGCGGGGAGGTCGGAGCCCGCCCGGGACCTGCACCGTGACACCGGCGAGGCTCCCACGTAGGCAGGACAGCGCGAGCCACACTAACCCTACAGAGAACTGTGGGAAGAAACCAAATCCATAGGATCCACGGGTTTCCACACTTGGGCGAGGTTCCCAAGACACGTGCAGTGACGGTGCCGGCAGGTGCAGGCGCCCAGCTCTGCTCCCTGCACCCGCAGCACCCAGGCCGCCTCCTGTCCTCGTCCACCTGGCTCCTGACCACGGCCCAACGTGTAAACAGTATTAATAAGCAACAGATGGAAAAATATATTTCCCAAGAAAAAAGTGGGAGGAAGTCTGGAACTTGAAGACCGATTTCCCAGGTTGCTACCATCGTCCCTTTCTCTCTTCTCGTGATTCGTTTTGGCGATTCCTCTCTTTGGTTCAGCAGCCCACGTGACCCGCCCGCCCAAGGCAGCCCCGCGGCCTCGCGCTGTGCTCCGGCTGTGGCTGCGGAGAGGCAGCCAGTCCTGTCCGCCCCAGGGGCCTCGCCTCCCGCCAGCTACTTCTGCTCGTGGTCCTCTGCCACGCTGGCCACCTCGATGGTGGCCGTGTGCTCCTCGGGCCCCGGGGCGGCCCCTGCAGGCACTGTCACAATCGTGCCACCCCCAGGCGACGCCTGGGCCACGCTCTGCAAGGCGGGGCCCAGGCCTGGCAGGGTGAGCAGCTGCAGTGGGCTGACCACCTTGAACACCGTGCTGCCGTCCTGCACGGCGGCCGTGCTCAGGACCGTGAGGCTGGATGCGTCCGGGTGAATCTCCACGGCGCTGGGGAAGGTGGAGCCCGAGGAGGCCAGGACCGTGTAGCCCCCGAGCAGCGGGGAGGCCGGTGAGCTGACAGGAGCGGCCTGAGGGGAGCCCTTGCCCAGGACCGTGGAGGGCAGGGTGGACACCACTTTGCCGAGTGGCACGCTGGTGATCGGGGAGACGGGCACGCCCGGGCCGAGCGCAATCTGGGCGGGCTGGGTGAGCACCTGCGAGGCCACGGCAGCTGGTCCTGACGTGGCCCGTGCCAGCCGGGGCCGCTTCACTGGGGGTGGAAGGGACACAGGTGTCAGCGTCATGAGCACGTTGCTGAGGTGCTGTGACTTGTGCTTGAGCTCCTTGGCGCGCCGACGGTGCTCGTCACACTGCTGCTCCAGGGCTATGGGAATGGGGGACAGCGGTGTCACCGAGGGGGATGGAGAAGGGGCAGACAGCATCACTGCAGGGGACGGGGACAGAGTCACTGCAGGGGACGGGGGGCAGACAGCATCACTGTGGGGGACGGAGATGGGCAGGGTCAGTGCAGAGGACGAGGACACCCACCATTACTGGGTGGCCCTCAGGCCAATGGCCAGCCAGGTGTGCTTGCCTCACACAACACACCCAGGTGGCCACATGGCAGCCGCCACAGGGGAAGCCAGTGGAAGGGCCCTCAGTGGCCCCTCGGACGCCCGGGGCCTGCTCTGCGTCAGCCTGCGCTCGGGCTGTGGCAGTGCTGCCAGACCTTTCTCGGGAGCTCTCGCGTGTTCCAGTCGTTATTTTTGCATGGAAGTTGCTCTCGGGATACAGTGAGATAAAAAGTAGGTCACGAGAGCACCTGCAGGTCTGCAGTGAGCACGCACATGCACACGCACGGCAGGGACAGCCCAAGGGAGAGCTGAGAGCAGAGCACGCACGTCACAGAGGCGAGCTGGCCTCTGGGTGGCCTCCCGCACTTCCCTGTCACTCTCCCTGAAGTGACTACCTGGTGCACCGCAGACAGCTGGGAACGGGAGCACCTGCAACCCCTGGACAACGGCGTCTGACTGCGCCACTCGAGTCTCGCCGACTGCTGCCTCGCACGGCAGCTGCGGGTCACTCACTGCCTGGGCTTCCGAGGAGCAGCTGTGACTCCGAGAGCCGTGTGCGCACGGCAGAGAGGCGAGCCCGTGGGCGCGGCGGGCGTACCTGCTAGGTCCCGGGCGTACTGCTCCCGCGAGCGGTCCATCTGGCACTTGTGGCTGGCCAGCACCTTCTTCACCAGGTCCAGCATGCCGAAGTTCTGCACGATGTTGTTGAGCAGCACGGCGTCTGGGAGGGGACGCGAGCGCTCGCTGAGAACCCGGGACGGGGCCGGCTGCTTGGGAGCCCAGCCGGCCAAGGGCCCCGCTCAGCAGGAGACGGCTGAGGAGCAGGCAAAGCGACCCTCCCACGCCAGACGCTCAGGCTCGGCCTCCACCCCAGCCAACCAGAGGGGCCTGAGTGCCCGACGCTGGCAACGCTGCCTTCCTGGGCTGGAAGGAGCCCCTCACCTCGGAGCTGCAGGGGGGGGTCCTGTACCCGCCGCTGGAGGCCCTTCATGGTCTCCGTCAGCTCCTGGTGGAACTCCTGCACGACCTCGTCCAGCAGCCCAGCGTCCTTCAGACCCCGCCAGAAGGAAAACGTGTCATCTGCGAGGGAAGGAGGGGCTCGGTGGGCAGGAAGAGTGTCGCCACCTGGGGCAGCCACCCCCTGGGGAGAGCAGGGGACAGCAGAGGACACCACCCGGGGTCAGCAACGTGCCCAGCCACGTGACAGCGCCTGAGCACAGCGGGCGGGCCACGGAGCTGGGCTGGGAGCACCCGAGAGGACGGCAGCCCAAGCCCGCCGCTCCCTGCAAGGCCTCCCCAGCGCCAGCTGGCTCCTGAGCCCGTGTGGCCTGCGGTGGGCCCTACTGCCCGGCCCTGCGCCCGTGAGAGGCCCGCGGGGGGCCCCGTACCTCCAATGGCTGCCGTCCAGTCGCCAGGGTCCTCACACGTCTCTATGGTGATGGTCGCAGGAGACCCGTTCGCTGCGGCCCAGAGGGAAGTCGGGTAAGCACCGCTGCAGACGGCAAGTCCACGGCCCGCTCGGCCGGCCCTGGCGCACACACCTCTCCTTCCCACCGTTCTCACACGGGCAACCGGCGCAGCGCGGGCTCGTAGGGCGCGGGCTCGGGCTTGCCTCGCATCTTTCAGTCAGACAGACCGGGGGAGGACAGGGACGCCACCCCCGGCCCATCGCCTGGTCTCAACCATTCTCCACCTTCCGCTCTTCCTGTCGTGTTCACAGCTTTACCCAACACCCCTGTGCGCGATCACGGGGCGAGGTGGGCGACCTCCTTGCCCACCTACGAGCACCTGGGCCTGCTCCACGGCCGGACCTGCCACCCGGTTCCCCTCCTGTCTTTACGCCACGTTCCCTGACGTCGCTGTAAATCTCAGCACCTGGCACGTGCCTGTTCTTCTAAATCGGAAGAGGTGGGATTTGGGAGAGACACCAACTATCTGCCCATTTCTAGGGGCAAAACCCACAACTGCTGGCCCCGCTGACATCGGGGCTCTGTGCTCAGGCCTGGCTGAGACGCACCCGCCACAGGCCGCAGTCTGGGGGCCTTTTGCTCTCGTGCTGCCTTTCCCACAGGCCTCGACGATGTGGCGGTGATGTTACTACGTACTGGGTGTTTGGGGCAGGAGTGAATGTTTTTCATAGTTTGGGCTGATACGTAATCTTCCACCCACTACACAACAGCCAGGTCAGAGGTTCTTAGAGATTTCAGGCGGAAGGAAACACCACATCGGAAGAGCTAAGCCTGAACCTGACTCTGCCTTTCCCAGGCCGAGCGGGCGTTGGCTGGAGGGCTCAGGGGCCCCATCCTTGCTGGGGAGAAGGTATGAACCGGGCTGGTCTGTCCGTGTTGGTCACCAGGGCAGCCACCACAGGGCACAGACAGGGAGCTGGGCCTTGGTCCCCCCACCGACTCCGGCCCACTGGGAGCGCCTGGCCAGCCCCGCCCCCAGCACCCAGCCTGGGCTTTGGTGCGTAGAGCGCTGACCCCCCACCTCCCCGGTGGCTGCAAACCTTCACCACTGACTGAGGACAGGGTCAACAGAGGTCAGCCCGACACATAACGCCTCTTAGGATGCCGTTCCGCGAGCTGCCACCTGCTCTGGCGGGGCACAGGGAAGGCCTGAGGTGGAAGCTGAGGCCTCCCTGCCACCCTGGCCTCACCCTCCCTCTGGAACATGGGTCAAGGGCCTCCACTAGTCCCCATCTGGGCCAGTGACAAGGACGTCCCTGGTCACACAGAAGCACACTCCAGCCCACACTGCAGAGGGACAGTTTGGGGGCAATGCAAGTGACATTGCTGGAACACGACCCTGCCAAAGATCACCCAATGACATGGTCAGGGAACTCAGGACCTAATTTCACTCTAACTTCTATTTTTAGAAGAATTTCTCTAGTCATAAAGCTGGGAAGAATTCCAGGAGTAAATTCCATTTACTCTTTCTACAATTCAGAGCTACAGAAACGCCATGGAAGAGCATCGTCACCCAAACATCCACGCAGCCGGGACGCCTGCGGCACGACGCCCAGCACAGCAGGTTGGAAGGAAGACATGCAGATCCGCAGCCGCCAGGAAATGGGGGCAGCGGCTCCAGATTTGGGGCAGGCGTAGGGTGATGGGGGTGGGGTCCAGGGTCCCTTACTGCTCCCTGCGCCCTTCTCCACATGTGATCATCGGAGCAGAAGCGGCTTAGAAAGAACAGAACTTCACCTTTCCTGTCACTGAAAACGCAGCGCGGTGGCTCCCTTTGTGAGGAGGGCGGAGGCCGAGCCCCGACATCGCAGGGCCCTGGCGGGAGCAGAAACCTGATGCCAGGTCGGGACGAGCCACGCTGACCTGTGCACCTACCGTCGGCCGCAGCAGGCGTGAGCGGGATGTACTCGGCAGATGCCGGGCTGCTCAGGGACACCCGGGCTCCCGAGAGGTCGATCTTGGTGCTGCGGCAGGTATTGGAGCAGACCTTGTCATGCTGGTAGAAGTCCAGCTCCCCGGAGTCCATGATCTTCCTGGGGCAAGGGACAGAGGACCGGGGGGTCCAGGTGAGGCCCACGGCCCAAGAACCTCATCCAGCCGCCTGACGTGGGCCACCGCCTGCATCGGGGCAGGTCCCAGCAGAGTTGCTACCCAGGTGGGCTCCACGAGGCAGGGCTGGGCTCTGCTCTCCTCTTAGCAACGCTCTGAGCATGGGAACCCACAGCTGCCCAGGCGCTGTGGGGTGGGCCCTGCCCGGAGGTCCTGGGTCTCAGCCCGGCCTGCCTCGATGAGCTGCCTCAGCCCGTGAAAGGAGGGTCAGAGGCTCCAGCCTCACTCGGCCCGTGGGCACCTGCTGGGCTGGTGCTTCTGCGCGCAGCTCCTCCACTGGTGGTCTCCGCAGCTGCGCCACCAGCCGCGTTCTAGGAATCGAGGCTCTGCAGCAGGGGGCCAAGGCGTGGGCAAGGACCAGGGCCAGCGCTCCGGAGGCCCCGGACTCCGACACAGAGCAGCACCCTTGCTCAGGAAGCATGGCGGAGGCCAGGCCCACTGGTCACCCTGTCCCTGTGGCGTCTGGAGCCTCCAGGCACACAGATGCAGGCTGTGGTTCACAGGTACAAAGAGAGCAACTGCACACACCTCTCACGTATGTCAGGAAAAAGTGATGGAAAGGACAAAAACAGAGAACATAAAAGGCCATGCTAAGAGATTAAGTATGACGCCTACACCTACCTCATGCACAAACGCCAGATTATACCCTCAACTTTCTAACAGTGAAATAGCCACAAGTGCTCCAGGTAAAAAACTGGTGGAAATCACAATGTGTCCATGTTGGTAGGGACATGGGCAGGTGCGGCCACTTGGGAGATCGTTAGCACTCACAGCTAAAACGGGCCTTGTCTTCAAAATCCCAAAAGCAAATGAAAAAGCAATGGCAGCTGTGTCCCCTTCTGCCAGGAAGGGCCGCCTGGCCCCACGGCCCACCACCGGGCTGCAGAGGCGCCCGCGACACCCACCTGAGCATGATGCCATTCATGCGGATGGCTCTCTTCCAGTCCTTCAGGGTGGACTTCCCTGCCAGGTGCACGAATTCCTTCGGGCTGATCACATGCTCGTCGTACTGCGGAGGGAGCACAGCAGACGGTCAGGCTCCGCGAGGCAGGCGGGGCTCACCCTCCTCCCCGGCACGACCGCTGCAGAGCACCGGGCAGAACAGGACATGCCCCCTCAGCACAGCGGCTGCCGTGCAGAATGGCTCTGTGGCCTCAGACCCGAGTGCTGCCCCCGGCTGTGAGAGAGCCCAGTGGGCAGGGTCAGCTGGTTGGAAGCCATGTGGCCCTCTCTTCTCAGCAAACCTCTTTTGCGCTTATTCCATAATAATACGTATGTACATGACACCCTCACGTGGCAAAGGATGCCAGCATGCAGATTGAGCTATGAAGGACCCCTTGGTCTGGCCCAGCCCCTCAACACCACCATCCCCTGTGCTGGAAGCTCACGGCACCTGTTCTCACGCTGGTGCACGTGTCTGTTTCAAAGCCAGGGAACCATGACTCGCGTGGCTCTGGGGCTGGCTAGTTTCACCCTACTTGGTGCTCAGAGAGCCTGAGAAGAAAAATATCCTATCATCTTGTTAAAAGAGCAATGATTGGAACCAAAGAATGAAAATAAAACTGTGGTTACTCAGAAAATAAGCAGGCTGGGGAAGAAGGTCTCAGAGCCCAGGCCAGTCTGTGGGGCGCCTGTACGCTTACTCTCACGAACACCCACGCCACGGATGAGGCCACGGAGCCTAGCAGGTGCCAGGCCTCGCGCAGCTGCTCGGGGAGACCAGATGAACGTCCAGGTAGGTGGAGTCTGGCAGACCCTCCAGCCACTGCCCAAGTGCAACGAGAAGCCCAAGCTGGTGGCCCTGACTGCGGCCCCTCCTGGCCACCACCATTGCCCCCCATAGCTCACACTGGGGTCACCTGGCTGCACCAGACAGGCTGCTCCCACTGCAAGTCCGGGGCCAGCCCCGCCTCCCCGTCCAGCACTGCCTTCCTCCTGTTTCGCCTTCCTCGGGGCTGCTGGCAACTCCCTCCGGGTCATCCCTCCTAGCTGGGGAGCTGCGTGCTCCTCTCCTTAGGGGGCCCTGCACGCGTCTCTCGCTCCGCTGGGCTGTCAGAGCCCAGAGCCGACGTGGCCTCTCCCGAGTGCTGCCGTTGCCACCTGGCCCCACAGTGACCTTTAGAAGCCCCCGAGATGCCATTCTGGACGCCGCGCAGTGTCGGCTGCCAGGATTTACCCTTGTTTCTCCACCCTGACCCCCAGGCCTTCTTGTGCTTCGGCACCTCTATCTGAGTCACCTTCCCCTAGCCTGAAATACACATTCAGAACATCTTTCAGTGATGACGTGCTGGTAGCAAACTCAGTTTTGTCTGAAAATGTCTTTATCTCAGCCTAATTCTTTTCTTGTTTTTAGAGATGGGGTCTCGCTGGTGCCCGGGTGGGGGGTGCAGTGGCACGACCACAGCTCGCCGCAGCCTCGGGCTCCACCACCTAGTCTGAGCGCCCACGCACCTCTGGCCTCACCATTGCTCCCGCACTTTGCAGCTGGTGTTCTGACGTAAGAGCTGACTGAGCTACACGTTTACTTGACATAAATAATTGATGGGAAATATACTGCAATAAATATGACCCCCCAGATTTTATTTCACTTGAGGTAAACTTCATGACTATCATTATTTATTTTGATGTTAAACTCTCCCAGATGGAGGTGGTGGGGTCTTTTCATCCACCTGGGGACTCGTCAGGACTCTTGCACCGTGGACTCTGTCCCTCCTCGATCATGAGAGTTCCGAGCCGCTCTCTCCTCCTTCCAGAACTTAAACAGACGGGTTAGACTTTCTCATGCTCCTATTTTTCTTCTTTTTATTTCTGAGGACTATATTCTGAATGATTTCTTTAATTCTATCTTCCACTTCACTAATTATCTCTTCAGCTATGTCTCATCTGCTATAAGAAACCTAGCCGCTAAATGTTTATTTTTTGTGGGTTTTTTTTTTTTTTTTTTTT
>NW_012150197.1:634588-652261 GCF_000956105.1 Propithecus coquereli | reverse complement strand
AGTGCCGTGGCATCAGCCTAGCTCACAGCAACCTCAAACTCCTGGGCTCAAGCGATCCTCCTGCCTCAGCCTCCCAGGTAGCTAGGACTACAGGCATGCACCACTACACCCGGCTAATTTTTCTATTTTTAGTAGAGACAGGGTCTCACTATATTGCCCAGGCAGGTTTTGAACTCCTGAGCTCAAGCGATCCTCCCACCTCAGCCTCCAAGTGCTAGGATTACAGGCATGAGCCACCGCACCCGGCCTAAATGTTTAATTTTAATCCTATTTTTCCAGTTTGTTTTTGTAAAATCTACTGTGTTTTTACTCATGTTCTTATTTCTTGACATAAAGTATATGTAATTATTTTATACCCCGTGTCTTAAAACGCCAACACCTGAGCTGTTTCTGTGGCCGACTCTGCTGTCTGCTGCTTCTGCATGTTCTCACCTGGGGACTTGGTTTTCCTGTGTGTCCAGCATTTTTTGTTTTACTGTGAGCTGTTACCTTCCTTGGAGATTACTTGAAACCTGAGATAAAGGCGAATTCTTCCAAAAAGAATCCCCTTACCTGCACGCACTTCACGTTGATACCAGGACACACAAACTTTCTCCAGATGAGGTTGGCTCTGCTGTCCCCGCAGGTGATGGGGTACACGATCTCAGCCTCCAGGTTCTCCCCCTCTTCAGCCATCTTCACTTCTCACAGGCACGTGGAGAGGAAACGGCAAAGGCAGAAAGTCAGTCACAACCTCTCCACGCGCCTCCTGCAGACGCAGACATAGCTGCCGCTCTGGGAACAAACACGAAACCCCAGGAAGGCCCGAGAGAGAACCACGGCGGGAGGGCGTTCTCAGCAGCCCGAACAGATCTCACTACAAACATTAACATAATTCCATTAAACTGGGGTTCAACTGAAGCGTCACTTGAAATAACATCAGATTTACTTGAAACAACTGTAGGGAAATGTAAAGTTTTAAAGATTCTAGGGCCTTTAATCTTAGGCAATAGAAGAACAACAAAAGTGTCATAAAGAATTTTTGCTACCACTCACCGAGAGCTATGACAGACAGTATACGAAAGACAACAGGGACAGAAACAGAGAGAAGGAAACAAAATCCCAGAGGGGAGAGAGCTGCGAAATCTGGGGCTGACCCCTCTGCTCTTGCCCGGCCACAGGCGGTGGCAGGGGTGCCCTGTGACGCGGGACGGGCCTACCTAACACGGCTTCCTTGAGCTGTGAGGAGGCTGTGAAGGCGGCGGCCGCGGCGGCGGCTGCGTTTTCCGTCTCCATGCTGTCTTCGGCCAGGTCGCCCCTGCGGACGGTGGAAGAAAGAGAGAGAACATCAGGGTCCCTGGGCACGACACCTGCAGCAAACGGTGCCCTCTGCGCACTTTTGCTAAGGACGCCGCTCGTTGTGGGTCGTCTGTTACACTTTCCTAATTTTTGCAGACATGGCGGAGGCTGAGAAGTCAGGGGACCGAGCGCGGACGGCTCTGCGCTGTGCCGCTCGCTCCCAGCTGCATTCACGCCCCATCGCCGGTGCCCAGAGCAGCACCCGGCACACGAAGCCCGCACAACAGATCTGGGGAAGCAATGACCGCTTACGCAGGAGTTCCACACTTTCGTTTCTGTCTTTAATGAAGCTTTTTATTTCCCTTACGCGGTTATAGAAACTATCAGAAAATATAAAATTTTAGAAAGGAAAAAAATCACCACAGCCCAATCGCACCTTATACCAAAATAAATTATTGACAAATCAAAATATAAAGGTAAAAGATGAAGAAATAAAAGTATTTAAAGGAGAGCATTTACATTTGTATTTAAATACAAATAAAGTATTTAAAGTGGTGGCGTGAACCTATAGTCCCAGCTACTTGGGAGGCCGAGGTGGGAGGATCACTTGAGCCCAGGAGGCTGCAGCGAGCTGTGATCGTGCCACTGTGCTCCAGCCTGGGTGACAGAGCCAGACTCTGTCTCTGAAAAAGAAAAGCATTAGAAAGAAAAAAGAGGATTATTTTTACTAGTTTCAAAGTAGTAGTAAAGGGTTTTCTTATACAATACAAAGCCCAGCAATAAGAAAAGATAACTTTGCCTTAAAAAAATAAAAACTTTCAGTGTAGGGGGAAAAAATCATAAACAATTTTTTAAGAAAAGAGAACTGTGGGGGAGAATGTTAACAAGGTAAGAAGACAGACAGCTACCCCCCACCACCGTCCAACGCGGGCCATGCCCAGAGGCCTTGGAGAAACCTATGGAAAGACACCGCGTGACTCATAAGAAATGCAGATATAAAAACTACAATTGGATATGATTTCCCCAGATGGCCCCCAAGACGGAAACATCCTCCACACGAGTATGGGAGAAAGTTGGACGTCAGGGTGCAGTGCGGCAAGCAGGTGCCCCAGCGGTGTCGGGAACACCCAGGAGGGTGACTTGACCACAGCCTGGACAGCAGGTGCCTTCGGCCCCAGCATCTTCACTTCTTGGAATTAACCCCACACACAAAGTACTCCCACACACGCACAGTGACGTGTGTGCACAGACCGTCCCTGCAGAACTGCCTACAACGGGAGACCTGTCTCTGGCTTCTGGAACCCGTAATGGCTGGGAGGGCCTGGGTGGGCTCCCAGGTGTGCCCCCCATGACAGCTGAGTATACCATGTGTGCACTTCTGTACTGCAAGAAGTTTACCTAAAACCACATGTGCTCTCAGGATCGGCCCTCGGGCCTTCCACGTACCCCACTCAGGGCTCCCAGCCACAGCAGCACAGGTGCTCACAAGCAGAGGCCTGGTGGGTGCCGACGCTTCGGGACTGGGGCACAGGGTGCGGAGCCCTGACTGCCCATGGCTCACCCAGGACCTGCAGCAGCGAGGACGCAGGCCAGCCGGGCAGCTCAGGACGGGGCAATGCCTGTTCCGGGGGAGCTTCTCGAGCTGAGCCTGGAAGGGCTGACCAGGAGCAGCTGGGCAGAGGGGCAGCGAGCACAGGGCTCAGAGCCGGGCCCTGCGGGACCTCTAGGGCTTCCCCCAGGGGCAGGATGCTCCTAAGGCCCAAGATCCTAAGGCAGAGCCCTTGGATCTTAAACAGGGGATTGATACAGTCGGATTGGTATTTTTAAAAAGAACATTCTGGCGATGGAGTGGAAGGCAGAGTTTAGGGGCAGGAAATGGGCTGAGAAAGCAGCTGAGAGGACGCAGCTAAGGGGAGAGTGACCCAGGCAGGGGAGGCACCTACTAGCTCTGGCGGGGGGGCGAGGCCAAGCCTGCTGGCCTGGGAGAGGGTGAGCAGAGCAGTGCAGGGCGCCCAGCAGCACTCCAGCCCCAGGGGGCGCTCAGGGCCTCTGTCGGGCAGGCCAACACTTGGTTACTGCCCCCAGGGCAGCTCTCTGCCCAGCTGGGTCTGCTGCTTTGGAACTTGGCATAGACAACATCCCAGGGCATGGTGCCTGCACTCTGGTGTCTGTTGCTCACAAGTCTGTGTGTCCAGAGCTGCAGCTCTGTCCTCCCTGAGGCTGGGCAGTGCCATGCCATGCGTGCTCCCCAGTTTACTGCCCGTTCAGGAGGTGTCTGTCAAAGTTCTCCTAGGCTGAAGCCCTGACCGGGCTGGAATCCCTGGGAAAAGGCAGCCGTGGTGTGAGCGCTGCCGTGGCACCAACGTCCAGGCAGCAGCAGACACAGCGAGGCCCGGGAGGGGCCCACGAGAGGCTGCGGGAATGGCGGGCTGGGCCACAGTGCCGAGCACAGCTTGACGCTGCAGGAGCACGGTGGCGCTGGGGAGCCGGGAGTGCAGGATGAGGAGGGTGCGAGGGAGCAGGCTCCCAGGATGGAGGAGTGGGAGGAGGTGGTCGTGGGGCAGGCAGCGTGAAGCTCTGCAGGTGGCCCTGGACCCACCTCGGGGTCAGGCTAAGCCACACCTCCCACGGTGGGCCCCTCGTGGCACCGGTGCTGCGTCTGAGGCCCTGCCTGCCCGGCCCCCCACGGTCAGAGCTGTGCACGGCCCTGCATGGCTGCAGGAGGTGGCGGGCCGTCTGCTCGTCCAAGATCTCTCCTCTAGAGCACACTGTCCAGTGAACTCACCGCTCTCCAGTTCTCTTAAATCGGCGGTTGATTAAAAACACACACTTGGAATCTGGTCTTTGGAGCATATTATGTGGAGAATAATATTAAGTGGGAACATCAGAACTCCAAAGGGGGTGCATGAACTCAGGAGGAAGCTGCCCTCCAGGCCCGCGCTGGGAGGTGGAGAGGAGAATGGCAGAGCAGACGGCCAAGACCAGCTCCGGGGGCCAGGGAGCTCTGACAAGCAGCACCAGGGTCACCAGGCAAACCCCACCCCAGGCCACCTGCAAGTGAGGGGCAGGGACACCCCATGGAGAAGGGCCCCAGGCCACCCAAAGGCTGTGTCGACGGGGGCACCGAGTCCCACCCCACGATTCACGCCAGCCACACTGCAGAGCCCACCCGCGGCTGCGCCGACGCACCCACTGTGCTGAGGCAGGAGTGACCCCCTGCAGGACGACGCCATGAGCCCCCCACAGCCCGGCAGACCCTGAAGCATCCGCACTTCAAACTTCACTTGAGAAACGTCTACATTGCTTAAAGCAAACGTCCGTGCAGCTGTGGCCACCGCAAAATCCTGCCTCCTCCCTCCCAGCACGTGGCCCATTGCCATGGTGCGTCGGTGGGCGCGAGGCAGCTCCCAGGCTTGCGAAGAGTGGAGGGCTCCCAAGTTCTCCCCAGATAACCAACCAGGAAAGAAATCTGCGCCCACCAAGTACTTAACCAGCTTACACTCCCTCGCATTTTAAGAAAACATGTAGCAAGACTAAATCTCAACTTCCGACTAGAAGATTGACAGATTCCCCACAGAAAAAGAGGAGGGTCTTAGGGCCCCAAGGCGACCGGCCTCTGTGGCTGGGGGCCTCTGCCCCAAAGGGGAAAGCACAGGTGGCCTCTCCTTTCCTTCCAGTGGGATGGCACCTCAGCACCTGCCAGTGCGACTGCCACCTGGAAGACCCTGACCTCCACGGCTCCCCATCGAGATGGGGCCGTTGCCTCTCCCCGACGTGACCTCGAGCCGATCCTTTGATCCGCTTTGTTTTTGTTTTATTTTTTTTATTTTTTAATTTTAACGCTTCACAAATTTGCATGTCATCCTTGCGCAGGGGCCATGCTAATCTTCTCTGTATGGTTCCAATTTTAGTCTATGTGCTGCCGAAGTGAGCACCTTTGACCCGCTTTGACCACAGGCTGCAGCCAGGCCTTGGGGCCCTGCGGCTCCCATGCTGGCCGAACACACCCAGGTGCGTCCTGGCGGGTGAGGGCCACACGCAAAGAGCCTCCAGCCACCCCAGACCACCCACTAGGCCCAGCAGCACTGGCCTGGGCCAGAACATCTTAAAGAACAAACACGTGTCACTTTAAGCCACCAAGTTTTGTGGTGGTTTGTTACGCAGCAAACAGACTACCACAGGAGTGGAGCCAGAAGCGGGCGCCCTCTCACCCCCATGGCGTTGCCCTTGGCTGGAAGGGCAGAGGCCAGGTTGGGGCTATAGGCAGAGACTCCTGTGCTGGGGGGCACAGGAGCGACCGGCAGGACCCCACACCACGGGGGTGACAAGGGAGGAAACACTCCCGGTGAATTTGTGGCTCTCGTCAGGGAAATTTCGAGCAGAAGGCAAAAAGTGCCAACTGGCTTCTTTGAAGGCGGATAATTGTTCTCTCGAACAAAAACCTCCAGGGACTGAAGGGGATCGGATCATGTCACATCTCCAGTTCCCAGGCGGCAGCACCCTCACAGGAGGCAGGGGTTCAGGGCAAAGAGCGAGGCGTGTGGCTGTGGGACCTTCAAGCCTGGGAAAGCTCTGAGGCCACGTCCAGCCGAGGGGCCCTGGGAATCTGCAGGCCCCTCAAAGGCTGGGCGTGGCAGCTTCTGAGCAGGACCCCCGCCCGCTGCCTGCCCATCTTGCTGTCACCGCATCGTGGGTGCCCGGGAGGGCCGCGGCTCTAGTTCTTGGTCTCTACATCAGCAATTGTCGCCTCCAAGAAGCCTCAGCCCAGCCAGACCTGAGGCCGTGTGAGGGCAGGCCTTGGGCCAGTGCCACTCACGGGCGAGACGCACGAGGTCCAGGAAAAGGTCAGAGGCGGACTGACCAGGCCAGAGGACAGGCTGCCGCCAACACAGAAATGGCCACGATAGTCTGTAACTTCCTGCCAAGGGGCAGAGTCTCAGTTCCACCCCTGACGCTGCGCTCGGTCACGGGACTGGCCTCAGTCCACAGGACACGTGCAAATGGCACATTTTTCTACGGAGTTCTGAGACTGTCAGGTAAGGACGTGCAGGCCACCAGCAGGCGGATGAGACCTGGCTGACAGAGGTGACATGTCCCAGCCGAGGCTGCCAATGCCCGCTCCAGACAGGGAGAAAGTCAGACACTTCCCATCAGTGATAGGCTGAGGTTAGCGTGAAGATGCCACACCTAAGACACGGCCAAGTCTGGGAGTCGGGAAGACCGTCCCGGCCCAAGGGGCGAGCCCCTCAAAGGGGGCAGAGTGAGGGCTCAGGCAGCCCCTTGTGCAGGGCGGGGGATGCCATTCGCAGCAGGAGCCTTGTGGCCACCTCCCAGCAGTCCCGCCAACGGGCCAGCAAAAGGACGCCGGCAGTTTGCGCAAAGGTGAGCCTTTCGCCAACTAGCGTTCGACGTGGACAGTTGGTACGAGAGCTGAGGAAGAAACTCACAGTGTCATGAGCAAGGTCAAGAGAATCACTGGCCCTTCAGCTTTATTTCCGAAAAAACGGTTCCCGACCATCCCTGCTGCTCCAACTCATCAAAAGAGAAATTACCACGTGCTCTGGGAAACAAAACCACGCAGCCACGCTGACGCAGGAGACGACGACAAGGCGTCCTACCAAAGTCTGCACTGGAGCTTCCCGGCCGGGGCGCCATTCCTGTGCCCTTCACGCTCTGCGCTCACAGAGACTCTGCGTCCCGTCTCAGAAGTGAAGGAAACCCTTGGCTCACCCAGACACGGGTTCACGCCAGCCACGCCTGGGTGAGCCCGTCCCACCCCACTCGGCCCCAGCGGCACCGAGGCCCAGTCCTTACCCGTGAGGAGCCAAGTTGGTCGTCACCAGCACCGTCTTCACCCCCTCCACGCCACTGCCATCAACCGCGGTATCCGGGGTTGTCACGACCACCACCTCCTCCATGTGCACGCTCACGTCTGGGGTGGCCATGGCGCAGCTGGGGAGGCCGCCTGGGACCAGCAGCGTCACTCCCCAGGGCCTGAGTCCTGGACGGGACAAGGCGGGGCACAGCATTACAGGACAGCCTCAAACGGAGCTTCGTCTCCCAAGACCCATCGGTAAGCCCCAGCCAGCTCCTTTCCGGCAGGAAATCGCAGCCACAGAAGGGCGACTCCGGGGCTCTGGTTCTTGGGTGGCGTAAGCACAACCCTCCCGTCCTTGCCACTGGATGGACGCGGAGCCGCTTGCTCTGGGTGGGCCTGCGGGCAGAAAGCACTCCCAGAGAAGTCTTCTCTCTGGTCTGGGGAAAGGGAAAGGAAACACACAGAAAGCAGAGAGAGCAAAATGCCCTGGCTCTTTCTATCATCGCGTCATCTCCGCCGGCTCTGCCCGCAGGTGCGCGTAAGCCCTGCTGAACCCGTGATGTGGCAGCGGCCCAGCAGGCACCTAACGCTTGGGGAGACGGGGCCTTCCTCCTGACTGGAGGAACAGTGGCCCCAAGAGCACAGGGGTCCCCCTTGTTCTTGCTCCCCATCCTCTACACTCAACCCCGGTAGGCTCCATCCCGAGTGCCACGGACAGAAGGGGCCTGGAAGGGGCCTGGAGCCCGAGAGTGGGGAGTGGCGAGAGGAGGGTGCGGACGCCGCACGCAGCTGTGTGTGACACCTTGGTCGTCCCAAGACGGTCCACGTGCGGACCTGGCCCTAAATGGCAAACCAAAGAGAACTGCCCTAAGGGTAGACCATCGCCCAGGTCTCACACTGGCCCCGAACGGTGCCTAAGGGACAGGTCTGCAAGGCACTGATGCCCAACTGGCCGTGACCGCGGCCACAGGAGAGGGCTCACAACTTGCCCCGAACGTAACAGGCAGATTTCCTACTGTCACAAAAACTACATTCTCTGTTAGACTCGAAACAAGACCCAGAGTCTCGTAACATCATATTCAAAGTCATCCAGAACAGAACCCAACGTGACGTGGCACACAGACAGCCAGGACGTCTGATTAATTCTCCGAGCAAACAGTCACCCAGAGATGCCCGCTCCAAGATGCCCTTTACAGTGGCTGCCATCCCAGCTCCCAAGAGTAAAGCCAAACCTTCCTGAACCAAAGGGAAAGAAAGTCTTGGTAGAGAAACAGAAGTTACAACCAAATGGAAATTTGAGTTAAAAAATATAAGAACTAAAATAAAAAATTAACGGATGGGCTCCACAGCAGAACAGAGATGACAGAGGGGAAGCCAGTGAACACAAATAGCAACAGAATCACCCAGTCTCAGCAGAAGCAAGACTGGGACACCAAACGGACAGAACTTCAGGGAATGTGCGCCAGGCTCGAAAGCTGGGTGTTTGTGCACTGGAGCTGCAGAAGGAGAGATAAAAAAAGTTTTAAGCTGAAAACATATTTGAAGAAATAGGCCGGGCGCGGTGGCTCACGCCTGTAATCCCAGCACTCTGGGAGGCCGAGGCAGGAGGATCGCTTGAGCTCAGGAGCTCGAGAGCAGCCTGGGCAACGGCAAGATCCTGTCTCTACTAAAAATAGAAAAATTAGCTGGGAGTGGTGTGGTGGCTCACGCCTGTAATCCCAGCAAACTGGGAGGCCGAGGTGGGAGGATCGCTTGAGCTGAGGAGTTCAAGACCAGCCTGCACAAGAGCGAGACCGCAAAAGCGAGACCCCGTGTCTGCTGAAAATAGAAAAAATTAGCCGGGCGTGGTGGTGTGCGCCTGCAGTCCCAGCTACTCGGGAGGCTGAGGCAGGAGGATCGCCTGAGCCCAGGAGTCTGAGGCTGCAGTGAGCTGTGATGACGCCACGGCACTCTAGCATGGGCAACAGAGCCAAGACTCTGTCTCAAAAAAAAAAAAAGAAGAAATAAAATAATAGCTGGGCTGGTCCAATGGCAGTGGGTTATCAGAACTTATTAACATTAGCGTCACTGAAGTTGGCATACAACTGCCCCCCCCACCCCCCACTAAATTTGACAGGCTAAAAAAAAAAGAAAAGAAATACTAGCTGAATACTTCCCAAATTCAGTGAAAGACATAAATACACATTCAAGAGGCCTGGCAAACCTCAAACAGGATAAGCTCAAAGAAACCCATGCCCAAATCATAATCAAATTGCTCAAAACCAAAAACAAAGTAAAAAAAATTCTCAAAACAGTCAGATAAAGAAGTATGCGTTGCCCATAAGGAAACAACTCAAATGACGGTGGAATTCTCACAGAAGCCAGAAGGCAAGGAAACATCTTTAATGTGCTGAAAGCAAAATGACTGTGAATCTAGGATTCTACCACCAGTGAAAAGATCCTTTAGAAATGAAAGCAAAATATCAGGTCTGAAGGGGGGAAGAAAAAAGAAATGAAAGCAAAATAAGGACATTTTCAGATGAAGGAAAATTAAGAGAATCGGTCACAAACAGACCTGCTTGAAAAGAAATGTGAATTGAAGTTCTTCAGACAGAAGGAAATTACACCAGAGGGAAACCTGGAACTTCAGGAATAAAAGAACAGCAACCAGAACGGTAAATGTGACGACCACTCTCGTGTTCCTCACGTGTGCGTCACAGCACCGTCTGGGGGGTTTTGGTGCATGCGTGCAGACACGTGGCAGCCACAAGCCAGAAAGCAGGGTCTACGCGGTGCCGCTGCTTCCACGTTTCACGGGGAGTCGTGGGACGTCGTTCTAAGGAGGCTGGGAAAAGCGGAGTCCCTCAAGAGGCAACGGATAAACAAAAACACACTGTCCGTTTATGTTCCAGACCATGGAACAGCATTCAGAGGCAAGAAGAAACGAGCGATCCTGCCACAAGAGACGCGCAAGGACGTCAAGTGCGGCCCACTCGGAGAAAGGAGCCGACCTGAAAAGGCTGCTGTGTGATCCGCTCCACGACCCTCCGGAAAAGGCACAACCCCAGAGACGGCAGAGCATCAGCGGCTGCCAGGCTTAGGGTGAGGGAGGGAGGAACAGGCATCAGGGCATCTTCAGGGCAGTGAAGCGGTCCAAGGTGAAGACACGACAGTGGACACGTGTCATTATGCACTTTCCAAACCCACAGAACGTAACACACCAGCAGGGAGCCGAGGTCAGGGAGGCTTTGCAGTGACAGGTGTCAGTGCAGGTCGTGGACCGTGAAAATGGCCACCGTGCGGGAAGGTGGAGGGGTGAGGGAGGCACAGGGAGAGCGCGTGGAACTCGGGGCACTTTCAGCTCAGTTTTCCTGGGGACCTACAACTTGTCTAAAAAATAAAGTCTGTTGATTTTTAAACATTAAGTGTGTGTATTACAATGGACCAACAAAGAGTACAATGGAGAATGAAAATACAAGCTACAGACTGGAAGAAAACATTTGCAATCACACATCCCACAGAGAACCTGCGTCCACAACACGCAAAGAGTAACAGTAAGAAGACAAACCACCCAGTTTTAAAAATGGACAAAAGACTTGAACAGACACTTCACCAAAGACGACATGTGGCTGGGAAATACGCACATAAAAGGATGCTCAACACCACTAACCCAGCGGGAAACGCCGTCCAGCCCTGTCGACGTGCTCACGCGCACCCATCTGAACAGCGCGAAAAAGCCGCAGCAAGGAGCTGATGCTGCCCAGCATGATGAGGGCGTGAAGCGGGGGATTCCCATCCCCCCCCCACCCGGCTCAGGACGGAAAATGGCACAACCGTTCTGGAAAGCTTGACGGTTTCTTATGAAGTTAAACATACTCTCTCCACGGGACCCCGCAATCCCACTCCTAAACATCCACCCTGGAGAAATAAAAACCGATGTCTAGGCCAGGCGCGGTGGCTCACACCTATAATCCCAGCACTCTAGGAGGCCGAGGCAGGCAGATCATTTGAGCTCAGGAGTTCGAGACCAGCCTGAGCAAGAGCGAGACCCCGTCTCTACTAAAAATAGAAAGAAATTAGCTGGATAGCTAAAAATATATAGAAAAAATTAGCCGGGCATGGTGGCACATGTCTGTAGTCCCAGCTGCTCAGGAGGCTGAGGCAGGAGGATCGCTTGAGCCCAGGAGTTTGAGGTTGCTGTGAGCTAGGCTGACGCCACGGCACTTTAGCCCAGGCAATAGAGTGAGACTCTGTGTCAAAAAAAACCAAAAAACAAAAAAAACGATGTCTACTTGAAAGCTTGTACATAAATTTTTATGGTGGCTTTATTCACTACTGTCAAAAATTGCAAAGAATCCGAAGTCCTTCAATAGGAGGACAGATAGACAAGCCGTGGTACACACGTACACTGCATTACTACTCCACATGAAGCAGTAAACCACTGACACCTGGATGAGTTTGCAGAGGGTTATGCTGAGGGAGAACAGCCAGTCCCAAAGGTTATGTCCCGAGGGAGTTCATCACGTGCTATCTGCAGAAAGACAAAACTGCGAGATGGAGAACACTCCGTGGATGTCAGGGTGGGGGAGGAGGACGTGACTACAAAAGAAGCACAGGGACATTTCTGGACAGACAGACTGTTCTCCATTCTGATTGTGGAGCAGTCACATGAACCTCCGTGTTAAAATTCACGGAGCTGTACACTAAAAGTTTATTTTACTGTTTGTAAATCTTTTAAAAAAATCAAACTGGCCAGAAAAAAAAAGCTATCGCACCCTGGCATACATGGTCAACTGATTTTCAACAAGTGTGCCATGACCATTTGACAGGGGAAGGACAGTCTTTTCAAAATACAGGGCTGGGCCAGGCACGGTGGCTCACATCTGTAATCCCAGCACTTTGGGTGGCCGAGGCTGGAGGATCCCTTGAAGCCAAGAGTTCAAGATCAGCTTGAGCACGAGTGAGACTCTGTTTCTACGAAAAAAGAAAAATTTGCTGGGCATGGTAGCACATCCCTGTAGTAACAGCTGCTGGGGAGGCTGAGGCAGGAGGATCGCTGGAGCCCAGGAGTTGGAGGCTGCAGTGAGCTGTGATGACACCGCTGCACTCCAGACTGGGCCACAGAGCGAGACTCTGTCTCAAAGGAAAAAAAAACGGTGCTGGACAAACTGGACATCCACATGCAGGAAAACAAAGCTGAGTTATTGTCTTACATCACACACAAAAATTAACTCAAAATGTATCAAAGACAGAAACTTAATAGCTAAAACTATAAAATGCTTAAAAGAAAACAGAGGGGAAATCTTCGTGACATTGGATTTGGCCATTATTTCTTGGATGACACCAGAAACATAGGCAACAAAAGAAAAATCAGATAATTTGGACTTCATCAAAATTTAAAACTTTTATGCATCAAAAGACTACTAAGAGTTTGAGATTGCTGTGAGCTAGGCTGATGCCACAGCACTCACTCTAGCCCGGGCAACAAAGCAAGACTCTGTCTCAAAAAAAAAAAAAAAAAGACTATCAAGAGAGTGAAAACACCCAGAGAATGGGAGGAAATATTTACAAATCACGTATCTGGTGAGGGGTTAATTCCAAAGGTATCATGAATTCCTAAAACCACAACAAAACAACCCAACTTAAAACACAGGCAAAGGACTGAGAATAGACATTTCTGAAAAGAATTTACACAGCTGGCCAATAGAAACATGAAAAGATGTTCCGCATCACTAGCCCGTAGGGAGATGCAAATTATAACCACAGTGAGATACCATCTCACACCCGCTGGGATGTGAAAATAACAAGTTGTGTTGAGGATGTAAAGAAAGTGGAAGCCATATACGCTGTTAGCAGAGAAGTAAAATGATGCAGCCACTGTGGAAAACAGCACGGCAGTTCCTCAGAAAGTTAAACTTAGAACTGCTACCCGATCGAGCAATCCTACTTCTAGGTACAGACCCAGATAACTGAAAGCAGGGACTAAAACAGACGCTGGTACACCAATGTCGGTAGCAGCACCGTCCACAAGAGCCAAAGCGGAAACACCCACGTGCCCATCAGCAGATGGGTGAGCAGAACACAGTACACGTATGCAACAGAGTATTATTCAGCCTTAAAAAGGAATGAAATCCTGACACCTGCTGCAACACGGATGAACACTGAAAACATGCTAAGTGAGAGAAGCCAGACACAAGAGGACAGACACTGTATGACTCCACTTACGTGAATTACCTAGAACAGTCAAATTCACAGTGACAGCAGAGTAGCGGTTACCGGGAGCTGGAGGAGGCAGAATGGGGACTCATTCTGTAATGGGTGTAGAATTTCTGTTTGGGCTAATGAGAACGTTCTGGAAATGGATAGCAGTAATAGTTGTACAACACTGTGAATATATATAATACTACTGAATTGTACACTTAAAAATGGTTAAAATGGGCCGGGCATGGTGGCTCACACCTGTAATTCTAGCACTCTGGGAGGCTGAGGCAGGAGGATTACTTGAGGCCAGGAGTTCAGGACCAGCCTGAGCAAGAGCAAAACCCATCTCTACCAAAAACAAAAATTAGCCAGGTGTGGTGGTGTGGCCAAGGCAGCAGGATCCACGAGCCCAGGAGTGTGAGTGAGGCTGCGGCTATGATCACACCACGGCACTCTAGCCCAGGCAATGGAGTGAGACCCTGTCTCAAAAAAGAATAAAAAAAGGTTAAAATGGGTCAGGCACAGTGATTCACGCCTGTAATCCCAGCATTTAGGGAGGCTGAGGCAAGAGGATCCCTTGAGCCCAGGAGTTCAAGACCAACCTGGGCAACACAGTGAGGCCCCATCTCTATAAAAACATAGAAAAGAGAGCCAGGTGTGGTGATGTGCCCCTGTAGTCCCAGCTACTCGGGAGGCTGAGATAGAAGGATCGCTTGAGCCCAGGAGTCTGAGGTTGCAGTAAGCTATGATGACCCCACTGCACTCCAGCCTGGGTGACAAACCAAGACCCCGTCTCTAAAAAAAGAAAAAAAAAAAGAAAAAGACAAGAAAAATTTTCAGAACTACTTTTTTATCACCTGCCCCTAGGACTACACCAAACCATAAGGGTGTGCAAGGACAGGAGCCAGCCCACCCGGAGCTGGCTCACAGTGGCTGCCCTGTGCACCGGATGAACTGCCCTCAGCTAGGGAGAAGACACCCAGACAGGCCTCAGCCAGGAAGCCTTCGAGGCCAGAACTAACCAGCCCACACTGAACAGCCAATCGCAACACACGCCCTCGGGAGCTCCGGCTTCTGCTAACTCACGCTGCACCTGCTCACCTAGCGCGGGAGCTTCTCTGAATCTCCGTCTCACACGTGTGCCCTTGTCTTGGCACAGAGCAGGGCCAGAGCTCCACTGCTTCCCCACTGAGGATGGTCTCCAGACAACTCCAAGGGCGAAAGAAAGAGCTTTGCCTTCCAGGCCTTCCAGGCCCACCGGCCGCAACAACAGCCAGGCTGCAGCAACCCCTGGCCCAGAGACCCAAGGATCCAAGAAACGTCAGTGATGTCAACAGGGCAACGGTGGTGAACACGCTCAAGGACACGCACATTCTCACAGAAGCAGCAGCAAGAAGCCGCCGTGTGGAGTTGGGGCCAGCTGCGGAAAGGACCGGTGTCATTGAGGCCAGGCTGGCCCTGGGAGAGCAGTGGTACCGTCTGACCCGCGGGATGGCGGGTGAGCTCCTGCCTTCGGGGCTGGGGTGAGGGGTGAGAGGGAGCCGTCAGAGCCAAGAGAACATTCAGCTAGGAAAGACACATTAACTGTACTTCGAGAGCACTCTAGGACTGTAAGTAGAATATATCCAAACACAAGAATTAAGGATTAGATGCTAGGGAAAGAAAATATTCCCCCTTCCCTGCTTTAGAAGGGTATAGAAAATGAGTGATGGAAGGAAACAGCATTTTTAAAAATCAGGAGAAAATATTTTAAAAATTCAGAACATTCTCAAATATAAGGAACCTTTTACTATGACTCCAGTTTAAACCTGGCAGCCACCTGACAGGTGCCTCAGCGGGTGCAGGGAGCTCACATGCGACGCCTGCAGCTGCCTGAATCCATATGAGACCCTCCCCGCTACGGTGGGCCGGGGTCTCTGAAGACCGTCTTCAGATGTTATTTAGCCAGAAAAACTACAACAATGAATTCATTTACACTGACAGATTTACTTCACATTTCTAAAATATTTTTTTCACTACCATGACTTGGTGTTCTAGATTTAGGCTTTGGAACAAAGAGCTTCAAACGAACATGAATAAAAGACCACTTTAGAATTTCACTTAAAAGATGCATCCATCATGCTGATTTCTCAGGGCTAAACTATCTTACCGTGAGGGTGAGCACACCAAGGGCAGTTAAAGTGGCTTCAAGCAAAAGCTGCAAAAAGGCAGGGACCCACCCCACAGGCAGCTGTCCTCACCCAAGTTCTCAAAACTTTGGAGAGTATTAAGTAGTGCAAAAAAACACACAAAACTGAATTCCATCCTCTCCAATGCCAACTGTATTAAATGTTCAAAACAACACACACAAGGGTGGGCGTGGTGGCTCACGCCTGTAATCCCAGCACTCTGGGAGGCCGAGGCGGGCAGATCGTTTGGGCTCTGGAGTTCGAAACCAGCCTGAGCAAGAGCGAGACCCCTGTCTCTACTAAAATTAGAAAGAAATTAATTGGACAACTAAAAATATATAGAAAAAATTAGCCAGGCACGGTGCCACATGCCTGTAGTCCCAGCTACTCAGGAGGCTGAGGCAGTAGGATTGCTTGAGCCCAGGAGTTTGAGGTTGCTATGAGCTAGGCTGACGCCACGGCACTCTAGCCGGGCAACAGAGTGAGACTCTGTCTCAAAAAAAAAAAACAACAACACACACAAAAGCAACTTCGCAGAAAATAGTTCCAAATGCTTGATACAATATTTAGACACAGAACAAGCACTCCCCAGCATCCGGCCACCCACTAGGGGAAACCCTTCGCCAGGGGCAAGCCTGCACGCGCTCACAGCCGCAACCCAAACCCAGCTCTGATTCCAAGGCTTGGATTCCAAGACTGGTGTAAATCGAGCGCCAAATTAACTTAGAAGCAAATTGGATATGAGAAAACAAATTTTTTTTAGAGACAGGGTCTTGCTCTGTCTCCCAGGCTAGAGTGCTGTGGCATCATCACAGCTCACTGCAGCCTCCAACTCCTAGGCTCAAGCAGTCCTCCTCCCTCAGCCTCCCGAATAGCTGGCCCATACCACCACGCCCAGATAATCTTTTGTTTTTTGTAGACAGGGTCTTGATATGTTACCCAGGCTGGTCTTAAGCTCCTGGCCTCAAGGGATCTTCCTGCCTCAGCCTCCCAAAGCACTGAGATTATAGGCACTTTGAGCCACCACACCTGCCCTTAAAATACTTTTAAGATAGCATTCTTAGGCATAAATATACAAAACCAGTATCACAGTATTAGCGTGAAGCTGGGCATGGTGGCGCACACCTACAGTCCCAGCTACCCGGGAGGTTGAGGCAGGAGGACCACCTGAGCCCAGGACTCGGTCAGGACACCAGATTCCAATATATGGCTTTCCATTTCTTCTGGACAAAATTGTTTTCCTTTGATAAAAATACCACTGCAGAGTCGCCAACCACTGGCCCACAAGCACAATTGCTTTGACCCTCACGGTGCTTCACAAATTTTAACTAGTTCCAAAACTGCAAATTTCCAGCTTCTCTTGAAAAATATCACAAGAGATGAGCCACAGATGCGGCGCTGCCCTCACAGCAGCCCTCCAGGAGCAACGGCGGCCTCCGCCTCACACCCAGGCGTGTCCATGTGCAGCCCCAAATCCACACGAACCTGTCTCCTGGCTCTGAGCAGATATTTGAACAGCCTCCCTTCCCAGTTCAGGCACAAAACGGGGCATTCTAAAGCCTAGGTTTGAAAGTCGTTCTATAAGTGTTCTAAATTCACAGAATCACTGGTCGTGATTGCACATATGTGTATACTAACTCCTCCACCCTCCAATATTCCAGTATGTCTTCCTAAGAAGTTTTAGGGCACTGCCTACGAAGAAACAATTTCTATTTTTTTTTTTTTTGAGACAGGGTCTTGATGTGTTGCCCAGGCTATTCACAGTTGTGAGTACAGCACTGTAGCCTCGAACTCTTGATCCTCCTGCCTCAGCTTCCCCAGTAGCTGGGACTACAGGATGTACCCCACTGTGCCCAGCTAAAGAAACAATTTCTGAACAAGTGGTCTACTCATCTTGTTATATTTGGGCTTTATTTAAGTCATCTGGTTCAACTTTTAATAAGGTGATGTAATTGAAACTGTTGTATTTGAATTGTTAGCAAAAGAGAACTTTGGTTCAACAGAGAAGTCAGTCAACTAAACACATCATAAAGTTAAGCAAATACGTAACAAATCATTACTAACAACCGGCCCATTTTGCTATGGTTCCTACTGATAGATCCACATTAATACAACTCCTACCAACCGGTCCACACCAATTCAGTTCCTACAAATGGGTATGCCTCAACGTGGTTCCCACCAGTGGATCTATATACTGATCCTGGTCCCCACCAACGGGTCTCTGCACTG
>NW_012150197.1:618647-633943 GCF_000956105.1 Propithecus coquereli | reverse complement strand
CTCGCCGCGGGGGGGCCTGCGGGCGCGCCGGCGCCGCTTACCTGGGACCGCCCCGGCCTGCTCGGGCGCCCGGCGGTGGCGGCGGCGCGGGCGGCGACGGCGGCGGGCTGCGGCGGCGGCCGCGGGCTTCGCTCCTTGTTGGGGATTCGGCGGCGGCGGCGGCGGCGCGGGCGCGCGCTTCCTAGTGACGCAGTCGGCGGAGGCGCGCACGCAGGGCCGGGAGGGCCCGCGACTTATTTGGCGCTCCGCGAGGAGGCGGGAGGAGCCATGAAATAAGGTTCGACGGGCCCCGGCGCGCGTGCGCAGGCGTACGTGGTGGGGTCCTAGTGCCGCCGACTAAGGGGTGGCGGGTGCGCGCCGCGCGCTGAGCCGGGGCCCGGCTGGGGCGCTGACTCCCTCGTTGGCGAGGGGACCGTGGGGCCGGCAGCCCGTGGCGCGCGGCGGGCCGGGGTGGCCAGCGGGGCCGGCACCGATGGGCCGCCAGGTGTGCGCACCGCGACCGGCTCCCAGTGCCCAGATGCTGCCTCCGCACGGGCGCCCGGCGGGCTCGCCCGCAGAGCCGCCGCCGTGGGAACGGGCGTTGGGAAGGCGTTAGGGGTGGAGGGCACGCGCGCGAAGGGGCCACGCGGCCAGAGCGACCTGCTGTCTACCTGGGATCGCACACCTGGGGACGAAGAGCCCAGGAAGAGAGAAGCCTGCAGGGCGCACTCGGAGGGGTAGCCAGCTCGGGTTTACTCCTTACGCTTGACTGAAGTTCAAATGTTACAATTCACGTGTTTTATTTTTTATAATAAACTTTCAAAAGAGCTTTGAACGTTATGTTACTTCTGAGTCTGCGCAGTGCCACGCGGTACTGTGGCCACTGGCCACGTGTGGGGATTTAAACTTGATGAAAGTTAAAATTCAGTTCCTCAGTTAACTCGGAGCCGAAAAATCACACAGATGTAGTGTTGGGGATGCCCTGAGAATTGCTCCTGTTTTTTTCAATTGTGAGTAAAGGGCTGGAATATAAAGTCCTTGGATCTCCCAGAATGTAAGAAGGTAAACATCGTTCAGCAAACTTCGACAGGGGGCGACGGCGAGTCTTGCTGTTTGATTAAAAAGGACAGTGTGAGGCCCCCACGTGGCAGTGAGCGCTACTTACCTGCCCTGCCCAGAGCCTGGGTCCTGAGGCCTCAGGACCGTGGCCCGGCTGGTGGGCTGCGGGCAGGACTCGTGGGGGAAGGCTGCCCGGCCTGCAGCCTTCCTGTGTCGGGTTTCCCCGTCTGCCAGGAGGGTGGCTGAGACTGCCGGGTCTCAGGGCAGGGCAGCTTGTGCGACCTCTCAAATGTGATCACTATCATTACTCTTGCCCCTAGCAGCTGTCGGAGAACTCAGGAGTTGGATGAAAAGCTGCATTGCCTGAAACTAGAAAGTGGGAGACAAAGGCTTGTTTGGGGCGGAGCCCAGACTGCACAGCAGGAGGAGCTGCCCCAGGCCTCAGCGATACTATAATTAGGAGAGTTGCATTTTCATTCCGTTTTCAACAATAGAATGGACTAAAACCAGTGATGGGGAAAGCCTTTAAAAATTAAACTATTGAGCCCTTGTCAGTGCTGCTATTTTAATTATCGTCTGGTAAATATGAAAGGGGTGCACAGTCTGTGTGTTGGTCATTTGTCTGAGTTTGCCTGTCCTCACGTTTGGGAAATAAATGCCAGTAAAGTCAAAGGGCAGTGCTGGAGGGCTCTGGGGACTGGACGGCGGGCTGCATCACACCTGCTTGGCAGGGAAGGCTCCCTCCTTCCCTGGGACCCCATTCCCCGTTCTTCCCGCCTATCCTGCTTCCAGGGAGGCTGGGAGCAGGAGGCCAGACCACTGTGGTGTGAAGGCACAGGGGTGGACCAGACCCGCTAGGTTTTTAAGGTCTGGGTCACAAACATCGAAAGTTCAAAAGCTGCAGGCTACTGAGGGTTACAGCTTCTGTTCACTCCAAAGCCTGAAGTCAGTCCTGAGTCTGCTGAGGCAGGTGAGGGAGACTTGAGGGAGGGCCGCTGTCTCTGGGGGGACCCTCCTGAATGGGATTAGTGCCCTTATAGAAGGCGCCCCAGACAGACCCCTCACCCCTTGCCCCATGTGAGGACACAAGAAGGCGCCATCTATGAACAAGGAAGTGGGCCCTCACCAGACACCGCACCTGCTGGTGCCTTGATCTTGGACTTCCAGCTTCCAGAACAGTGAGCAATAATAAATTCCTGTTGTTTATAAGCACCTTGTGTACAGTATTTCTGTTATAACAGCCCAGCTGGTGTTTAATGAACACCTGGAAAACAGGGCGGTCCTCAGAGAAAGATGGAGCCTTGACCGAGGACAGAGGAACAACTTGCAGGCTCTCGCCAGCTGGAGCTTGGACGTGCCGACAGTACCAGATCCTAACCCCAGAGTGGAATAAATACTGAGGAGTCCACACGGATAGAAATACATAGTCGGATAAGTGGGGAGACAGGGCTGCTCTTCCTGATGGTGGAATTCCAACTAATAAGCGTGGAAGGAACTAGAAAATCACAATTGTCTGTTACAGACAAATCCACAGATAGCCGCCAAAGGCAGTGGGAGACTGTGAGATGACACAGATTTGCATGGTCTCAAAACATCTCCTCCAAGATACTCGTATTAGCTTTCTGCTGCTGCCACAACAAATCTCAGACTCAGTGGCTGGAAAGTACACATGTATTCTCTTCCTGCTCTGTGGGTCAGAAGTCCAGCCTGGCCTCACTGGCTAAACCAAGGTACCTGCAGGGCTGGTTCTTCTGGAAGGTCAGGGGAGAATCGTCCTTTCCCAGCGTCTGGAGGAACCTACATCCCTGGGCTCTCGGCCCGCCCGCTGCTGCCAGCCAGTGAGGAGGGTCCGGCCTCTCACCCCAACACTGACTCTCCTGCCTCCACTCTTAAGGACCTCGTGACACTGGGCCTGTCGGATAATCCAAGGCAGCCTCCCCGTTTTAAAGTTGGCTGAGGAGCAAGCTTCCTCCTACCGGCATCTTAGTTCCATTCCCCTTTGCCATGTAGCCAGACACGTTCCCAGATTCCACGGGTTAGGACGTGGACATCTTGGGGGGCAGCCATGCTGCCTCTCCCAATATGTATTAACTACAAAGGGAAAGATAGTTTAAAAGTGTAGAAATCGGGTCAACGTCACCCATAACAGGACATGCTGATGTCAGGACCCCTGGGAGATAATTCAGCAAGGACACATGTCATTTTTCTAGTACTCTTGCCAAGAATGCATAACCCAGTCCGATCATGAGAAAACATCAGACAAACCCAAACTGAGGAGTTCAAGACCAGCCTGAGCACAAGCGAGACCCCGTCTCTACTAAAAATATAAAAATTAGCTGGGCATGGTGGTAGGCACCTGAAGTCCCAGCTACTGGGGAGGCTGAGGCAGGAGGATGGCTTGAGGCCGGGAGTTGGAAGTTGCTATGAGCTAGGCTGACACCAGGGCACTCTAGCCCGGGTGACAGTGCAAGACTCTGTCTCAAAAAAAAAAAAGTGGAGCCTAACTCCCCTCCCTGGGAGGGTGGGCGAGCTTAGGGACTCACTGCTAACAAAGAGAACGAGACTTCAGGGTCAGATTGTGCATCTTCCTACCTGCTCCTTCTTGGACCACTGGCTCTGGGGGCCCAGCCGCCATGTTGTGAGGACCCTCAAACAGCCAGGTGGAGGGTCCACGCGGTGAGGGACTGAGGCCTCCTTCCAGTCACCATGTGCTCAACGCCCTGACTATAGCCCTGGAGAGCCCCTGCTCCTGACCTACAGGCACTGAGAGATGACTTTGGTTGCTTCCCCCGCACTTATCAAGTTAAGGGGTAATTAGTCGGCTCAGCCTGGCGTCCCGGCAGGGGTCCTTCTGTGCTTTCCTTTGTTAAGGTAAAGTTGGTCCGTTTGTGCAGGGTTTCTGTCCCTGTCTGATGCTGGAGATGCCACACAATGACTGTCACCATCCCCCTAAGATTGAGCCCTGGCCTGTGGTCAGCCTGGCCTCGTGAGGGGCCAGGCCCACATGTGCTTGCGTGCGGTGTGCACGTCTGCGTACCGCAAACACAGGCATGCAGAACTCACACCTTATGAAAATATTTCCAGCAGTTTCTCCTCTCGCCCCTGCCACGCATCATCTCCTGTGGACCTCTCCCATCTCCGCTTCTTCAGGGGCTGTGTCCTGGGTCCCGACTCGCCCACGTCTCCCTGGACTGGGGAAGGAGCGCTGATGGTGAGAGCTGACCCGGGGCAGGGGGCAGGCCCTTCCCAGGGCCTCAGCCGGGCAGTGTGGACGTCCACCACAGACCTGCCTCATTCCTGTCCCCTTTTCTCCTTTTGTTACTCCAGGCCCCATCCTGGTCTAGACCCTCAAGGAAGACTCATGGCCCCAGGCTCAGTCCTGGGCCAGCAGGAAGCTCCTTGGGAGGGGCTGGGCCCTGAAGGGCAGCAGGGCTGGCCCCAGCTGGCCCCACCCCCAGCAGTGGGCCTCACCTGCTCCCTGACCCTGACCCCTTGGGCTCCGGAGAGGAAAGTGGGCTTGCATGTCCTTCACCTGCTCATTTCTGAAAACCACCACTGTCACTAGAACTCATCATCATGGTGATAAAAGTGAGATTCATAACTGGCTCCAGCCTGGAGTTCCACGTGGAGCAGAAGCTCTGTGAGCCCACAGCCCACTCCCAACCCCACAGACACAGGACACACACTGGGACAGTTCAGCCACTTCTTAAACACACAGGTTCTCCTTTAATTGTTCATTGATTTAATTTTCAAGTTCACTACGTGGATGAGATGGGTGCATATTATACTAGGCTTCCGCTATGAGAGAGCTGCTACCCGCGAGATTTCCGACCCTCAGTTTCCTTCCTGCTTCCCTTTCTGCGTCCCACAAAATGCCCACGTGGGCACAGCTGGGTTCCAATCCTGGCTTTTTGCTCCCTCCGGAGGCTGTGTTGGTGGGGACTGGGATGGGGCAGTGGGTCCCTGCGTACCCCTAAGCCCACTGTAGGGGAAAGGATCCACCCACAATCTCTGGCTTGGCTCCAGAAGACCCCTGGCAGTGCCCCTGCCATGGAATTTCTGTAGGATGGAGGCTGAGGGTACAGGGGCTGCAGCCGCCTGGTTTCTGGGGCCCTGGCTTGGTCCATGAGAGAACTTGGAGTCTGTCCCCTTCACACTTTACACCAAGCAGACGGGCATCAGGGACCCTGCCCTGATATTCATCTGTGGGTGGGGCTGCCATGGAGAACGGGGTGTTGCGGTGGCACAAAGACAGGCTCCCTCTCGCCCAGGCTGGTGACCATCCTCAAAGGCCAACATAGGGGATCTGCAGACCCCTGAGGTGAGGGACAGGAGCCCAGCCTAGGAGGTTGTTGGCAGTCGAGGCCTAGGGCCAGGTGTCCGACCCACAGCCCTTCCCTCGAGGAATTTCAAAACTGGACCAGATGTAGTGAGGGGCTGGCTTGGGAACCCTGCTCCCTGCCCTTCCGACATTGGAATCATCCCCCTTGGGGGTTCCTAAAGAGGACTTGCGGCTGCCACTCACACCTGCCTGGAGGCCAGCCTGAGAACCCAGGGCCAGGAGCACCATCCTAGGGGAGCAGAGGGCAGGGAGGGGGCCAGGATTCCAAAGGGCTGTGAGGATGGGTCTTCAAGGGCCTATGCAAAGCCCTGGGGGAAGGGGTGGCGGGACTGTCCCACACAGGTACCTGGGCCAGGGGCTCTTCGGAGTGGGTGGGGCCAACAGGGAGCGTCCATGCTGCCCACAACCCTCTAGACCACCACAGCAGCCTGCTCATGGGTCCCTGGCAGAGGATGCCCACTCCCAGCAGACTCAGGCCAGGACGTACCCCCCAACCGAGCCCCGTAAAGATGACTGCAGGCTCCCAGGAAGGCCCGAGGTGCCCACCTCAGGCCAGGTGGTCAGCGGACCCTGTGCAACCAACCATATTAAAGAGTGCCGCAGCCCCCACCCCCACCCACCAGTTTCAAAAAGCTCCTGGCACGCAGGCACCCAGGGCAGCCTCAGTGACAGGGAGACCCACCTGCCCAGCGGTCATTCTCAGCCCAGCGCTTTCCTCCACGGCCACTCCCCTCCCCGCGCGGAGCCCTCCCCGCAGGACACCCAGGTGCCTAGGCCCCGCCTGCTGTCCGGTGGGGAGCTGGCTCGGAGCACGTGCCTCGGGACGCGGTGCTGACCAGGCAGCCCAGCGCCAGGCCCGTGAATCGCAGCTCCCCTGCGTTGAGTAAGGTCTCCACCGCACCCACGGAAACGGCCCCGGGGGACCCCGGCCACCGCCGGCCACCGCCCGGCCTGGCGTGTGGACTGAGGCCGCGTCGCACGCCTGGGGGCTCCGCCGGGAAAGCGTGGCCAGCTCGCCACAAAGACCGGACAGCTCGGGGCGCGGGAAGCGAAGCATGAAGCCGGGAGTGTGGGGGAGGGGAGAGGAACAAAAGTTGCATCTAGACAGGTTGAACAAAACGAAACCGAAACCCGAACGTGTTTTCCTCTCATCTCGGGATCCAGGCGCCACCGCCGCGTCCAGGGCCCTTAGCCGGACATCTCCTCCCGCTGCTCCTTGTTCCTGCGCACCTCGGCCGCGTGCAGCTCCTGCGGGGACAGGTGGGCGGGGCTGAGGGCGGGGCTGGGCCTGCGACAGGGGACGTCCCGGGGAGGACAGCAGAGGCCGCCCCAGGGGGTCCGGAAGAGGGCGCAGCGCCTCTCCCGCGGTCTGAGCCGGACGGTGGCCGGGGACCGGAGAGCAGGGCGGGCCACAGCACGGGTCCGGGGCGCGGGCACACCCCCCCGCCAGCCCCGCCCGGGGGCAGCTCGCCCCGCACGTGCGTGTTTGGGGCGCGCCCGAGTTAGCGCGCGTGCCCGCCGCCCGCACCTTCTCGCGCAGCCGCTCGCGCAGCGCGGCCAGGTGCGCCTCGCGGAGCTCCCTGCTGAGCTCCATCTTGTGGTTGAGCTTCTCCTCCGCCAGGCGGCTGAAGTTGCTGTTCTCCTCCAGCGCCTTGTGCAGCACCTCGCGCTCGTGCTCGCGCCGCTCCGCCAGCTGCTTCAGCACCTGCGCCTCCTGCGTCTGCACCGGGCGCGCGCGTGAGCGGGGACCGGGCCCGCACGCCCGGCGCCCGCACCTGCCCGCGGCCTCCCCTGGCGCCCGCACCTACCAGCGAGGGTGACCACCTCGTCCCGCTTTGCCTGGGACTTCCCAGGCTTTGGCACTGAAAGTCCCGCTTGCTAGGAGACCCCTTCGCGTCTGCGCTTTTGCCCCTAGAGCTGCCCCTCTGCTCGCTAGGCCCGGCGGCCCGCACGGCAAGGCAAGCCCTGTCCTGCTGTCTGCCCCTCTGAAGTCCAGGGAATACTGAGGGAGCGCAGGAAGTCCTAAACCCGTGGGCTGCCACTGAGCTCTCTCCGTCTCTCTTCCCCACACATCCGCCCTCTGAGCACCCAGCAGGTGCTTCGCACACTCCAGGTCTGAGTCCCCAGGGTCCCCAAGGGCTGCTGGCGCCACACTGCCTGGCCCTGCTGGGGAAGGGCTGCCTGGTGACCCCTGGGAGGAGGGCGGGATAGCTGCTGGGCCCCCACCATGTGCCAGTCCCTACTAGTTTACCCCATGCAGCCTGAGTTCCCAGGTCTCACTGGGACCTGCTAAGAGAGAGATCCAGTCACTTCCCTGCCCGATGGCCATGGGCTCCAGGGTGGCACCCCACAGAGCACAGCCTTCTCTCTGCGCACTTCAGTCTCACGCGCGCCAGTGTGAGGGGAAGCAGCAGGGAGGGGCCTGGAGTCCACCCCCACTTCTCCCAGGGCCCCACCAAGCTCCCCAGCAGCCCCCAACTCCTGGTCCTCAGATGCGAGGCCCTTCCTTCTCACTTTCCTGCCTGGGAGAGGGCTGCCCCCACCTCGTGTCCCCAGGCTCCACCCTGGAGACCACCACTTGACACCCACTAGCCATGCCCCAGGGTGCCGCCCCCCAATCTCCCTCCAGCTGGCTGCCATGCTGGGTCCCTTCCTCCTCCCATCCCATTCTGATCTCTCAGGAGGAGTTCCAAGGAGCCAGGAACCCCTCTCTGTCCCAGGCCAATGCTCTGGCCAAGCAGGGGGCTTGGGGCACCCTGCGCCTTGAGGCCTGTCTGCCATGGCCTGGAGTGGGGTGGGGGTCTCCTTGCCTTTCTCCGCTCCTCGGCTGCCTCCAGCCGTTTCTGCAGCTCCTCCAGGGAGGTGTCCTTCTTCTTGGGCGGGGAGGAAAGCACAGGGCTCTCCGGTGACAGGTCAGAAGGGGACTTGAGAATGACCTCGAAGCTTTGGCCAGAGGCCCGCTTGTCCAGCTGCTTCACCTCCATGTCTGCAGGGCAAGACCAGATAGGGGCTTCAGGAGGCCCAGCCAGAGGGGGCAGGCTGAGGGAGGGGTGCAGGCCTGAGCCCCCAGGACAGCCCTCCAGAACCTCCCTCTCTAGAAGCCAGCCAAGACAGGGGTGTTCAGAGAGGCCATGAGAGGCAGGAGACCAGGGGAGGTGGGCAGGCCCTGTCGGACAGGGCCAGCAGCAGCCGGGGCACACTCACCCCCGTACTGGTAGATGGTGTTGGGGTGTGGCTGTGTGTAGAAGCAGGAGCAGATGAGTGACAGCACTGACAGTTCCTTCATCTTCTCCTTGTAGGCTGTGGGCACAAGCCAAGCTGAGCAGGAGCCCTCACCCCCACCACCCAGTCCTGCCCCCCAGGCCCCCATTTTTCCCTCCCCTCCCTGCCTCTGGCAAGTCTCCCTGTGAGACGCAGGGCCACTCACCACGCCCTCTTTTGTGTCCACATCTCTGACCCTCTACACCTCCAGGCATGGGCTCTGACTCTCCCGGGCACAGCTCCCTTCTGGTTCTCTCTGTCTCTGCCTCGCTTCCCTCTCCCCCTTCTCTCTCTCTCTCTCTCTCTCTCTCTGTCTCTCTCAGCACGTCTGCGAGTCTCGCTCTTCCACGCTGGTCTGCGTCCCCGTGCCCATCTCTCGTTCTTGTCTATGCTTCTCCCTGCCTGCTGTGGTCCGAATGTTGGCGTTCCCCCAAAATCCGCGTGTTGAAACCCTGCCCCCAGGGTGATGGTGTTAGGAGGTGGAGCCGTTGGGGGTGATTAGGAGGGTGGGGCTCTCCTGAATGGGATGATGGGGACCCCAGAGAGACCCCTCGCTGGGGACACAGCGAGAAGACGGCTGCCTGCCTGTGTACCAGGAAGCAGGCCCTCACCAGACACACACTCACTGCCCACGTAAGGCTGGCCTTGGGCCACAGAAGCCACTGAGGACAAAGGGGAGGGAGCTGTCCGTTCAGCACCAGGGCTGGACCAGCCTTTGAGACCAGGCGCGCGTGAGCCACCATCTCAGCTGCCCACTGTGGCCCTGAGTCCTCTCAGAGGAAGGGGAAGATGCCTGCTCCCAGAATGAAAATAATTGAGCTCTTCATGGTCTATTCCCTGTGATCCACACTCCAAAGTGAGCCCAGTGCAGTCACCCTGTTCAACAGGGACGGCAGTGGGGCCAGGGTGCTGGGGCGACGTGGCCAGTGTTCCTGAAGTGCAGCCCCAGGTGCTGTGTGCTGTTCCCACCACACCAGCAGGTCCCAACCACGAGGAGGCTCTGGGACCCATGTGCCCGTGCCCACAGCGGGAGCAGGCAGAGGGCTCAGAGGGACCCTCCAGGAAGAGGGAATCCAGCATCCTTCAAGGGGATGGACAAGAACTTGGACAAGTGTTCACATGGAGAAGAAATCTTTGGATCAAGTGTCACAGAAGATGTTTTCAAACCGAGTTGATGTGAAATTGAGAAAACCGTTGGCGTAGAAACAGGACACCTGCAGAGAAAGTCGAGCCCTTTGTGTGAGCTGGGACCGCCCGGGACCATAAGAATGGTCTTGCTCTAAATTTCCTGGTGTCCCAGACTTTTCCGGAGAGAGCAGCACGGAGCGCAGCAGGCGGTAGAGGGAGCAGAAAGGAGCCCTACAGTGAGCAAGCACGAGGGAGAGAGGGAGAGCCTTTGGGGGAGGACCAGCCTCGGGAAGCAGGGCAGACACATGTTGTGGCCATTTTCGTCACGGATCGGCAGGGAGGAGTTCTCACAGGGGACTTGGGCTGGTTCATCAGGTTTTGTTTTTTTTTTACAAGAAAAACCTATTTGTGTATTATTAAGAGTTAGTTTTAAAAAGGAGGAAGATGCCCGGCGCAGTGGCTCATGCCTGTAATCCCAGCACTCTGGGAGGCTGAGGTGGGAGGACCATTTGAGGTCAGGAGTTCGAGATCAGCTTGGGCAACACAGCGAGACCCTATCTCTACAAAATATGGAAAAATTAGCCAGGCGTGGTGGTGCGCCCCTATAATCCCAGCTACTCAGGAGGCTGAGGAAGGAGGATCACTTGGGCCCAGGAGTTTGAGGTTGCTTTGAGCTGTGATGATACCACAGCACTCTAGCCCGGGCAAGAGAGGGAGATTCTGTCTCAAAAAAAAAAAAAAGGAGGAAGAGGGGTATACCCCAGGATGTGTGGTGAGGGAGTCAGAAGGTGTGACAGCTGTGGGTGGCAGCAGGTCAGGAGACTCAGCAAACGTTTGGAGAAGCCAGCCCTGTGCTGGGCGGGGAGGGGGCAAGAGGGAGTCTGGGCTGGAGGGGGACAGACCTGGGTCCTGAGAGAGGGCAGGAAGGAGGGGACTTGGCCCTTCCAAGTCCGACTCTGCCAGCACCCACCTCCCTGCCAACAGACCCCAGTCCCCAGTTTTGACCTTTCAGATCACCCTTCTCATCACATGTCAAAAACCCTGAATGGGTCTACCTCACAGGCCAGGACTCTGGGGCCTGACAGCCCCTCAAAGCTCTCTCTGCCATGAGCCTGAAATTTTCACTGGAAAAAGAGCTGCAGGTTCATCACAGAGGAAAAGTTTAGGGACAAACACCAGGGAGGCTTCCTTCCAGTTAGCTGTCACACAGCATGGGGAGGGTGGCCAGCAGCAATTTGGGGGGCAGGTGTGAGCACCTGCACCATCAGGAAAGAAGGGGGAAGGGGCTGCTGACATAGGTCAGAGCTCTTGAAGGTCATGGCTCTGACCAGGGGACAGACATAGCTCTGCATCCGATGGTCACGGAGCATCCCTGGTTTTGTTTCTTCTAGGCTGATGGCCCTGAGGCACTTCCTTCCCGAAAGACTGACCCTCGGGGAGCGGATCAGACCGGACTGCCGCAGGAAGGGCCTGGGAGGCGAGAGGGGCAGGCAGGTCAGGAACCAGCACACTTCAGAGCGAGTGAACAGGGGAAAGCCTGCCCGTGGGCTGGTGAAGAACAGGCCCAGGCCTGGCCACAGTGCGAGGCGGGAGGTCCTATGTGTATTTTCAGAGCTGGAGAGGCTTAAAGAGCGTGACTTCTGCCTCTCATTGCAGAGAAGGAGGCCGAGGCCCAGACCCATCTAGGCCACCTCTCCGTGGGCACAACTCGAGGCACCCCCTCCCTCCGGCTCCCTCCTTTCTAACCCCCGACCCAGGATTCTTCTCCTTCCCCTCCACTGACTGACTGCAGGGAATTGTCAAGAAAACAATTCTCTGCCAAAAGTTGGGTCGCTTTCATCTGTCTCCTCCACTTCATATTAGACGTTAAAAGTGCATATTGGCCTTTTGGATGGTCCGATCCTACATATGCAGGAGTAAGAAAACGGCACCAGGTTGGCCTATAACAGCACGGTAACAGTAATCGCTGCTCCCAGGGCTGGGAGCATCACACCCATCCTCCCAGCTGACCCTCAGGTCCAGCCAGCCAAAGCGGATGTCCTTATCAGCCTTATTTCTACTGAGGAGGAAAAGAGGTTCAGAGAGGGCAAGTGGCCCACCCAGAGTCACACAGCATGCCAGGGTAAGAGCCCAGTCACGAGCCTGGGCCTCTGACTGCACGCATGTTCCTGTCAGGGAGCCTCATTAGGGAGGCTCTCTCCAGAACTGGGAGGGCAGGGAGGCCACAAATGGCCACTCACCCCTGGAAGGGCCCTGGAGGTTGCTGCGGACTGCTCCCTGACAGACGGAGCTCACTGTCACCCAGGCTGCCCCTCTGTCACTGGTCGGCTGCCTCAGACAGTGCTGAGACAGCTGGTGGGAACCACCATCAGATCTGCCTTTCTCCGGGCAGGAAACTCTGGGAAATGTGGCTACAACAGTCAGGCTGCCTGGCCTGGAGCAGGCACTCACCTCTTGATGGGCAACGGGCCAAGCATCCCTCCTGAAATATCTCATTCAACCCTCAGAACAAGCCCAGGGCGAGGGATGCCGTCACTATCCTCTCCCTCCAGATGGGGAAACTGAGGCCCTGAGAGGTTAAGTAGCCTGTGCAAGGCCACACAGCTCAAGGAGATCGGACTGAGTTGCATAAGGAGCCGAAAATGAGCCAGAGCCCACAGCAGTGTGAGGGGCAGGGTGCCGGGAGGGCGCCAAAGATGGCCGGGCAGTGCAAAGCAAGCCCCAGCAGCGGAGCCCGTCATGGGGAGGCCCTGGGCCAGGCGGCCAGCAGGACCTGCAGCTGGGTCCCAGTGCCGGTCGGTCAGTGGAAGGGACAGAGCCACCCTCAGGTGCAGGAGGAGAGTCCCAATCTGCTGAGAGTCTGTCCCAGTGTCTTTGGGGTGTGTGAGGGGGAGAGGCACGGATGACGCCCAGATGGACAAGACCCTCAGAAAGCGTGTGGAGAGATGTCGTCACCGATACAGGCTGTCCCCTCCGGACAAGTACAGAGGTCACCTGGAGTCTCCAGCACTCCGGGCCTGAGGGGCGGGGCGGGGCACACGTGGGCGGGCAGAGTTCTGCGGGAAGCGGCCAAGGGGAGAGAACCCAGGTGGCTAGGGAGAGGGGACGGCGGTGACCCGTCCCCAGGGCAGAAGGAAAGGTGGGCGGGAGCGCACAGAGGGGCGATGGGAAGGAGATGAGGAGGGGCTCTCGGGCGGAGTGGGGCCCTCCGGGTAGGGCGAACCCCTGCACCCAGTATCCGCCCCGCGCCTGTGCCCGAGACCCGGCCAGAGCCCTCCCAGGACGCAGGCCAGGAGGGCGGAGGTCGGCAGCGCGGGGGACGGAGGGGCGCGGGAGGGGCAGACCCCTCTCATCTTGGGTTTGGAGATAGCAGCAGCCCCTCTCCAATCCAAACCCGGTGGTGCGAAGGGCGGCGGCTCTTCCTACCAGAGCAGGTGGCCCTGGCGTCGCGGACAGTCCCCAGCCCGCAGCAATGGGGTGGGAGGGGTGGCGCGGGGTCGGGGGACGACGACGCGAGACACTGGCGCTGCCGGGCTCTCTCCGCGCTGCAGCGGGCTCTGGTCTCCCTCCTCCAGCGCCCCGCGCTCCACTGGCGCAGAGACCTCCCTGTCCTCTGCAGGGGCTCTTGCAGAGGGTCCCGCCCTCTCCCCTCCTCCCCGCGAAGGCACAGTGGGACCAAGATCTAAGGTCGCCAGGCGTCTCAGGGGACACCGCCCCCACCCGCCAGCGCGCCCACCAGGGTCACGAGCCAGCGCCCCGGTCCTTGGGGCCACACTGCCGCAGTCGTCCCTGCCTGGCACAGCGGCGCCCGAAGGGCCAATGTGCCCCCGCGCCCCCGCCCCCATCGCGAGCGCGGCCCCGCCGAGCGGCCCACACCCGCCCTGCGGTCGCCGCAGTCCTTGCCCTGGGGGCACCGGGTCTCCCAGACCCGCGGCTCCTGCAGGTCCTGCCAGGCGCACGGCCCCAGACGGGAAAGCCGAGTCCGCAACCAGCTGCTGCGTCAGCCGAGGCCAGACAATGGCCCCAGCTCAGACCCGTCGCCGCCGCAGGAAGCCCGCGGCCGGGGCGCCTACCCGACATGGTGCTGGCCATGGTGCTGGCGGCGGCGGGCGCTGCGGAGCTCGAGAGACGCGGGCGGCGGCTGGAGCTGCAGTCGGCGGCTGCTGCAGTGCGGGGGAGGGGAGGGAGCGCGGGCGGGAGGCGGGGAGGCGAAGAGGGAGAGAGAGAGGGAGGGGTGCAGAGAGAGGGAGGGGTGCAGAGAGAGAGAGGGGTGGAGGGAGAGAGAGGGAGAGAGAAGCGCCTCAATGCGCCCGTCACCAGGAAAGGGCGGGGAGAGGGAGGGGAGGGGAGAGGAGGGCGGCGGGTGCCGCGAGATGCCCATCCTCCAACCGCTAACAGCCCTGGACCCGCCGCGCCCCCAACACGGCTTTGTGCGCCGGGGTGGGGTTGGGTGGGGAGGGGACGGTGGAGATAAGCCCCCATTCCCCAGGGTGGGCGGAGCAAGGAGGAGGGGAGGGGTCCACTGCAGGTTAGGGGCGCAGAGCCCTTCGCCAAGGCCAAGGCTGGGACGGTGCCTGTCATGTCCAGGTCCGCTGAGAGGAAAGGACGTCAGGTAACACAGGTGGGTGCTGGCCTGGAAGCCCTCCAAGGGGGCATCTCCTCTGGTCCCGGAGGATGGGCAGGCCCTGAGCAGAGAGCAGGCCAAGTGGAGGCGGTGAGGCTAGAACAGGGCTTTGACAGAGATAGAGGTGGGTTCCAAGCCCAGCTCCCACAGTCACTCGCTGTGTGGCCCGGCGTGAGTTCCTCACCTCCCTGGGCCTCTGTTCGGCGGGTGTAAGATGAGACAATGGTGCCAGGACCCAGCGGAGAGGTGCGGAGAGGTGCCGGAGCTGAGTGTGTGCACTCAGTGAGGTGGGGGGCACCTGTCCTGCCTCCCGCTGTCCTCGTAGCCCCAAAGGGAGCCTGGCAGACAGCAGGAGTGCCACCCGGTTTTAGGGATGGAGCCACTGAGGCCTAGCAGAGTGCTTGCCCCACAGACAATTGAGTCGTAGGGCTGGGATAAAACCCTGGGAAACCTCGGGAGACTTGCAGGGAGATGAGGCCAGCTCAGAAAGGCGAGAGCCGGGTACAAGCCTAAGGACCAGCGGTCAGCCTGGAGCAGACCCAGCAGCCAGGAGCACCCCATGGCCGGCCACGTTCCAAGGCGGCTACGGGGAGCGCTGCCCCCCTGGTGTGCAAGCCTGCATCCTCCCTGGGACTGTGAGTATGGTGGGTTTGATGCTTGGGATTAAGCTATATTGTGTGGCACAGTGGACCGTTGGGTGGGCCTGACCCAATCACAGGAGCCCTTTAAAAACGTTTTCTCTGGCAGGAGGGACTCAAAACCAGGAAGGTTCTCTGTTGCTAAGATGAGGGGCCACGTGGCAAGGATCTGAGAGCTGGCAGGGCTGACAGCCAGCAAGACAATGGGGGCCTCAGGCCTCCCACCACAGGAAGTGAATTCCACCAACAACAAGAATGAGCTTGA
>NW_012150197.1:600143-618237 GCF_000956105.1 Propithecus coquereli | reverse complement strand
AAAGTCTAACTTCTTTGTACATATATTTTACAGATTAAAGGATTTACCTGAAGACAAAGCATTCTATTCATCAGAGACTGGACAAGAGCTGCGGTGGTGCACACCAACAGTCCCAGCTTCTCAGGAGGCTGAGGCAGAATTACTTGGAGCTCGGGAGTTTAAGGCTGCAATGAGCTGTGATCGCTCCACTGCACTCCAGCCTGGGTGACAGAGCGAGACCCTGTCTCTTAAAAAAAGAAAGAATGACTTTGGAAGCAGGTTTACCCCCAGAGCCTCCAGATGAGAACTCAGCCCAGCTGAAAACCTGGGTTCAGCCTTGAAATACTAAGAACTGTGAGCTAATAAATGAGAGTTGTTTTAAGCTGTCGAGTTTATGGTAACTTGTCACAATGCCATGTGAAGCTAATACACACGCACAGAAGTGTAGACCCCTGGGCCCATGCCTAGGAACTCAGCCCTGGGAAAGAGCAGGAAGGCCGGAGAAGCCCAAAAAGTTGTTCCCAACAGAGCAACCATGTCTTCCGTGTTGGTCCCCGCAGCTGTTGATGGGATGGTCAGTGTCCTTCAAACAGACTCCGGTTTCCAGTTCCGGGTGCTGGCATCAAGAGCAGTGTCCTCCAGAGCCTTCTCACGTGGATGGGACTGCCATGCCTCAGGCTCACTGTGACCTTGCACATATTCTGTGTGTGCCCCTGTGTCCTCATCCGGACCACAGGGACCAGCTGTGTGGGAAGCCCCTGGCATGGTGCTAGCTACGCAATTGGCTCACACAGTTGGTGTGCCCTGGTAGGAGGAGCACACAGAAGGTGTACTGAATGTTTGCCCCCATATGCTGCCAGGCTTCGGAGCAGATTTTGACTTCTCACCAAGACCAACTATAGGTTCATGAACAGCCACCTCAAAGATGGTTTTCCTAAACTGTGACTTTATAGATCAGACCTCTATGCTGACCTCCAGAAGCTAGCCCCGGCTCTTCCTAGGAGGGGCCCTGCAGGGCACTGAGTCATTCCACAGACTCTGCCAAGCACCTCCTATATGCCAGGCTGGGAACACATCAGCCATAAGAGGGCAAGGGTGGATATACAGAAGTTCCTGATAGCCCGGGGCCCGGAGGAGCACTCCTATAGCAACTGGCAATGAGCAGGCACCTATTCGAAGACTCGGACTTCTCATCCATCTGCGGGGCAGCCTTCTCTGGCCGCTGCTCTCAGGACATGGGGTGTGGGAGGCAAAGGGTCTTGGCAGGCTTTGGGCAATTTACTAACTACCCTGTGCTTAGTTTCCTCACATGTGAAGTGTAATGAAAGGACCTATCTCAGACATTGCCAGGAGGACAAATGTGTCGGTGGGTGCAGGGTGGTTCTGACCCCCGTGCTTGGTGGCTATTCACAAGTGTGTGTGCCCAGGTCTCCTTATCTTCTCCAACCCCCTGCTGAGTGTCTGCGATAAATGCTGTACAATTCCTTCACCTGAATAGGTGTGTGGGGATGGGTGCCAGCATGTGCCAGGGGCTTGCTTCCCCGAGCGTGATCTCACACACGAGCATGGGCACACATGTGACACGCGCATGTGCCATCGGTGGGAAAGCATCTGGACATTGATGTTGCCTGCTGGCCATGGGCTGTCGCTGCAGCATCAACTTCCTCCTAGTGTCTTTTGGGACTGCTGAGGTCACCTGAGACATCTCTGATGGCCGGGCTGGCCACACAGAGCCGTGTGGACCTCTCTCTTGGAATCCCCCACTGACTGTCAGCTAGTGCTGGGTTGTGAGGACTCAGAAGAGCCTCCCCTGACCAGTGGGGTACACTGATTGGAACAGCGGCTGGACTGAGGGGAGGGTAAGGAGAGGAGGTGGTGAGGGCTTGCCCAGCAGACAGGGCCTGGGCAAGGGGTAGCCATTGTTAACGAACCCACAACGGGGGTTTGCTGTTGCTCACCACACAGAAAGCCAATTACTGAGACAGCAAGGATTGCCAAGGAAGAAACCATTTATTACAGCGGGATTCCAGACCACCAGGGTTGGGGGGTTTTCTGGAGGTGAAATGAGTAATGCATGAGAGAAGGGACCATCACTACGTGTTTGGGGCGGAGTACGGAGCATGCAAGCACGGTGAGGAATGATGCTAGCACATACATCCCATGATCAAAAAATGGCGGATAAGTCCCTCCGGGGGTGCGGATTTTAGTATTATAATGAGCCAGGGGTTAACACTGGTCATTCTCTCAGCCTTGTGTGCAGGCTCAGTGTGTCCTTGGGTACAATCTGTGGTGGGTGTCACTTATCTTGTCTCTTCCAGACAAACTGGTGGTGTGAGGCTTTGCAGTTATCTCGTGACTACAAGGAGGCCCCGCCACTTCTGGGAAAGAAACTCAAAAGGGATTGCGTCAGTGCAACAGAAAGTTACACAGTTTGGTCCGTAAATTTTAGTGGCCTGCGAGCTTGAAACATAAGAGAACTACAAAATAAAGAACAACAAAAAAACAATAAAAAACGTTTTTTTGCTTATGGAGTTGGTGACACCATTTGCAGAGTTTAAGGAAAGCAGTCTGCTCAGACTCAAAAGATGCCTCTGGGCTAGGCGTGGTGGCTCACACCTGTAATCCCAGCACTCTGGGAGACCCAGGCAGGAGGATCCCCGGAGCTCAGGAGTTCGGGACCCATCTCTACTAAAAATAGAAAGAAATTAGCTGGGACAACTAAAAACAGAAGAAAAAAAATTAGCTGGGCGTGCTGGTGCGTGCCTGTAGTCCCAGCTACTCGGGAGGCTGAGGCAAGAGGATCTCTTGAGCCCAGGAGTTTGTTTGATGTTGCTGTGAGCTAGGCTGACACACAGCACTCCAGCCTGGGCAACAGAGTGAGACTCTGTCTCAAAAAAAAAAAAGAAAAAAGATGCCTCTGGGTGTTTGGAGAAGAGGCTGGGAAATCACAGGAGGCTTCTGCAGTTGTCTGGGCAATGGTGGTGGGTTGGCCTGAGGAGGTGGTAGTGGAATGGAGACCCTGCTGCCGGATGACTTGAGGGAGAAGACGGCAGATCCCAGGTTTCTGCCTGGGGGCGACGGAAGTGGCGTTTACTGGGCTCAGGATCAAGGAAGAGGCAAGATCAAGGCGCTGCACGCAGAACGCACGAAGGGCCTGAGGACCTCCGGAAGCCCGAGAGCACACCGGCCCCCTCTGCTGGGGAACGGTTTCCGCCGGGAGCACAGAAGAGCGGACCGGAAGTGGGGACGGAAGTGCGTTGCGTTCGACCGCCAATTCTGAATTGGCTGACGGCTGACAACGCGGTGGAGGCGTTCTGGCTGGAGTCGGCAGAGTTCCTGAGATTCCCCGGTTCTGGAAGGCTCCCCGCGGAGACAAGTGAGCCGTGAGTCGCAGAGATCCTGTAACGGGGCCTTTACCAAGCGGCTCGCCGGCGACTTCCGAAACTACGGCTCCCGGCAGGCCCCGCGCCGCAGCAGTGGCTGGCTCGGGCCGGGCGCGCTGCGCTGCGTTCTGGGACTTGTAGTTCCCCGCGCCCCTGGGCTCTGGGCGCCGTGGCGTCTGCGGAGCCAGGCCTCGGCGGTGGTTTATGCGGCCGGAGGGTAGGGCCCGTGATTCAGCGTTTAGGCATCTGGTCTGTTAGTCCCAGTTTCCAGGCGAGACTCAGACCCAGAGAAGATGAGCGACTTGCTGAGTGCTGCACGCATTAGCACTGCAGGATACTCTCGCTACTTTGGCTACACTTGGTTGCCTACCTGGGCGGGATGGAGAATAGTCCCCAGCCAGCGGGGGCGGCACAGGGTTGGAGACCGGGGAGCACAGGGCAGGAGGTTTAGACACTCCACTCCACCCCAGGCCGAGAAGGGTGCTGCTAGGTTTTTAACTTTTCACGCTCTGTGGAAGTAACTGAATTATTGCAGGTAGAGCTTGTAAAACCGTGGCCAGCTTGGGCTCTTGTTATTTTTGTGAGCCTGGTCACCTCTTCCAGAGCAGGATGGAGTTGGGTGGGAGAACAAGGCAGGGCTCACTCATTTGCATCTTCACCCCCGCCCCTCTCCCCAAAGCTCCTTGTGATGGGCTGTAATAGGTTTGCCTTCTGACCTTCTCCACAGGGGGAGTTACTGAAATGCCTGGCAAGGTATGGTGTGGCCTGGTACCCCTGGGGGGCTGGCTGCAAATAGAGTCTTGTTGTCTTCCCCAAGTCTGCCATAGGGATTCTGCAGAGAACATTGTCTCCTAGTGCTACGTGCCAGCATCACTTACCTGGAGTGGCCGAGACCCTGAGATGTTCAGAGGGCGTTTTTGCTCACCAGCAAACAGCCTGCATCTCAGCCAACACCTGTGCCCTCCTGAGAAGAGTCTGATATGCCCAAGATAATCCTGAATGGTGTCACAGTGGATTTCCCATTCCAGCCGTACAAATGCCAACAGGAATACATGACCAAGGTCCTGGAATGTCTGCAGAAGGTAGAGCCGCCACCCTGAGGAATTTGTACCAGGAGAGGAGTCAGTGCGGGCGGAGCTTCAGCAAGGGCCGGATGTCCTTCTCCCCTCCTGTCCGTTTCAGCCGGGTCCTGCTGTGTGAAAGATAGCCTTAGTACTAACAAGTACTAACACCCTAGGTGGGGTGGGAGAGACCGTGAACAAAAGCCATAGTCCTTGGTGGTGATAGGCTTGGGAGTGCCTTGAGGGCCTCTCTGAGGAGGTGGCATTTAGGAAGCATTTCCGATACAGGGGCAGCTGGTATCCAGCCCTCACTTTGGGAGGTCTTTGAACCGCAGGGGTGTGCAGGGAGGTGGAAGTGGGGCAGGTGCTTTCTGCTGGGTTTCTTGAGGTGCCCTTGTACCCTGCTCACACTGCCTCCCCGAGTTTTCTGCTCAGGCTCCCATCTGAGAGCGCGTATGTAGGACATCAGATTCTGTTCAGATAGGACAGTGTAAACGTCTGGATCTAGAAACTCAGAACAATTTCCTATTTTGAGACTTGACACCTAATTAGTCATCTTACTATTTATATTAACATTTTAGGTAATGTTCTGCGAATTGTTTGCTAATGAGGGCTGAATTAACCCAGGGCCTTTGGGGTAAGAGTGGAAAGTATCGCGTGGACTTAGCCGCAGTCCCCTGGGGCTTTTGCCCCAGACAGTGGGCTGCGTATCTGCTGAGAGCTGCCCCACAAGCAGCCGGGGGCTTGTCTCGGGTGGGGTGCGTGGCGTCGCCTCTACCTGCTTCCTCACAACCCTGCTCCCAACTCCATTCAGAGAGTGAACGGCATCTTGGAGAGCCCCACAGGCACAGGGAAGACACTCTGCCTCCTGTGCACCACGCTGGCCTGGCGGGAACACCTCCGAGACACCATCTCTGCCCGCAAGATTGCCGAGCGGGTGCAGGGGGAGCTTTTCCTCGATCGGGCCTTGTCATCCTGGGGGAATGCCGCTGCTACTGATGGAGACCCCATAGGTGACCCTACTTCCCGGGGCTCTCCCCGCCTTGTGTGTGGGGCTGGAAGGGGAGGGATGGAGCTGGGGAGGGGCTGAGCCCCCTGGACTTCGGCCATCTCTCAGGCAGAGCTGGAGCAAGGAGGATTCTGTAGCTACCATATCATTTCTCCCCATCCTAGGTATAAGCCCAGGGTTGGGGCTTTTTGCTGAATTGGGGCACTGCAGTTATCCGTTTAGCCCATTTCTGGTACACCAGCCTCTGGGGTGTTAGATTCCTAGCCGCCTACAGGGCCGAGTTAGCCCAGCACTGCCTGTGTTGAGCCCACACGTGAGAACACTGTCTCAGACCATGACCTGTTGTGCCTCCTTGTGCCTGGGCAGCTTGCTACACGGACATCCCAAAGGTCATTTACGCCTCCAGGACCCACTCACAGCTCACACAGGTCATCGGCGAGCTCCGGAACACCTCCTACCGGTGAGCTAGGCAGGTTCACTCCTGCCTCAGGGCTGCCCAGAGGGACCTGGCGAGGTGCTGGGCCCACAGCCTGTGCTGCGTTGTGGACGATGACGTTCTTTCCGGCCCCACCTGAGAACTGCAGCGTGTGGATGCTCAGGGGTAGGGCGAGGCTGGGTTGTCCTCGACGCCCACCACACGAGAGAAAGCAGCTGTGTGTGTACATGTTGGCCTTGGGCTGGCTCCCTGAACTCCTGCCAGGTCTGTCGTGTCGGCCGTGGCGTGGGTCAGGACCAGCACCCCCGTGCGACTTCGCTTGTGGAGGGGAGGAGCCCTGTCCTGTCAGAGCTCAGCGAGTCTTGGTATCCTGCCCTGGTTCCTCTGCAAGGGAGCCAGGTGATGGGCACTGTGGAGCCCTTGAGGCCCGTCCCCCCTGCCCAGTCCCTGTCTTTCTCCTCGTCCCCTCCCGAGCTTGGGCTACGTTCCAGTTATGAGTCTCGCCGCCAAGTTTCCGGTGGGTCTCCATACAGCTGGACCACACTGTGGCCGTCTGCTCTTGGAGGTCATTCTTTCTCAGCCCTGTGGTTCTGTCTTCTGCCAGGCCCAAGGTGTGTGTGCTGGGCTCCCGGGAGCAGCTGTGCATCCACCCCGAGGTGAAGAAGCAGGAAAGCAACCATGTGCAGGTGGGCTCCAGGGTGCCTGCGCGGCCTCCCAGCCTCTGCCAGGCGGGTGTGCCCCAGGCCGTGCCCCAGCAGATGCTGGCTCCTGACCCCATACCCCCTGCCGGGCGGGGCTAGGGGTTAAGGGGCACCTGAGGGGCAGCAGGGCGGGAGCTGGTGGGGGGGTGGTTCTTGGCCATCGCTTGAGCCGTGCGCCCCGCTCTTCCTCCTGCAGATCCACTTGTGCCGCAAGAAGGTGGCAAGTCGCTCTTGTCACTTCTATAACAACGTGGAAGGTGAGAAGCCATTTGGCGAAGCCAAGGTTGGTACGGAGCAAGGGCTGAGCTCGGAGGTTCGTGACCTGCTTGCTCTTGCCCTGTGGGGTGGCCAGTGCAGCCGTGTCCTCGGCACCGTCTCCCAACTTGCTGGGTCCCCCATGTTAGCATTGAGTGCGGAAGAGCTCGCACGGAGGTCCGAGAACTGCCAGGGGCAGGCCTGGCCCCTGGGAACTGGGATTTTGGGGAGGCTCCCACTTCTTCCTGATAAGAGGCGCTCCCTGCACCTACACGCTTTGTACACGTGGTAGGGTGTATGCTGAACACCTGCTTTCTCTTCTGGGAGGCTGGACTTTTGGTGTGTGCCAGGCAGTAGGGTGCCCCCGTGACTAGCCCCTAAGTTGTTCTGCAAGACTCAACCGAGAGGGGATTCTGGAATCCAAGTCCGATCTCTCCCTGCATTCACGCCAAGCGTTTTCCCCTTTGCGGGCTTTGCCGTGTGCCCTTTGCTGTAGCAGGTCACAGCCCTGAGTGTGACTGTAGGCTGAGTCCTGGCAGTCCATCCTGGGGTGGCCTTGGGGCCCCGACAGATTGCCTCACCCAGAGATGGGGTGAGTGAGCACGGGGTTAGTGACAGCAGCCTGTCCCGGGCAGCTTACCATAGTAACCGCAGGCACCCACAGCCTGTGGAGGGCCCAGAGTGGGGGCCTGGCACCAGTGCCCTTTCTCCAGATCTATCTTTCTACCTACGTGGCCTCCCCTCCTGTTTGTCAAGGACTTCTGGGCTCATCTCAGGTACCCAGAGACGGGGCAGGGCAGCCTCGCTGTGGTGCAGCCCTTAGGGTTCCCTGTGCCCTGAGGGCAGCACGTCTGCAGTCAGAGCTGTGTGGCTCAGGGGGCTTGAGCTTCCCCGAGATCAGGCTTCCCTCTGTTTCCTGTCCCAGAGTGTGAGGGCTTGGGTGACACGGCCCTGGAGCACATACGGGGTGTCGGCAGTCTTGTGGGACAGTCTGCCCTGACGTTTGTTGAGAGTCCAGCGTGCTGGGGCTGAGGCCCTTGAAGCTGCCATTGCTGTTCAGGGTGGCACTCCCCTGCCAGAGGCCTGAGCTGGGCGGTCCCCCAGGACCCAGCACCAAGTGTCCATGTGCCTGCCCCGTGGAGAGACAGGGTGACTGCAGGGAGGACCCCAGCTCGCTGGGAGAGTGTTCCTTGTCGCCTTCTTGTTTGCCGTGTTTTGGCGTGGTGGCACTGATCCGAGATTGTCCAGGCCTGCCGGGCATCCAGAGAAGGGGCCATGTGCCTGTGCCCCCAGGTATCCTGGAGGGAGCCGCCCCTCCGATCTCAGCGATGCCTGGAAGACAGTCTGGGCCAGGTGTGCTGTTTGGGAACTCCCCAAGGCTGTCGTCCCCACTGTCCTTGCCCAGCTCCAGGAGGGAGCGCCTGCTGGGCGTCCCCAGGCCGACGCAGCAGTCTGTGGGACAGCAGGGAACACCAAGCAGGGGCTTCGTCAGCGGCTGCCCTGGACGAGGGCAGCTGTCCTGTGCCCGGCCGGTCCCGGCCCTGGTGGGGCGAGCACTGACTGCGTCTTGCAGCTGCTTCTGTCCACGTCGGGCCTGTGGGTGTCGGTCGCCCTGATGGTGTCCACTCCCTTCGCCTCGTCCACCCCTCTGCTTAAAGTCCTCCCACCCGAGTCCCGCCCTTGCACGGCGCCTGGCACCGCACGTGCGTGTTTGAGGAGCCATCCTCTCTGCCCCACCGCGGCTGCCTTCACCCACAGCCCTGGCAAAGCAGGTGGGGAGCAGGTGCCCTGTTTGCCTGTGCTGGGGGCCTTGGAGCAGCACTGCTGGGGGCCTTCAGCCAGCTTTCCACAGCCGCCTGTGCGTCAGCACGTGGGGCCTGTCAGCTTCCTCGCTGCCACCCGGCCCTCCCCCACAGGCCCTGAGCAGGCGGTGGCCAGGAACCCGAGGGAGGGGCTGGGAGCTAAGGGAGCTTTGGGCCCCCAGCGGCCGAGACCCCACTAGAGAAGGTGCGCGTGCCAGCCTCCTGGGCTGTGGACCCCACGCCCACTTCACGGCAGAGAGGAGGTCCTGTCCCAGCTGGCCTGCTGGCTTCCAGCTACATCCTTCTTCCCCTCAGCCCTGTGGGCTCAGTCCCGGAAGCCACAGACCAGTCCCCAGCCCACCCCCTTGGCTTGGGCTCTCTCGATGCCTGGCCTGCCCAGGGGTGGGGGTCGTTCAGCTTGGAGACCTGTCTGTCCCCGGTTTGGATGCGAGGGCAGGTCTCCAGCAGCTGCCCAGCCCTGGGTTGCAGCCCCAGGAGGGGCCCAAGGGGAAGGGAACGTGTATTTAGGGTGAGCAGGGGAAGAGCTGCAGCCCCGTGAAGACCCGGAGGTGGAGCAGTGAGCACAGGGCCGGCTGGGGCTGGGGCTGGGGCTGGGCCCCCACTTCTCGCCTGCCCCTCCTTAATCCCCACCCCACCCTGCTCTGCTGCAGAGAGTGCTGACTGGCCGTGTTGCTGAGGGGCAGCTCTTCCTCTCCGGCGTTCCCACTATTCCGGGGGTATTTGGGGCTGGTTCACTGCTGGTGTGTGTGTGTCTGTGTGTTCTGGCCTCTGCAGGCAGGGCTGGGCCTCATCCCGCCCCTGAGGGGCCTGGCACCTGCTGGGGCAGGCAGGATGCCGCCCTGAGGGAGCTGGGGAGACCCTGTTTCACACGTGGCTTCCCTAAGACTCCAGGGCGCTTGTTAGGAAAGGCTCTGGCCCTGCCTGCCTGTGTTTAGGCGGCTCCGCAAGTGCTTCTGGTCGTTCTAGTCTGGGGGTCTGTGCCGAGGGGGAGGGGAAGGACAGCCCCCACCTCCTCGAAGTCCTCTCTGGCTTGGGCCTCACAGCCACCGCAGGTAGTGCCTGGTCTTGGGGCTGCCATCCTGAGGAAGGGGAAGGGCCACTACTCAGCTTGTGGGCAGGAGGAGAGGGGCCTGGCCCCCACTGGGATCAAAGGGCGGGTGGGCTCTGCCTCAGCGCCCCTGCCTGTGCCCTGGCCTGAGCCTGGCTGTCCTTTAGGTGGAAACTTTGGGCCTGCTTCAGTTGGCAGGGAGCCAAGTGACGGTGCCGCAAGTTACAGGACTTGGGTGCCTCTGTGGGCTGGGGTGACAGGCTGAGGGGCTGCTCTTCCCCATCCCCCAGAAGGCCACTCTTGTCCCATCTTGGGGCTGTCTGTGGTGGAGAGGATGGATGGGACCCTTGGGATGTTGGTTCCATCTGTGATCGACCCTTGCCTGGGTCGAGCCTGGGCCCTTGCCTGCCTCCTGGGTTGCAGTGCAAGGCTCCCTGGGGATTACTTGGGCCGGGGGCTGGGGGGCCTTTGCTAGGGGCCTGAGAGCCCAGATGGGTTCTCCGTGGTGCGTCCACAGGTGGCAGACAACTCACACTACCCTCTGTGTGGGAGCCTTTTTGTCCCGGGCATCCCCCTAGGGTCTGGGCGACTCACGATGGGCCCTGAGAGTGTGTTTACTCTTGCCTGGTGCCCGCAGGGAAGAGCCTGGAGCAGGAGCTGGCCGCCCCCATCCTGGACATCGAGGACCTGGTCAAGAGCGGGAGCAAGCACAGGTGAGGCTGAGGCCTTTGAGTCCGTCCACAGCCGGACTCCTGTGATGTGTGGAGGCACGGATGTGTTTCCTTTCTTTTTTTTGATCTTATTTGAAAAAATTGGGGTTTTTTTGAGACAAGGTGTCGCTCTGTTGCCTAGGCTGGAGTGCAGTGGCTCACAGCTCACGGCAACCTCGCACTCCTGGGCGGAGCCTCCCACGCAGCTGGGACTACAGGTGCGCACCACCGTGCCCAGCTAATTGTTTCATTCTGTGTACAGACGGGGTCCCACTGTGTTGCTCAGCCTGGTCTCAAACTCCTGGCCTCAAGTGATCCTCCTGCCTCAGCCTCCCGAAATGCTGGGATTATAGGCGTGAGCCACTGCGCCCGGCCTGTCCACCTTTATAGCTTCACGGATTGAAGTTGTGATCAGAAAGAGTTTCTTACATCGAGGGAAAATGTTGTACTTTTTTTAGTGCTTGTATGTTTTTTTTCCTAATGACCTCTATCTAGGAGTAGGATTGAGGTGTGTTTGGTTTTTTTTTTTTGCATAGAGTTTTATTTTATTATTTTTTTTGAGACAGAGTCTCTCTTTGTTGCCCTGGCTAGAGTGAGTGCTGTGGCATCAGCCTAGCTCACAGCAACCTCAAACTCCTGGGCTCAAGCAATCCTCCTGCCTCAGCCTCCCGAGTAGCTGGGAATACAGGCATGCCCCACCATGCCCGGCTAATTTTTTTTTTTATATATATTTTTAGTTGTCCAGATAATTTCTTTCTATTTTTTTTAGTAGAGACGGGGTCTCGCTCTTGCTCAGGCTGGTCTTGAACTGCTGAGCTCAAACAGTCCGCCCGCCTCGGCCTCCCAGAGTGCTAGGATTACAGGCGTGAGCCACCGCGCCCGGCCTGCATAGAGTTTTAAAATAGGTGGTACATTCACATGGTTGAAAACTCAGGTGGACTCCCTGCCCGTCCGACACCAGCTTCCTGCCAAGGTCCCACGGGCAGGACCAGGGCTCCTTCCTGGCCAGAGGATGTGATGGCCCTGAGCAGTGGCTGTGCCTCCTGGCACCCTGCGTGGGGTGCTCACAGCACCTTCTCTCCTCAGAGTGTGCCCCTACTACCTTTCCCGGAACCTGAAACCGCAAGCTGACATCATCTTCATGCCGTACAATTATTTGTTGGATGCCAAGGTGAGGACTTCGTCTCGTGCAGCTGATATTCCTGCTGTCAAGAGAATGACCGGGCTCAGGAGGGGCCATTCAAGCCTTTGCTGGTTCAGGCCCTTAGAGCAGCAGGCGTGGGTAGAAGGACCCACCTTTGTCACTGGTTAGGGGCTCAAAACCTGGCCAGATGCAGCTGTGAACGGCCAAGGCCATGGGTCAGTCCTGAGTGGCCTGGGAGTGGGCAGGCTGGTGGGAGTGAGGAGATGCTTGGGCTGCAGCCCACAGACCAGGGCCCACCCTTGGCCCCGGCAGCTCAGCTTAGCGTCTCTCAGGTCAGGCAGCGGGAGGTGCAAGGAACTCGGGAGCCCTGAACACCCTCTGCTCCTGTCCTGCTTGTGCTGTGTTTATCCTCAGGCTTTCGTGCCCCTGCTTTCATGTAGCGCAGGTGGGATCACGCCCTGCGTGTTTGGCAGCTTTTACTGTCACGCCATGGTGACGTTGTGGGTGGCGTCCTTTCCAGATCCCTTTGTTCATTCCTTCCTTCCTGTGGTGGGTATTTATGAAGAGCCCACTGTGCTGGCTCAGCACAGCCGGCCTCTCTGGAGTGGGGCTTTGATTCCGGGGGGCAGACAGACAGGAGTAAGCACCTGAGCTGTTGGCATTGAAGGGCCGTGAAGGGAAACGGAGAGGGGTGGGGCAGGGGTGGCGCCAGGAGGCGGGATGCTGAGGGGCCCAGGGTTGGAGAGAAGCCCAAGGGAGGTGCCTGTAGGGTTGGAGCAGGGGTGGATGCTGGGGCGATTGCAGAGCCCTGTGGGAGGTAGCCGTGCCCTGGAGAGCAATGTCAGGTTTGGGACACCGCGCGCTGGTGAGCTTCGCCGCGGTTGGCAATTCTTCTAGCTCAGTGCCGACTTCTGGTGGGAACCCACTGGAGAGCTTCTGAAAACACAGGGCCCTGCCCTGGAACAATTGTGTCATAACCGATAAGCTGATTCTGATGTTTCCGTGGAAATGCAAAAGCTTTAAAAGAGCTTTGAAGAAGAATGAAGTTGGAGGGCTTGTCCTCCCTGGTTTCAAGGTGACTCGAAGCTGCAGTGCCAGGGCTGGGTGCCCTGGCTCAAGGATGCACACACAGCAGGGAGCAGACAGCCGTCCACACAGACCCACACGCAGTGGTCACTGGTCTCCACCAAATATGCCAAAGTCATCCAGTGGGGAAAGGAAAGTTGGTTTTGGTTTTTCAAAAAATGGTGCTGTAATAGCCGGAGGTCCATTTGCAAGAGGACACCTCATTCCTCATACCACGCTGTAGACACCTCAGTGGAAAGCTAAAACTGCACGTTCTGGAAGGACCATGGGGGAGGTCTTTGCAACTTTGGGGTAGGCTGAGATTTTTTTTTTTTTTTTTTTGAGACAGAGTCTCACTATGTTGCCTGGGCTACAGTGCCGTGGCGTCATCCTAGCTCACAGCAACCTCAACTCCTGGGCTCAAGCGATCCTCCTGCCTCAGCCTCCCGAGTAGCTGGGACTACAGGCATGCGCCACCAGGCCCGGCTAGTTTTTTCTATGTATTTTTAGTTGTCCAATTAATTTCTTTCTATTTTTAGTAGAGACGGGGTCTCGCTCTTGCTCAGGCTGGTTTCGAACTCCTGAGCTCAAACAATCCGCCTGCCTCGGCCTCCCAAAGAGCTAGGATTACAGACATGAGTCACCGTGCCCGGCCATAGGCTGAGATTTCTTAGGTTGGACACGCAAGGCCTCAGCCATAAAGAAAAAATTCCAAAACTGGACTATACCAAAATTTAAAGCTTCAGCTCTTTGAAAGGGTTAGGAAAGTTAAGAAAATCAAAAGGCAGGAGAAAATGCTTCTGTGCTTTTGTCTTTCAAAGGACTTTTCTTCTTGTTCTTTTTTTGTTGTTGTTGAAACAGAGTCTCACTCTGTTGCCCGGGCTAGAGTGCCGTGGTGTCAGCCTAGTTCATAGCAACTTCCAACTCCTGGGCTCAAGCGATCCTCCTGCCTCAGTCTCCTGAGTAGCTGGGACTACAGGTGTGCGCCCCAACACCTGGCTAATTTTTCTATTTTTAGTAGAGACGGGGTCTCACTCTTGCTCAGGCTGGTCTCAAGCTCCTGAGCTCAAGCGATTTTCCCTCCTTGGCCTCCCAGAGTGCTGGGATTACAGGCGTGAACCACGGCGCCCGGCCTCAAAGGACTTTTGACCAGAGTGTGTAAAATGCTGTCATAACTAAACAAACAACCCAGTTAACCTCTGGGAAAAGATCCGAACGGACATTTCACCAAGATTGTTGAAATGCCCAGTTTGGCATGTGGAAAGACTGCCGGCATCACTGGGGACCGGGAAGACGCAGATTAGAACCACGACGAGCTAATACTGCATTCCCACTAAAATGAATAAAGTTAGAGAGACTTAAAATAAATGTTGGGTGGGGATGTGGAACACCTAGAAATCTCGTCCTTTGCTGGTGCGTGTGTGGAATGGTGCGGCTGCTCTGTACACAGGTGCCACACGGCCCAGCCCCAGAGGGTCCGGCGCGGAGGACTCTGGTGCTGGAAAGGGCAGGGAGGGCTGGTGGCTACACAGCACACACGTTTCTCAAAGCTCAAACGTGTGCCTGAAATGACTGTTTTGTTTTATGAAAATTAAGCTTCCAATTAAGTTAAGAAAAACACCAAAGCTGGACCCCACCCCAGGTTGCTTCCGTCACACTCCGGTGGGGGAGCTGCGTGTTGGATTTTAGGTCTCCCTGAGTGTGTGCCGTGGTGGAGAACCGCGAGGCCTGGACCTCCTTGGCTCCTCCATTTCTGTGGCTGCCGACTGCTGTGGTCTGGGGCTCCTTGGCCATCTCTCTGACCATGGCACTGCCCCTTTGTCCCGTGCGCGTGTCTGCCCGGGACAGATGCCCGATGTCAAGTTGCTGGTTCACGCTGGGCAGGCATGGCCAGGCTGCTGTCCCGAACCAGCCTTGGCCAGCTGCACTCCAGCAGCCTGGTGTGAGGGCCTCGCCCACATCCTCCCCGGCAGTGTTTGTGGTCCGTGCTTGTGATGTTGGTGCCTGCCTTGTGCCTCTGTCCCTTTTCCCTGCCCTCCGCTCTTCAAGCCTGCAGTCTGTGGGCCCCTGTCCTGCTCCACTCCAGCCCTTTGTCCCTTTTTGTAGAGTCGCAGGGCGCACAACATTGACCTGAAGGGGACAGTCGTGATCTTTGATGAAGCTCACAATGTGGTGAGTCTCCACTGGCCTCTGTCCTGCACGCCACTATTTCTCCTGGCCTTGCTGAAACCAACACAAGCCCTTGTGAATGAGCTCTGTCCAAACCTGAGGCCCTGGGCTTCCGAACAAAGCCCACCCAGGTGTGCCTGCTGCCCCTCCCGCTGGTCAGATGCCTCTCTGGGGCTGGCCAGCCAGGCTGAGGATGTGCCCCTCACCAAACCCTTTCCTTCCGGCTGGCTGGTGGGACCAGCCTGGCCTGGGGCTCTCTCCTCTCCCTGTTCTGTCACCAGGATGACCACAGGCCCGTCATCTTTCCTGCAGTGTCCCTGAGCCTGGGAGGGCTGCTGTGGAGAGCCATAGTCACGCTCCCACACCGGCACCTGCCCTGCCCCTGCGGCCACTGCTCAGGGCCGTGTGCTCCCAGGAGTGTTGCCGGAGGGTGACTGCTTGCGTCCTCTGTGCTCAGCTGCTCTGGAGCCTGGGTGAGGCTCCGAGGGAGCCCCGGCCTCTCGCTGCAGGGCCTGGTGCCTAGGACCCCATGTGTCCCCCCTCTGTCCCACTCACTGCTGTGGGAGATGATGGGCCAGGTCTTCTGAGTTCTGAGAGAAGACAGAAATCTAGATTTTAATTGGGAGTTTTACAATTAAGAAATGTTGTCAACTCGAGTAAAATGGTCATTTTTAAACATTGGCATGGGCCAGACGGTCATCTCCAGACCCACTTGTGACGTGGCCCTGGAGACCACAGGGCTTTGGAAGACCTCGGGGCGTGGCTCTGGGGACCTGGTGCTCAGCTTCCTGCCCCGCTACATGTGACGTGGGCGCCTGTGCTCTCAGGAGAAGATGTGCGAGGAGTCAGCATCCTTCGACCTGACCCCTCACGACTTGGCTTCGGGACTGGACGCCATAGACCAGGTGCTGGAGGAGCAGGCCAAGGCGGCGCAGCAGGGCGAGCTGCGGCTGGAGCTCAGCGTGGACTCCTCCAGCGCAGGTGAGTTTCCGGCCGGGAGCCGTGGGGCTGGAGCCCCCGTGCAGCTGTGTCTGGACTCGCGGTGCCTTTTGAGGGAACCCTTCAGGACAGCGTTGGCTTCTTAGCTGAGGATGGTTCAGGGTCCCTAGACCTGGGAAGGACTGGTATCATCCAGTAGTTCTGACGTTTTCTGAAGACCTGCATCCTTTCCCACCCAGTACTGACCTCCTCTCTGCCGTGTAAAACCAGGAAACCAAGTGCACTCGCTGTAAACGTGTTAAACAGCCTGCGCGTCTGCCGCCAGGCATGGCTTGCTAGTCCCAGAGATTCCTGCCCAGTTTTTGTCCAAAGCATACTTTTACACAGTAATCACGGAATACGTTTATGGATGTGGTTAATTCGTCCATAGTTTCTACAAAGCCTCTGTTGACAGCTGACTAGGAGTCCATATTTGCTCAGCTGATATGATATTAATAATCTAAAGAAACCTGTTTTATAAGCAACAAAAGTCTACCGAATTCAAGTTACGCACATTGAGTGATCAAATCTCTGGGGAGGCCTGAATGTTGAGACCTGGGTCCGTACGCGTTGGCGTTAACCGCTGTACCGTGGCGTCCAGTGGCGGCCTTTCCACAGCCTTGTCTGTTGAGCAGAAGCACATGAAAACGTCCCAGCGTTGGGCATTCAGTTCTCTCCGGGACACACTTGCCCTTCCTGTTGTCTGACCACATAAACCAAACTCTCGTGACCTTTCTTCACTGATGGCTTTGGGTCTGTCGATCTTACTCCCAAGAATCAGGAAGGCACATCAGCAATGGTTTCGTCTCATCAGGGATCCGGTTCTTCTTTTGACTCTAACAGCCTCCCGTGGGCTTCGCAATCCGCCAGCCACGTCAGGCAGCGATAGCAGGAAGGTGGTTTTCCCACCCTCTTCGAGCTTGAGCGTGTCCACCCGGATCCAAAGTTGTGGAAGTCGTGCCAGCAGTGGTCAGTTCTTCTGGCGTGGGGTGTAATGTTGGGACGTGTCGTCCAAGTCTGTCATCTTTTGGCATGTCTGCTCTTCCTCTTTTTAACATTTGCTGAGTTTTAAGTTTCTTTTCCACCATTCATCTTATTTATTTATTTATTGTTTATTTTCAAGACGGGGTGTCGCTCTGTTGCCAGGGCTGGAGTGCAGTGGTGTGATCATAGATCACCGCAACCTTCAGCTCCTGGGCTCAAGCATCCGCCTGCCTCAGCCTCCCGAGTAGCTGGGACTACAGGCATTCACCACCACATCCGGCTAATTTTTCTATTTTTATTAGAGACGGGGTCTCGCTCTTGCTCAGGCTGGTCTCGAACTCCTGAGCTCAAGTGATCCTCCCTCCTCCGGCCTCCCAGAGTGCTAGGATTACAGGAATGAGCCACCACCCTTGGCCTACCATTTATCTTTTATCCCCCTCTTAGGATACGTTTTTCTGTGTATTTATATACCTCACATACCAGATGATGTTATGATTTTTGCTTATGACCATTAAGCAATTAAAAAAAGAAAATAATTGTTTATTAAATTTACCCAGATATTACTAGCTGTGGTGGCTCATACCTATAATCCCGGCGACGTGGGAGGTTAAGGTGGGAGGGTGGCTTGAGGCCAGGGCTTCAAGACCAGACTGGGCAACATAGTGAGTACAAAAAATAAAAAAATTAGCTGGGCATGGTGTGTGTGCCTGTAATCCCAGCTACGTGGGAGGCTGGGGCTGCAGCGAGCTGTGGTGCATGACTGCACTGCAGCCCGGCAACAGGGCAAGACCCTGTCTCAAAAAAAATTGCTTTTTTTTTTTTGTTATATTATGGGGGTGCAAATGTTTAGGTTACATATATTGCCTTTGCCCCACCCAAATCAGAGCTTCAAGCATGTCCGTCCCCTAGACGGTGTGCACTGCACCCAGTAGGTGTGAATATACCCATCCCCTCCTCCCCCACAACCTGCCCGACACCCGATGAATGTTACTACTATACGTGCACTTAAGTGTTGGTCAGTTAAGTCAGTTAATACCAATTTGATGGTGAGTACCTGTGGTGCTTGTTTTTCCATTCTTTTGATACTTCACTTAGTAGAATGGGCTCCTGCTCTATGCAGGATAATACAGGAGGTGCTAGATCACCATTGTTTTTGTGGCTGAGTAGAACTCCATGGTATACATATACCACATTTTATTAATCCACTCGTATATTGATGGGCACTTGGGTTGTTTCCACATCTTTGCACTTGTGAATTGTGCTGCTATCAACATTCGAGTGCAGATGTCTATTTTATAGAATGTCTTTTGTTCTTTTGGGTAGATGCGCAGTAGTGGGATTGCTGGATC
>NW_012150197.1:563820-599723 GCF_000956105.1 Propithecus coquereli | reverse complement strand
GCTGGTTTCGAACTCCTGAGCTCAAACAATCTGCCCGCCTCGGCCTCCCAGAGAGCTAGGATTACAGGCGTGAGCCACCGCGCCCGGCCTTTCTTCTTCTTTTTAATTGACAGCTAAAAGTTATATATATTTATGGTATACAACATGATGTTTTGAAATAAGTATACATTGTAGAATGGTTGAATCAAGCTAATTAACGTAAGCATCACTCACATACTTACCATTTATTTATGGTTAATAATTCTTTTGAAAGAACTGGTGGCAAATTCTTAGTTTTCCTTCATCTGAGAATGTCTTTATTTCACTTTGATTCTGGAAGCATATTTGTCCTGGATGTGGAATTCTGGGTTCAAGTCTTGTTTCTTTCAGCGTTTGAAAAATGTTCCACTGGCTTTTGTCCTCTTTGGTTTCAAATGAGGAATGTGCTGTCATTCAAATGGTTATTTCCTGTTGTTAATGCATGATTTTTCTCTAAGTTTGAGATTTTTGTCTTTGCCTTCAGTTTTCAGCAGTTTTGTTGTGATGTGTTTTGGTGTGGGATTCTTTGGGTTTATCCTTTTTGGTGTTTACTCAGCCTCGGAAACTGTAGTTCCTTTGCCAGGTTGGGGAAGTTTTTAGCCGTTATTTCTGTAAATACTTTTTCAGTCCGGTGCTTTTCCTCATCTCCTTCTGGGACTCCGACAGGCGTGCTGGTCTGTTGTGCCAGGGTCCCCGAGGATCTGCGTGTTCTGTTTTTCCAGTCGACCTTCTCTGTCGTTCGGGCAGGATGATCTCATAGGTCTGTCTGTGCATTCTCTGCTGTTTCCTCAGCCGTTACCATTCTGCTCCTGAGCCTGCCCACTGAATTTTAAATTTTGGCTGTTGTTTTTTAGTTCTAAATTCCTACTTGGCTCTTCTTTATATGTTCTTTTTCTTTGCTGAGACTTTCTGTTTTTCATTTGTTTCAAGAGTGTTCATCATTGCTTGTTGGAACATTTTTATGATGGCTGCTTAATTTTTTACAATTTTTAAAATTAATTATGGTGAGGTTTTTTTTTTTTTTTCTTTTTGGAGACAGGGTCCTCTTTCTGTTGCCCAGGCTGGAATGCAGTGGTGTCTTCACAGCTCACTGCAGCCTCCAACTCCTGGACTCGAGCCATCCTCCTGCCTCAGCCTCCCGAGTACCTGGGACTACAGGTGTGCACCACCATGCCTGGCTAATTTTTGTGATTTTTGTAGAGATGGGGTCTTGCTCTTGCTCAGGCTGGTCTCGAACTCCTGGTCTCAAATGATCCTCCTATCATGGCCTCCCAAAGTGCTGGTTTTACAGGTGTGAGCCACCACTCCACCTGATGGCTACTTTAAAATCCTTGTCAGATAATTGTAACATCTGTGTCATCTTCGTGTTGGCATCTGTTGATTGTCATTTCTCTTTCAAGTTGAGATTTTCCTGTGTCTTTTTGCTTATTTTTATGACAAGTAATTTTGGGTTGCATCCTGGATATTTTGAGTACTTTGTTGAGATTGTGGCTCTTATTTGAATCTGTTTTAGCAAGCAGTCTGCATAGATTCAGAAGCACATCCTGGCTCACTCGGGTGGGCTGTGGTTCGAATGTCAGTTTAACCTTTGCGGGGCCGTACTTATCAGTCCGCCTGCCAGTCTGACGTCTGGGCGGTGTCCACGCCAGTGTTCAGAGCTTTCACACCCGGCCCCCTCAGTGAGGCATTGAGGTCCCCAGGACTTTACATGCAGATGTAAAGAATCCCTCACCCCACCTTCCTCTTGTGGACAGCCCCCCAGCACACTCTTCATCTGGGAGGGGCGGCTGCCTCTTCCCACCACCTCTTTGCTCAGTACGGGTGGATGGTCTCCACGCTACAGTGCCTGTGCGGAGTGGGTAGGGCGGATATGACCAAAAGAGTTCCATGCTGCACTTCTGTCCTCTCCCTGGTCCCTTGGCTAGAAAGAGTGGGCCTCTTGGCTCTGTTAGGTTTGTGCCTGTTGGTGTCTTGGTGTCTGCAGATTGCCAGGTTCCTGTTGCCTAGGCCAGGTTATGTAACATGCAGCAAGCAGGCAGCCCACCCCCAGGGCCCTCACCGCTGCCTACCGCCTTCCCTGCCTTCCGGAGTCTTCCGTTAGTTGCTTAGTGCAGGGATTTTTGTTGGGATTAGTGGGGATCTGTGGCGGGATGTGCTTCCCACCATGTCTTGCTCGGGACTGGAAGTGCAGTTTTCATCTACATTCTGTTCTTTTCCTTACACTGTATTTGTCGAAGGACCCAGGCCATCGACCACAGAGAGCCCGAGCCTGCTGCCCGCACCTGTGGCACAGTCTGCGTGCCTCCGAGTCTTGTGCCCCGAGAGACGGATTCAGAGGCTCGGAGCAGGCGTCTCCTCCCTCAGGAGGCTCACAGCTTTCCTGGTGGCAACACTGCGGCTGCTCAGTGCCTGCGTTCATTCATTATCTGGGGATTGCAGGATGGAGACGTTAGCAGGAATGATTTGTGAAGATACTCTTTGCTGCATCAGCCACGTGGTGGTACCACTCACACAGGACAAGCAGCATAAATATTAAGGCCGATTTTTTCTTCCCCTTTTACTTTCTCAGTTTTCAAATTTGGGAGTTTGGTTCGTTGTCATCTTCAGGACGGGAATAGTTTTTGAAATACCGTCATTGACTGTGTGCATTTAAATACATACGATTGGTCCAGTCCACTGCAAATCCCACGTTAAAGCTCAGTTGTTCTGTCTTCGGGTGTTTTCTCATCACCCGCACCCTTTCGGCACGGCTAGGGTGGTTGGCAGCCACAGAGCTGCCCGGGAGTCAGGATGCTCCGCGCCCCTCTGCGTTGCCGAGTCTTCTGCAAGCCTTGCTTTCTTTTCTTGGGAGGAGGTGTTTTAAGACCCGCAGTGGGTCGATCGCTGTCTTCAGTGGGCAGAGCTAGGAAGTACGTCCGTGTGCAGGGCTTGTTCCTGTGTGCGTTGCTGGGCTCACATGCTGTTTCTGATTCAGATTTGGATGCGAGGATTCTAGGTAACCTCTTCTCTCTCACGCCTGTGTCCTTTCCTCCACGCTGGGAGTCCTGCTTCCCAAGGACACGGCTGGGGGGTTAGACGGCTACAGGGTTGTGCATTTGCTGCTTTCTCTCGCTCAGGGCTGAACGTGGAGCTGGAAGACATCGCGAAGCTGAAGAGTAAGTGCCGCCCTCCCCTCCTCCTCGTGGCCGCTGGGGCCTCCCCTGACGCCCCCTTGCCCACAGCGATCCTGCTTCGCCTGGAGGGGGCCATCGACGCTGTCGAGCTGCCTGGAGACAACAGTGGCGTCACCAAGCCAGGGAGGTGAGGGGAGAGGCGACCAGCCTGGAGCTTGCGACAGGCAGTGGGCATGTGGGCTCTGTCCTCGCTCCATGCCTGGGCCCTGGCTGCCCTGTCCTGGGCCTTCCCTTGCCAGAGAGGCCTGTTTTCCACGCTTAGACCTGGGAGGGGCTGCCCACCTGTGTGTGTGGGAGGGGGGCACACACTCCCACTCCGAGCCCCCTGCCAGCCCTCCTCCCCCGGCCCTCGTCTGCAGTGCAGGTGCCGGTGAGAACCAGGCTTCTCGTTAGGACAACCAGCAACCAGCGTCCCCCTACATCTTAAGACCCCAGCGGGCCCAGCGTATTCCCAACGTCCCGCAGGCTCCAGTCTTCCCTGCAGCCGGGGGCAGCAGGGCATATTGTCCTGCAGGCAGCTGAAGGCTCACAGCTGGGGGCCTCTGCTGGGGACCCAGGTCCAGGGTAGTCGAGGGCAGAGCCTGTTCCGGGGCCTGGGCTGCCTGCCTTTCCCCAGAGCGCCCGGCTGCCCCCCGAGCTCTGACCCCGGCAGGTGCTCCTCAGCCTGCCCCTGACCTGCACTCCCAAGGACCCCTCCTGGAGCTTCTGCTCCCCCTTTCACTTTCCAAAGCTTTTGGGGACCCTCCCCAGAGCCACCGCCTCCAGGAAGCCTCTGACAACTCCCGTGTGATTGGTGCTTTGTCTTCCTTGGGACGTGGTTCTTGTGCTGGACGATCTCTCCCCACCTGGAGGTTCCTGAGGGCAGAGGCTTCTCGCTTCTGACTTCAGCTTCTCCTGGGGGGCTCAGAGTTCGTTTCTGAGTGAAGGAAACTTATAAGGCCGCAGCTGGGCCCCTCCCAGGCTTGAGCTCTCTCCATCCTCCTGCAGCTACATCTTCGCGCTGTTTGCCGAAGCCCAGATAACGCATCAGACCAAGGGCTGCATCCTGGACTCGCTGGACCAGATCATCCAGCACCTGGCAGGACGTGAGTCTCGGGTGCAGGCCTTTAATAAGGCTGCTTCTCCGTGCTGGGCAGCTGGCACGGCTCGCCCCGTGGCACCTGGTGGTGGGCCGTCAGCAGTCGCCGCACCCCTTCCCCCTGAGCAGGGATTCGGCCTGCAGAGCTCTCCTTTTCTGACTGGGGCGCGGAGGCCTTAGTGCCCTTTGGCGGCCACTGTAGAGCATGTTCCAGTCCTGCGGCTGCAGCTTCTTCCTGCAGCCTCGTCCCAGTTAGTCCCTTTCAGGAAGAGCAGCCAGAGAGGCATGGGTGGGTCGTGGTCCCTGGTCCCGTCGGCTCCTCCTGCCTGCCACGCGAGTCCCGTTTCTGTTCAGAGCATGAGGTCCAGAGGGCTTCCCCGGGCAGCCTCCCCTGGCCTACTCTGTGCAACCTGCCTCTCTGCAGAGTGGGGTCTTGGGAGGTAGGAGGTGGGACCTAGCGGGGTCTTCACTGCGCTCCTGGGCTCTGCGGGGAGGGGCTCCGGCATGTATTTGACCACGGAGCCTCTTGTCAAGCCCACAGACCCCTGAGGCCCCGTCTCTGTCTGGCTTCCCCCTGACCGCTGGGAAGAGCAGATCCCGCATTCTACGCGGGGTTGAGGGGAAGGGGAAGCTGGTCACCCCACTGGGCAGAGCTGGGCAGTGCAGGCCAGCTGGCTCGTGGCTGGCATGGCCAGGTCGGCCCCCCCCGCCTGTGGTCAGGATGTCAGCCCCCCACTGCCCCCACAGGCGCCGGAGCGTTCACCAACACGGCTGGATTGCAGAAGCTGGCAGACATCATCCAGGTAGGGCCTGCTCGGCCCTCTGGGCAGGTGCTTCCTTCTGCTGTGCTGGGCGCTGAGTCTCCCCTTGGGACAGCACACTCCCCCCATCCCCCCCACGAGCTCCAGGTCAGAACAACCTTAGACTCATTTCCTCCCGTAGTAAGTCTACTTAGCCTCTGGGCCGGGTGGGACAGGTCTGGCCAGTCCCGAAGGGTGGTGCTGGTGAGAGAACCCCCAGGGCAGGGAGGGCCAGGGAACCACCCCACCCTGCTGGTGCCTCAGGCCAGGAGGGCCCCACTGATGACAAGAGGCCCAGCAGCTGCCTTGGGCTCAGGTGAGGAGCGGTCTGGGGACAGGTGCCTGCCCAGATAGCTTCTCAGAAAGACTGGGGCCCCTGCGGTGCTGTGCTCTGCTCTGCAAGCCCGAGGAAGAGGGGCAAGAGGCCATCCCTCTTCTCCCTGGCCACGTTCCTGCCCCTCCCTTGTGGGACGTCAGCTGAGCCACGCCCTCAGCCCACGTGCTCGTGGCGGCGCCTGTTCTCCCAACAGAAGCTGCTCGGCTAGCTGGTTGAAGGCAAGCCCAGTTGTGGGTGCTCTGGGCACAGGCGTCTCTCCTGAGCCTTGGGGGTCTTTCGGAAGCAGACTTTCAAGAATCCTGATTGTGGGGCTGTTGGTCCTTGGGGAAACTGAGGCCCGGGAAGCCGTGTGATGTGTGGTGCTGTGTGAGACCATCAGCAGCTGCCGGCACCCCTTCATGGGGTTCTCCCCTCCCACCCTGTGCACCTCCAGGCTACCCGAGGTCATGGAGGGGTTGGCAGGAGCTGCACAGCTTTATGGTGGCTCCGCCAGTGTCTGCCGGACCTGCGCAGGGCTCACGCGGGAGGGAGGGAGGCAGCGCTAGAGCCCTGGGGTCCGTGGCCAGCCTGTGTCTGGCGTGGCCGCTGTGTCCCTGCTGATGGGCATGGAGCCGTGGGCCCTGGGACAGCCAGTGCGGCCTCCTCGACCTTAGCCGCTCCAGCCACCTCAGCCTCCGTCTCCTCCTCTGTGAAGGGATCGGGCCTGGAAAGACAGCACCGCTCTGTCCTCCCAGCTCTTCCCCAAGGGGACAGTGGGTGTCCAGGGCCAGACCCCTCTGGCTGTGCTCCTGCCGGTGGGCCTTGCTTCTGTGTCCTGATCGTCCCTGCGGTTAAGCAGGCCGCTGCGGCGGGAGCAGCTCCAGGGAATCCGCTCTTTCCCGTCTCTGGTGCTGCTGCTGGGCTCCAAGGCCAGCCTCGGCCCACAGCCAGGTGAGGCAGGCGCTGCTGCCCGCAGGGCTCACCCCCATGCGGTTCCCCAGGCTCCCATTTGTGGAGTTTCCTCCTCCTCCCTCCACACTCTCTGGAGCCAAAACGCCCGCTCACCCGGTCGGTGTGGAGTTTCCTTTGGCTGTGGTCCAAGCAGCCCCTGGCAGGTGACTCAGCCCCTGCCCGGCCTGGAGGACACGGGACTGAGCAGCTGCTCATCCCTCACTGCTTGCTGAGCACACGCAGCTGCCCGGCGCTCCTGCCGGGACCTGGTGTGCTGGGCAGGTGTGGGCAGTGCGCCCAGGGCAGTAGCTGCTCATCCTTGGGCCAGGGGATGGCAGGTGTCCCCTGGGTAGAATGGGGACAAGAGCCCCGGACCAGGACGTGGGGACGTACAGTTCAGTTGGAGGCCAGCCTGGAAGCACATGAGGGCTTGGCCCAGACCAGAGGGGCAGGCAGCCTGCGGGCAGCCCTTGCTGGGGAGACTCTGGGGAGGGCGGGGAAGCAGGTTTGTCTAAGACTCCCGCAAGTCCGGAGTGAGGGCGCCTGGGGCTGAGGCACGGGAGGTGGTGAAGGAAGCCATTGTCCCCCAGCGGCCTCCGCCCGGGCTCCGCAGCTTCGTGAAGCTGGTTCTGTTGTCTCCGTCCCTGCGGGCCAGGGCTCTGCTGAAGCACAAAGCCCGTTGGCTGTCTTGACGGTGAAAGTGGCTACATAAGTTTCTGTCTCCTGTGCTTACGCCCCATCCGAGGCGCATCCCCGAGCACACGCATAGTACACACGTGTCCGTGTGCACAAATCCGCGAGCCTCTCTGAGTGCTCTGTTAACCGTGGCATGCTCTGCTCGTGGGTGTTTTCTGGTTTTCACCACTTTCCTGTGGGTGACTCTGGGTCGTCACCGTCCCAGCAGCGCCTCCTCGAGCCCGCGGCAAACGTGTTTCCCTGCTGGCACCGCTGGGCTGACCCCAGAACTCTCTGCTCGCTGGGCCCGTCGGCCGGGCAGAACAGGGCGTGTGGTCTCTGTGTTCTGTGTGGCCTCGTGACATGTCGGGCCCATTTGTGGTTCCTTTTCTGTGCCCCTTCCTAGCGCGTGGGTTGTCTTTCTCTGCGGTCTGCAGGGTTCTTTGTGAACTCCGTCAACCCGCGCGTGAACCCGTGTTGTCTCTTCCGTTTTCACGCTGGGTTTGGTGCACAGGCTTCCTGGTCGGGCGTTTGTCCCGTAGGCTCGAGCCTTCTGGCCCCAGGTGACAAGCCTGGCCTCGTGGGTTTTTCCACACCACACTGTCCGGTTAGCTACTTTGCACCGAGCCTTCTGATCCTTCTGAAGTCATCTGTGAGGGATGCCGAGGACAGAAGTCTTTTATTTTTCCAGCACCAGTCAGTTGCTCTGTGTAACTGACTAAGCGACTGACTTTTCCCGACTCTGTCAATCGGGCACCTGCTCCGTTGTTGGAGACGGGCTCTCCTGCGTCGCCCAGGCTGGCCTCCAACTCCTGGGCACAGGCGATCCTCCCACCTCAGCCTCCTGAGTAGCTAGGACTGCAGGCGAGTGCCACCACGCCCGACAGCTGCTAGACTTTGTTTTTAATCTTTAATTATTATGGCCCATAATAGGTATACATCTTTCCGGCAGCGGTTTGCTCTGCATTCTTGTCTGCTGTAGTTCTCTGGCGAGTCAAAGCACACACTGGCCAGAACGGATCCCTCTCCTTGCCCCTTAGCTCGCTGGGCCTTTCTCCGCCGGGTGAGCTCTGGGCTGGGCTGGTTCGCTTCCTGTAAGAATCCTGCAGCGGTTCCGACGGGAGTGCGTTGAATTCCTAGATTAACTGGAGGAGGCCCCACAGGGCTGCCACACTTCCAACGCATGGATGTCGTGGTGGTGGGAGGTTCCCAGAGAACCTGCTGGGGTCACTCAGGCGGTGCCTGTGGGTCACATCTGGGGTCACACGAGGGAACCTCGGCTGCATGACCGGCGGAGCAGATGGTGCCTCGGGTGCCCGTCTGACCTGCCATGTGGGGAGACTCGGCAGGAGAGCAGGCGGCCCCGGCATTCTCGTGTGCTGGGCCAAGGAGCCTCTGTGTCCCTGGGCACGCCAGGAAGAGGCTTTGTGCCCCCCCAGGCCCTTGACGTAGGTCGCGCTTTCTTTGCCTTTCAGATCGTGTTCAGTGTGGATGCCCCCGAGGGCGGCCCCAGTTCTGGGGTAGGGCTGGGGGCCTTGCAGTCCTATAAGGTAGGCACTGCCTCCAGGAAGCGGACAAGGCTGGGGGTCCCCAGCCTGTAAGGGAGGGGCCTCCTGCAGGACACATGGGACCTCAGCACACCCGTCCGCGCTTCCCTCCAGGTGCACATCCACCCCGACGCCGGTCCCCGGAGGGCGGCTCCGCGGTCAGACTCCTGGAGCACCACGGCCCCCAGGAAGCCAGGTACAGGCTACACCTGCCCGACTCAGCGGGCACCCGCAGCACCACAGCGCCGGCCGTGCACTGCCGCTCAGCTGCGGGTCTCCTCTCCGTGGCCAGCCCTCCCCAGGGGGCCTCCTCCTGCCGCCTCTGGAAGTCAGAGTTAATTGAGCGAGAGACCTTGGAGAAGGTCTAGTGGCACCGGGACCTGCCCGGAGTCACGTGGCTGGTGGCAGAGCCGGGGCCTGGCCAGGCCTCCTGGCCCTGCCGGTAGCCACTCGTTTACCCAGGGCAGGTCAGCAGGGACCTGCACCGCGAGGCAGGGCTCTCGTCCACTCTGTGCTGTGCTGCGGGGCCGCCGAGCCTCGGGGTCCCATCTGAAGGGTGCACCCCTGAGCCCTGCTGTGCACACGGGCCCCGAGCCCCGCCTTCTCCACGTGCCACGGTGGCTTCGTCTGCTTCTCAGTGTCTCAGAGTCGCTGCCACTGGGGACGCTGTGTGGACAGGGTCTGTGCCTGTGCCCTGGGCTCGGTGTCCGCAGCACTGCGGTTCCAGGGTGCACCTGGCCCCACGCACCCTGCCTGGTGTCCAGCCCAGCGGGTGGTGGTCAGAGGTCAGAGCAGGGCTTCGCTCGTGGGAACCAGCGTGGCCGCCTCGCCTGCTCAGGCGCCCCTCCCCCAGGCTCTGCCCCTCCCCCGCTGCGGATGTCCTTCCTCAGGCTGCCTGTGACCCACGGCATGTGGCACAGCACGGCCCCAGCAGGAGCAGCCGGTGGAGTGTGCGGACACTGGAAGGGAAGGGCCGGGAGGGTGACGAGGCCTCTCCCGGTAGGAAGCGTCCCTCCTGGAGAGGGGGGACCAGAGCTCCCCTGGCAGCACTGGTGAACTGAAGTCACGTGGCTTCCCTGGCAGGTGTTCGTAGGAAATGCGTTCGTGGGGTGGGCTCTTCCCGCCGCCCTGTGCTTGGCAGCAGCCCCGGTCTCCCCCTCATCCGGGCGGCTCCGATCCCAGCGTGGAAGTGGTTCTGCCCCTTTCAGGAAATGGGCCGTCGTCCCTGAACCACGTTTCACGTCATCCTGCTTGTGCAGTGTTAATTTCCGGAGCTTCCGGCGGGCCCCTAGCCACGGTCAAGCACTTCTAGGAACGGGCAGGCCCTCGGAGCCCGGAGGCCTCTCCTGCTGGCGCAGCACAGCGGCTTGCGCAGACGTCCCACTCCAGGGAGAGTCTGGGAACCGCGTTCCCCGTTTCGCAATCCGTGCTTGGGACGTCAGGAGGTCGCACGCTGCTTCCTTCCTGTGTGCTCCCGTGGGGTGGGCTTCGTGCCCTGGGCTGTACGGCACAGTTCCCGCGGGAGTTCAGGGTTGGGGGCGCCTCACCTCTCTGGAAGTGTCCCCTGGCGTCTGCCTGGTGCCGGCCTTCTGCTCCTGGGACCCCCGAGGGAGGGCCCAGCTCCAGTCTGGGCTCGGGCTCAGGGCAGACCCCTGTTCTGACCCACGCACACTGGGCCCAGGGGCTGCCGGTGACTTGCTCGTTTGATGCTGGTGGGTGGAGAGGATGGCGGCCAGCAAGGTGGTCAGGGCCCCGTCCCACCCTCACACCCGCCCTCCCACCCCCCGCAGGGAAGGTGCTGAGCTACTGGTGCTTCAGCCCCGGCCACAGCATGCGCGAGCTGGTCCGCCAGGGTGTCCGCACCCTCATCCTCACCAGCGGCACGCTGGCCCCTGTGTCCTCCTTTGCCCTGGAGATGCAGATGTACGGGCCATACCCTGCTAGAAGCCTAAGAGCTGGTGACATTGGTGACGCCAGCTGGGTGGGGGTGCGGTGCACTGGTTTGGGCGCTGGGGTCTTGGGCCTCGCGGGCTGTAGTGCTCTGTGCTGCTGCCCACTGTCCCCTCCCTTTGGCCACACTCAGCCCTTTCCCCATCTGCCTGGAGAACCCCCACGTCATCGACCAGCACCAGATCTGGGTGGGCATTATCCCCAAAGGCCCCGACGGAGCCCAGCTGAGCTCCGCCTTCGACAAACGGTAAGGGGGCCTGGGCAGGGCGAGGAGACGGGACTGTGGGGGCCCAGCCCAGGGCCCTCGTGGCAGCGGCCTCCCTGGCTTTGTGCAGGTTTTCTGAGGAGTGTCTGTCCTCCCTGGGGAAGACTCTGGGTGAGTACTTCACATGGAAGCCGCATCCTACAGGAAGCCCTCGCTCCCCCGTCGTCCCTGTGCTGGGCCCCGTCCCCCCGAGAGTCAGTGGGGCCTCTGTGGACCCCTGGACCCTGCTTTGACCACAGCCATGGTGCTTCCAGGCAACATCGCCCGCGTGGTGCCCCATGGGCTCCTGGTCTTCTTCCCTTCCTACCCCGTCATGGAGAAAAGCCTGGAGTTCTGGCGGGTGTGTCTCCCCTGTGTGTCCTCCTAGGGGGTGGCAGGGGAGCCCCCCAAATGGGCAGGGTGGTTGGGCAGGGCTAGAGCACAAAGCAGGTTGCGAGCGCAGCCCTTGCCTGCTGAGACCGAGCCTGAAGGCGCCTGTGCCTTCCCCTTGCCCCCCGACAGGCCCGAGACTTGGCCAGGAAGGTGGAAGCGCTGAAGCCGGTGTTCGTGGAGCCCAGGAGCAAGGGCGGCTTCTCGGAGGTGAGCTCCAGGCGGCCTCCCTGGGGCCCTGGGTCTCCTCCCTGACCCCAGTGTGCTGGCAACGGCAGGCGCCCCTCCTGCCTAAGGGCCCAGCAGCAGAGCAAGGCCCCTACAAGCCACCCTGGCCCTGGGGTCCCATGTTTTCTGGGAAACACTGAGTGGTCTCTGGGCGTCAGGTATGGGTCGGCTGGGATCTGTGCCACGAAGAACCTTTAGAGCCCTGCTTGGCCCTCCTGGCTGGGACGATGGCTCGTCTTGGAGAACGAGATCCAGGGTCTTGCTCAAGGAGGAGGAAGGGTCTGGTGGTGGCTCAAAGCTTGGGCTAACCCACCTTTCCTTGCAGGTCATCGGTGCTTACTACGAGAGGGTGGCCTCCCCCGGGTCCAGCGGAGCCATCTTCCTGGCAGTGTGCCGGGGCAAGGTGCGTGCTGTGCGGTCGCTGTCCCCCAGGCTGGCTGCCTGTGCCCTCATCAGCAGACTCTAGCAGGACAGGCCTGGGCCCCTCCTTGGGCCCCACATCCAACACACCGGTCTGGAAGGAGTGGCACTCCTAGGCTGCGTGGGGCTGGCCCCAGCTGGGCACTAGGCCCCCCACTCACAGGCCACGGGCTGGCATTCGGACGTTCTTGGCGTGTAAGAGTTGGCCACGCTGTTCTGGGAGACGTACACTCCGAGTGGGGCCTGAGTCAAGATGGGGCTTCCGCCTCTGCCCTGCTCAGGACCATGCAGCTATGAGGGTCAGGCGTGGACGGACCCTTGGGGAAGGTCCCTGGGCTCGGATGTAGGCAGCGAGGGGAGCAGAGTGCCCACTGCTCCCAGGCAGCTCCCTGGCTTGTCCCCTAGGCCAGCGAGGGACTGGACTTCTCAGACATGAATGGCCGTGGTGTGATGGTCACAGGCCTCCCATACCCGCCACGCATGGATCCCCGGGTTGTCCTCAAGATGCAGTTCCTGGACGAGATGCAGGGTCAGAGCAGGGCTGGGGTCCAGGTGAGCTACCGCAGGCTGGCCATGTGGGAAAGGCGCCCCACGACCACGCCCCCAGCCCCCTGTGACCCAGGGCCACGACCGAGCCCCCTCGCCCCCTCAGTTCCTCTCTGGGCAGGAGTGGTACCGTCAGCAGGCATCCAGGGCTGTGAACCAGGCCATCGGGCGGGTGATCCGGCACCGCCAGGACTACGGGGCTGTCTTCCTCTGTGACCACAGGTGCGTGGAGTGCAGGTGTAGGTGCGGCTCCGTGTGGACACCTGCAGCCCCTCACTGGGCGCAGTCCCTCTCTGGACCCACGGGCTGCCACCGTCTTCCTAGCAGCGTCTCTGGCCCTGTGGGGTCTCAGCCTGGGGGCTCCCGTGGTGGGACAGCTCTTCACCTGGGCGAGCCGAGCCCTGTGAAGTGGGCTGCGGGGCAGGTGCGGCCCTGCAGCCCTCAGGGCCACACCCACCTTGTAGGTTTGCCTACGCCGATGCCAGAGCCCAGCTGCCCTCCTGGGTGCGTCCCTACGTCAAGGTGTATGAAAACTTTGGCCACGTTATCCGAGATGTGGCCCAGTTCTTCCGTGTCGCTCAGAAAACCGTGAGTTCCCAAGTGCCAGCTGGCTGTGCCGTCGTGCCCTGCCGAGAGAGGGGGCCGGGTGCTGTCCCCTGAGGAGCCAGAAACAGGCAGGGGCCCCACCCACCCTGTGATTCTGCAGATGCCGGCGCCATCGCCCCGGGCTGTGGCCCCGAGTCTGGGTGAGGAGGAAGATGCTGCCAGGGTGGCCAAGAACCCGGGCCCCTCCCTCTCCACCAGGAAAGCTAAGAGCCTGGACCTGCACGTCCCCAGCCTGAAGCAGAGGCCCTCAGGTGGGTGCGGGGCAGGTGCAGGGTGGGGGCAGCAGCTCAGCTGGCATTATGGGCTGCCCCCAGGCTGGGCCTTCCCCGTGGACTTGGCTGCTTACTTTGGTGCTCACTCAGGGTCACCAGCTGCTGGGGACCCCGAGAGCAGCTTGTGTGTGGAGTATGAGCAGGAGCCAGTCCACACCGAGCGGAGGCCCACAGGGCTGCTGGCCGCCTTGGAGCACAGTGAGCAGCGGGCCACGGGGCCTGGGGACGAGGCCCACCCTGGTGCAGAGGAGGTGCGGAGGCTTGTGGGTGGAAACAATCCGTCTGGCCTCAGGCACTGCCCCACTCACCCCTGTACACCCCCTTCTGGGCAGCCGGGGATTCCAGCACTGCCCGGCTCTCCCGAGTGCCCTCTGCCTTGCGCCCTCTGCCCCCCAGGCTGCTGGTCCCAGGCAGTACACCCAGGCCCTCAGCTGGTGTCCCCCGCAATGCTCTTGCAGGTCAACCTGGCCCAGTCCACTCAAGGTCTAGAGCCCCCCGACACCTGTGCCTGAGGCCACCCTTTCCCTAGGCCTGGACTGTGGGTGGGACCCCAGGTTCGTTCTCCCCAGGGCCTTTCCCCAGAAGCCCTTAATTTCCGAGGCCTGCCCGGAAGCTTTCTCCCCGCCTCCTGCCCTCGTTCCGCTCTGTGACCCTGGAGTCAGCCCCAGGTGCTGACAGTGCCTTTGTCCCCTGTCCGTCCCCTCAGTTATCATGAAACTGTCCTCCCCGAACCTGCTTTTCCAGGGGCAGGTGGCGTAACTTGGAAAGGGGGACGAGTCGTGGCACTGTCCCCCAGCGCTTTACTCTGATGTCCCCACCTGGGACCTCCGTCCAGGCTCCTTGGGGCCCCAGGTGCCATCTTCCCTGGACCAGGCGGACGTCACAGGGGCTTCGAGGCCCCTGAAGGTGTGGACTGGGACCACAGCTGTGTCCTCCGCAGGCACACGGCGGCGCCGCCTTGCCCGCCCGGTGTGAGAAGAGGCTGGCAGATGAGCAGAGAGGAGGGAGGAGGAAAGTCAGGCTGGTCCGCCACCCGGTACGTGAGCCACCCTGCAGCCTGTGCTGGCCACCCAGACGCCTGTGGGGATCTGGCTCTTGGCGCCCATGAACTGTGACCCCCAACCAGGCAGGGGTGTGGGCTGGGCTAGACCCAGGGAGGCCACTCCAGGAGCTGGTTTCCACGCCTTGATGCAGTGGACGTGGTCCGAGGGCTCAGCGTTTGCAGGTCCTTCTGCGGGCCTTAGGAACCCGCGTCCTTCCTGGCCGGAGTTGGGCCCAGCCTTGGGCATGTTTGGTTTAGGGCCTGCAGCCGGCTGCAGCTTCCTCAGCTGTCATGGGCAGTGCTGGCCTGGCCCAGCTTCTCACTCGAGAGCGGACACTGACCTGCCCCACGTGGGGAGGTGCAGCCGCTCCCAGCCTCAGATGAAAGCGTTCGGGTGGCACCTGAGGCAGGAAGCCCTTGCCTGCTGGAAAGCCCCGCGCGTGGCATCCTTTGTCCACGTCCCCTGCCTTCTGGGAAGACCAGGCGGTGCCCAGGAGGGCTGGGCCTGTCGGGAAGTGCGCTGGCTGCTGGGGGGGCAGGGCTGGGGGGTTCCTGGACTGTCCCTGTTGGTCTTTGGGGTGTGCAGAAGTGGGGTGCTGAGTCCCTCACTGTGAGCTGTTGTCCTCCAAGCATCGGCAGCACCCGCTTTGGGGCAAGGGGCTTGAGGCAGGAGCAGAGAGATGGGCCCCACGGGAGCTCCCAGCCTGAGGGGAACAAATCTCTTTGCTCACTCGCTGCTCTCAAGGGGTGTGGAGCGCAGACAGGGCCACCTTACCCTGAAGTCGTGCGTGGGTTCCCTGCTGGCCTCTCCAGACCGCCTTCCGTGTGACCCCAGGCGGGTCCGCACCCAGCCCCACCCCGTCACTGGGGCTTATCCGGCAGCGCCCCCCTCGCATGGCTACCCACTGTCCCAGGGAACCCCAGACATGCCAGGGAAGGCCGGCACAGCTCTGCAGCCCAGGACTGGGCCGGTGAGGCCGGCACTGACGGTAGCCTCCGGCCTGTGTCCGGCAGGAGGAGCCGGTGGCGGCTGGCGCCCAGGTGGGCAGAGCCAGGCTCTTCATGGTGGCCGTGAAGCAGGTGCTGAGCCAGGCCAGCTTTGACACCTTCGCCCGGGCGCTGCAGGACTACAAGGGCTCTGACGACTTCGCAGCCCTGGCAGCCTGCCTCGGCCCCCTCTTTGCCGAGGACCCCAAGAAGCACAGCCTGCTCCAAGGTGCCACAGCCCACAGAGGCTGCCCGCCCGGGACAGTACCATGGCTGTGGGGTGGGGGCCTGCTGGGAGAGCCAGGAGGGCCACCGGGGCCCCAGGTTGTCCCTGTTCCCTAGAGAAGGCATCAGGTGGGTGGCCCATGGTCCTCAGAGCCCCCAGCCCACAGGCCCAGACACCCCCTCCCTGACAGGCTTCTTCCAGTTTGTGCGGCCCCACCACAAGCAGCAGTTCGAGGAGCTGTGCGTCCAGCTGACGGGCCAAGGCTGCGGCTACCGGCCTGAGCATAGCCTTTCCCGAGAGCAGCCGGCACAGCCAGCCCTGGACTTCAGCGGTGAGGGGGGCCGCTGGTGGGACCCTGAGACTCAGACCCAGAAGGCAGGGTGGCACCGAGGTTTCTGGGGTGGTGGAGCCGGCTGATCAGGGCCACTGTGAGGCAGCATCACTTGGGGAGAGCCCTGTCCATCCTCTACTGTGCACAGCCTGCCCCCGCCCCCGCACGGCCCTGTCCGTCCTCCCCGCCGCGCACAGCGCAGGGCGCAGGTCTCCGAGGAGAGACTCACCTGGGGAGTCACGTGCACAGGCCAGGGTCTTGGACCGGAAGACACCTGCCCCCTCCTTGTTTCTGTCGCTATCTGGAGTTGAACCTGGCACCCCCGGAGGCGGGAGCGCCTGCTCCTGGGCCTCCTAGTGACCAGCCCAGCAGAAGGTCCCCAGGACAGGGCAGCAGGGTCGGGCCTGCTGCTCCAGGCTGAGGGGGTTGTGAGGCCCTCCAGCCAGACCTGCCTCCACCCCAGGGAACTTTCCAGATCCCCAGGAACCAGCGGTGTGGCTCCTGGTGTTTTTGTTTTGTTCAGGAGGGAGGGAGCCTGACTCCAGGCTGACCCTGTCCGAGGCTGTGGCCACGCAGCTGGATCCCAGAGAGCACCTGAACCAGGGTGGGCCCCACCTGTCCACCAGGCCGCTGGGCACAGGTACCTGTGGGGCCTGCAGACCCTGGGTGGGGCCTCAGTCCTTGAGGAGGCCCACCCTTCCGTTTGGCCGCAGAGAGTCTTTGAACCAGGGCCACCGCTGGAGCTGCAGACCACTGAGGGGAGGCCTGGCAGGGGCTGCTCTTGGTTCCGCAGCCCCAGGTGTCCTGAGCAGCGCGAAGGGCTCTGCTGGGAGGAGGTGGGGGTGGGGGTGTGTGGCACCGTCTGGGTCCCTGGCCCCTGACGCTGCTTCCCGGTCTCACCAGCAGACCGTGGCAGCCGTCCACAAGTGGGATCCGGGGGCCGGCCTGCCGCTAGCGCCTACCTGGCAGATGCCCGCAGGGCGCTGGGGTCTGCAGGCTGTAGCCAGCTCTTGGCAGCACTGAAAGCCTACAAACAGGACGATGACCTCGACAAGGCGCTGGCTGTGCTGGCGGCCCTGACCACAGCAAGGCCCGAGGACTTCCCCCTGCTGCACAGCAAGTGACACCGGGGCAGCGGGCGGGATCGGGCACTGGGGGCAAGTGGACAGCGTGGGGTGCTGTCCTGGGGTCTGAGTGAAGCTCCCCACAGGGTTTGGCATGTTCGTGCGTCCCCACCACAAGCAGCGCTTCCTGCAGACTTGCACAGACCTGACCGGCCTGCCCTCCCTGGGCACAGGCGTGGGGCTGTTGGGACCCCAGGAAGAGAGCTCCACTGCGCCTCCTGAGCTCACCCAGGGGCCTCCCCAACCAGGTAGGGGGGTGCCCAAGTGCTTCTGACACCCCCATCCCATGCAGCCCTGGGGGTGGGCAGCAGAGAAACACCGGGCACCCCTTGGACTCGCTTCTCTGTCTCCAGGCCCCGCACAATCGGAGAGACCTGTGAAGACCCAGAGCAAGATCTTGTCCTTTCTTAGACAGAAGCCAGCCGGGGCTTTGGGGCTTGACAGTGCCGCCGCAGGGCCCAGCCAGCCCCACGGGCACGTGCAGTCTGAGCGGGGTGAGCCTGGTGGGACAGGCGGCACCCAGCAGCAGGCTGCGGGTGCTCCCAGGGGGCCCCTTGCGACAGGCTTTCTGTGCCGGGGCTGCGGAGCAGAGGACGTGGTGCTCTTCCAGTGCCCCTCCTGTGACTTCCACCGCTGCCAGGCCTGCTGGCGGCGGCACCTCCAGGTTGGCACCTGGCCCCCAGTAACCCCTGCTGGACTTCGTCCCCGGGGGTGGGCTCGGGGGCTGGGGCAGGCCCTCAGCCCGGGGGTGGTGCTTGGCAGACATGTCCAGCAATCTGGGTGTCTCCACAGGCTTCTAGGACGTGCCCAGCCTGCCACGCCGCCTGCAGGAAGCAGAGCATCACACAGGTCTTCTGGCCAGAGCCCCAGTGAGCCCTCGTGGAGACCCTTGGGTCACCCCTGCCGTGGCACTTGCCTGTCCAGCTCTGGCGTGGCTGAGCCCACCCAACAGGGCCTGGTGCCCGCCTGCCAGGCCCAGTGCAGGCCTCAGACAGGGCCCAGGGTTCATCCCTGTGGGCAGGACCTCGGCCTGCAAAGCCCTGGCTGTCGAAGGTGCTTCCCCCAGATTCCCCCGCGTCTGGCTGAGGAGTGGCGCCCCAGGGGCATCTCAGCTGAGCCCCCAGTCAGGAAGGAGGGGATCCCGTGTGCCCATGTGCCCACTTTTAATTAGAGGACAGGGCTCGCTAATAAAGCTGTGGCAGTGCCCAGGACAGCGTCTGTGTGGCTCGGGCTTGGTGGTAGGATTTGAGGGTGCAGCGAGGGATGGGTGTTGCCTGTGGGTCCCCTTCCCGCCCTGCCCTGCAAGAACAGTGCCCTGCATGCTCTGTCCACGCTGGGCTCCCCTGGGCCCTCACGGCTGCGGCGGAGCCCTGGGCGCCCCCACTTCCACCCTGGGCTGCCAGAGCTGCTCCTCGTGCTGGGGAGGGCGGTTCCCAGACTGCTAAGGCCCCTCACAGAACTGCCCCTGGACTGAACCCTGGGGAGAGGTGGAGCCAGGGGCGGGAGGGGGCTGCCGGGAGGGGCGGGGCTCCTGCAGGGGGCGTGGCAAGGCCGCTCCGCCCGCCCGCGGGTATGAAACGCATCCGGGCTGCTGGAGCTGGAGTGCGTGGGGCGAAGGCAGGTAGGGCGGGACGCCGGCCCGCGCTCGGGTGCGCTTCGGGGCCCAACTCCGGGCGAGCTGGGGGTCGTGGGGGCGGTGCGTCTGTGGGCTGGGCATATCCCTGTCTTCGCGCTGAGATTCTCCCTGCTCCGGCGAAGACCATGAGAGTGCGCGAGAGACTGGGCCCGTCCCTGCTGTGCCCCCCGTGGGCACTGCCCTCCCTGCTGCTGGCGCTGGCTGTGCGCGGGGCGGCGGATGCGCCCACCTACCCGTGGCGCGACGCGGAGACGGGAGAGTGGCTGGCGTGCGCCCAGTGCCCCCCGGGCACCTTCGTGCAGCAGCCGTGCCGCCGCGACAGCCCCACGACGTGCGGCGCGTGCCCGCCACGCCACTACACGCAGTTCTGGAACTACCTGGAGCGCTGCCGCTACTGCAACGTCCTCTGCGGGGAGCGCGAGGAGGAGGCGCGGCCGTGCCAGGCCACCCACAACCGCGCGTGCCGCTGCCGCCCCGGCTTTTTCGCGCACGCTGGCTTCTGCCTGGAGCACGCGCCGTGTCCGCCCGGCGCCGGCGTGACCGCTCTGGGTGCGTGCCGGGCGTCTGGAGGGGGCGCCGCGGGAAGGAGGGGAACCTAGAGGAGGAGTGGTGTCGGGAGGCGTGCGTTGCGGGGGTCGAGCTGCTGGTCACAGACTTGAGCCATGAGCAGGGACACCTCAGCTTCCGTGATCCTGTCCTACTCTCCTCTCGCCCCGCCAGGCACCCCCGGCCGGAACACACAGTGCCAGCCGTGTCCCCCGGGCACCTTCTCCGCCAGCAGCTCCAGCTCAGAGCACTGCCAGCCCCACCGCAACTGCACAGCCCTGGGTCTGGCCCTCAACGTGCCGGGCTCCTCCTCCCACGACGCCCTGTGCACCAGCTGCACTGGCTTCCCCCGCGGCGAGGAGGGGCCAGGTGAGCCGGGGCCCAAGGGGGCTGGTGAGTCAGCCTGTGCCCCCTCCCAGCCCTCAGGCAGGGCCTAGCCCTGGAGTAGGGGGCATTCCTGGTAGTCTCTGTTAAGGGCCTGTGGAAGATTTGTGGGTCCGGGGTTCCCCAGAGTCTAGCCCCTTCAGGGTGGCTGAGGGTTAGCATCCAGGGACAAGCCTCGCCTGGGGAGCCCCGGGGAGGTGGCTTCAGCACATTCTCCCAACCCTCCCGGCAGCGTCAGAGGAAGGTGGCTACTGCCTCTGACATTGGGAAACTGAGGTCCAGAGAGTATAGTTAGTGGCGCTTAGGCAGAGGGAGGTGACGCTCTTAGTGTCAGGTCAGCCCAGTCCAGTCCCACTGTGGCTCCTCACTCCTTGTAGTGGCCCTGCCCGCCCCAGCCCAGCTTCTCCTGCCCGGGCACCTTTGCCCTGCCCGCCCTGGCGGGAGCGCCTGTCCTGACATCCTGCACCTGCTTGCTGATTTCTTCCCTCGCTTGCTGCTGTACTCTCCAGGTGGCTCACATTTCGCTGGTTTAGTGCGCAGGGATTCCTTGTGCTCTGTGAATTTCCCAGGGCCCCCGCCAGTGCCTGTGGGCTACATGACCCACGCCGCTCACCCTGACCTTCCTGCAGGGACTGAGGAGTGCGAACGCGCTGTCATCGACTTCGTGGTTTTCCAGGACGTCTCCTCCAAGAGGCTGCAGCGGCTGCAGCAGGCCCTCGCGGGCCCGGCGGGGTGGGACCCGTCGCCGCAGAGGGGCGGCCGCGCGGCCCTGCAGGAGAAGCTGCGGCGGCGGCTCACGGAGCTGCGCGGCGCGCGGGACGGGGCGCTGCTGGCGCGGCTGCTGCGGGCGCTGCGAGCGGCCCGGCTGCCGGGGCTGGAGCGGAGTGTCCGCGCGCGCTTCCTCCCCGCGCGCTGAGCACCGCCCTCGCCCCCTTACGCATCCTACAGCCCGTCCCCGCGTCGGCGCTGGCGTTGCCCCTAAGGCAGCTTTTTATGTTTTCAAGGGAAGCTTCTTAAAAGTTTTTTATAAAGCTGTTTCATAACATTGGCTGTGCCCGCGTTGCGCGCCTACTCTGAGCGCGCGGCGGGACACGGTGGGCAGGAAGCCCCGCTCCAGTTCCTCAGGCTTCTGGGCGCCGTCGGGCCCCTACCTCGGACTGAGGACACCCCCACCGCACCGAGGGCCGCTGCAGATGGTCCGTGCCGGCCAGGGCAGCGAGGCGCCCCACTGGCTGTGGCACGTGGTGGGGGCCCCCGAAGTTCAGTGACACCCCCAGTTCCACTCCGGTTGGGACGCTGTGGAGGGAGCGGCAGGGCCAGGGAGTGCCCAGGACACACCCGGCTGGCTCAGACAGGCCTCACCCCTCCCCTGCCAGGGGATTTCCCAGAGGGGACGCGCCAGACCTCCCCCGCCGCATCCCACATGCTTTCTGGGAAGTGCGGCCTTTTCTTTCTGCCTCCAGACACATCCAGAGCAACCTGGGGGCCCAGGAACCCTCCCCTCCGCGGCTAGGTCCCTCCCATCCAAGGCTGGGGGCCCCCAGCACACACTGCTGGTGAGTCACAGGCACCACCCCCACCCCCACTCAGGCCCCTTCCCAGCAACTCCTCCCAGGCCCCCCAGGGAGCAGTCTGGTGTGACCTGACCCTTCAACAGGGAGCCACAGGTCTCTGGGCTGGGGCCAGGCCACTTCCCACGTTCGTGGGAAGGGTGTGCTCTACAGGCTACAGCTCCAGCCCTGTCTGGGAGCTCCCCCCACCTGCCCACCAGCCCACTGGGGGCCCAGTGCCACATCGCTGTGCTCAGACAGCAGAGAACGCAACTCTGGGCCACCTGGAGAAAGGGTCGGACGGGAGCAGGTCAGACGGTCTTTATTCTGTGCACAAGCACCCTGGTCAGCCCTGGCCAGGCCTGCGGGTGCTTCCTGCACCTGGGGGTGGGGGCCGTGCTGTGTGGGGAGGGCTCTGAGGATCTTGGATGGGATAGTCTAGATGCATTGCCCCCAGCACGAGGGGTGGGGAACAGTTAGGCACCTCCAGGGCCCAACATCACTGACCTGCCCCCCGCCCCCAAGGAACACAGGTCCAGCAACATCACTGACCTGGGCCCCAGGGAGACCTGGCTACCTGCTGCCCAGGCCTTGGCCCAGTGGAGCCAGGGCACCCTCAGCTGGCAGCAGCCACGCCTGGCTGGGGGAGGGTTCTGGGCCTCCCCAGCAGATTAAAATGTGGAGATGTCGCGAGTTCTGGAGCGGATCTGTCTTCCCAGGCAGGTCTCCTCAGCCCTGTTCCGAGGCCGCAACAGAACCCAGGGCCCCAGGTGGCCTTTGGGGACATGGGCCAGGTCTTCCTCAAGGCCAGACCACCTCCAGGGTCACAGGGGCGGAGCGCAGAGCGCAGTGGACACTGGGGCGAGGCCTCCTCTTTGGAAGAGCTGGGCGGAGCAGCCCTGGCGCTCCCAGGGGCCCCGCTGCCAGACTCCCCTCCAGAGGCCCTGGACGCCTGCACTTCTCCGGACTCGGAGGAAAGATTGTCTTACAGAAACACAAAGCAAATGAAGAATCACAAAGCAAAGCAAACCCAACCCCAGGGTCGGTGGCACAGGGCCGGCAGGAAGGCCACTCCTCCAGCAGAAGGGGACGAGCTGTCCCTGACAGCACATCGGCTGCACCTACGTGATGTCCCTCTGCCGCGGCGGCCGGTGGACGTTCCGCACGACACACTTCACCATCCACTCGATGCCCTCGCGCACCCCTTTGCTGTGAAGACAGAGGGTGTGAGGCGGGGCTGCCGTGGCCCCCAGGCCCTGAGGACGAAGGCCACTCACCCTGTGAGCGCGGAGCAGGCCTGGGTCAGGCAGTCCCGCCGGCCGATCTTGCAGGTGCAGTCGCTGAAGGCCGTCTTGATGTCAGGGATCGAGAGGCAGGTCTGGGGGCAAGGTTGTGAGACGGCAAGTCTGAGGGGAGGCCAGAACCCCCGTCCCGCCTGCCGACTTGGGGCTCTCAGGGTGTTGGCTCTTCACCCCAGGAAATGGCGTGGGCAGAGCTCAACCAGGGCTCCAGCTTTCCTACACGGAGGCCACAGGGGCCAGGACCCTGAGCTCAGCCTCCGAGTCCGCACGTGGCTGACGGCGCCTGGGGACGACCACATGCAGCTCCCACGAGGCAGCTGCTCAGGAAACCGGCATCACAGGACCACCCCCGCCAGTCCCTAAGGGTGAGCTCCCTCCGAGGTGGGGTGCTGAGGCCCGAGGCCCTGGTGGTGGAGGGGCAGGTCCCGGTGGTCCCCACAGGGGCGGGAGGCAGGGCTGGGAAGCAGTGGTGTCTGCAGTCATGGCAGTTTCTGCTCGTGACGACCTGCCCAGCCCTAAAAGCATCTCTGCCTTCCCCTTTCCTCCAGGGGAAGACCCCCGCCCCGCACCAAACGCCCTCCTGTCAGCAGGGATGGCAGGGGAGGCCAGCAGGGAAGACGGGAACTGAACCCAGACCCTGGGCTGCTTCTGTCTAGAGCACCTCCGAGAGGGCAGGGACTCGGTGCAGCCAGCATCACCTGAGGGGCACCAGAGGCCCCCAGGTTCCGGGAGGCGGGGTTGGCACAGATGCAGGGCAAAGGTAGCAGAGACGGGTCAGGGTTAGGACTGATGCCCACCCAGGAAGCCACAGCAGCACTTCTGAGCTCAGAGCTTCCAGCTGTGTCTCCCCACAGCCTGGCCACACACCCTGGGACAGGGAACAGCCACCCTCCAGAGGGGGGAGGGTGTCCTGCGTGACAGGAAGAGGCCCTGGGAGGGAGGGGAGCGGGTGGGAAAGCCTCTGGTGGGGGACAGGTCTGCCCCAGCGGTGGCGGGGGAAGCACAGGCCTGGAGAGCAGCGTGCACTGGGCAGACGCAGGGCTTGGGCCGAGGCGTGTGAGCCCTGCAACGGGGAGGCTGGGGGCTCACCTCCACATCCTGCTTGTTGGCCAGCACCAGGACAGGGACACCGCACAGTGCCTCACTTGTCACCACCTTCTCTGGGGAGGAGGCAGAGGCAGCAGCTGGCACCCAGCACCCCACCTGCCCCCTCGTACACCAGGCAGCACGTCAGCAGGGGCACCTTCGCCCAGGCCCGAGGGACGTCCAAACCCGCCCCGACCCTCCCCCCACCCTCACAGCCCCGGGCCTCCCTCCCTCCCGCCAGCTGCCAGGCCACTCACCGAAGGCTTGCTTGGACTCCACCAACCTCTCCTCGTCGGTGGAGTCAATGACGTAGATGACGCCGTGGCACTCTGCGTAGTACTAGAAGGAAGTGGTGGGAGCTGGGGCTGCTGCTGCCACCCTGCCAAGGGCCAGTGTGGCCAGGTCCCCGTGTCATAGCCGCTGTGAGGGGCCCACAAGAGGAAGAGGAAGGCAGAGGGCAGCAGGGACTCAGCCACCCAACTGGGTGGAGATGTCCCCAGACCCCCGTGGGAAAGGTTTGCTGGCCTGGGCAGGGGTGGTCAGCCTCCCCCTACCCCCTCCCCAGGGACTGCTCCAGAGAAGCTGCATGTGACCCTTGGCCTGACGGTGGCCACAGAAACACAGGGCTTGGGGCTGGACGATCCCAGACCACAGCTCCATTCCCGTGGGAGGGAGGACTGCCCTCGTTGGGCCTCACGCTGGCACCTGGTGCCACCTGGACGGCAAGACTGACAGGTACCCCGAGGGGAGAAGCAAGCTCTCCCTGTCTGGATGGGGTCAGCACCACCCAGCTCAGACCACTGCAGGATGGACCCAGCCGGTCCTGGGCTCACAGACAGCAACGGGTCACTACTGGCGCCCAGTGGATTGGGGCAAGACGGAGCAGACGCACGCAGCCTCGAGCATGAGTCTGAGCTCAGGATGGGGCCAGTGCTTTTCTGTCCCACTCAGAAAAGAACACGGGAAACCGTCTGCATCCACGTGGACCGCACAACAGCACACGCTGGTCACTTCCAGGGCTAGGCCAGCTCTCTCACCTGGGCATGAGCACCTAGAGGCCCGGAACATGACACTGACTGGGTAGGACAAGCCGGTGTCACTGTGTAAGGACACACACACCCCTGAGATGTGACAGCCTTAGGGTGTGACAAGCAGGTGCACCAGGCACCCCACCCCAGTATCAGACAACCTTCTGCACCTGCGCTTCCCGGGGTGACAGGAGCCCAGTGACAGGTGTCCTGGGCTCTGCAGGCAGCAAGACCCCCACACAGGAACTTCTCTGGCCTAGAAACAGGTCTGGCACAGAAGTCACCAGCTCCAGCTGGGGCCCGGGCAGTAGGGGCCGGCTGTCTTGCTGCCAACTCCCAGGAGCTGGTAGCATGGTGTTGGCCTCCACGGTGGGAAGGGCAGCTCTGTGGGGTTTGCGGGAAGCCCACTGGCAATCACACCTCCTATGGCTCCTGAGAACTTCATGTGCACCGGGGCCCCAACAGAGACAGGCACCTGACTACGGGACCAAACAGGCAGAGGCACCCGTCACACCTACTGGGCACACCGTGGACCCCAGCAGCAGCCACAGTGAGGTAGGAGCAGCATGTCTGGGTTGAGTGTGAGCAGGACCAGGAGGCCCCAGACCAGGAGCTGCCGCATCTGTCATGTGGGGGACACCGCACAACTGGCGGAAAAAGGGCCAAGCTCTTGGCTCCCCTGTGGGCCAGCCGATGTGTGGGGACAGGCCAGAGGCCAGGGACGTCCTCCCTGTAGATAGAACGCCAGGCAGCCCACCTGGTCCTGCTCGTGTGGGAAGTCGTGGCGCCAGGCTAGCGTGTGTCCAGGCCTGTGGGCAGCAGTGTGGGCACCAAAAGGCCTGGGGTGGCTACAAACAGTGGCCGCGGGGAAGGGAGGTCTTGATCCCTCCAAAGCCCACCAGAGTGTCCACTGGAAACAAAGCAACTAGGGTGGCCTGACAGTGATGTGGTGCTGGGTGATGGCAGGCAGGCGCCACCCACCATGACTGGTGAGCCACTGCCCGATGCCCCGCCTGAGAGCAGCAGTGTGGTGAAGCCCGATGGGGTGCTGTCCCTTACAGAGATCAGAGGGACCCTGGGTCTGAGTTTGTCTCCCCAGCAGCAACGGGAGCTCCCCAAGTACCAGGTGCCAGCCAGCAAGCCAGTGACGCCACGGCAGCCCGGGAGCCTCACACCCCCGCACAGGACCGTGGGCTGCCATCCTGGCACCTGCTGACCCAGGGCTCGGTGGTGGCTGCAGCCCCCGTGGAGCAGCACTGCTGGGGTCCAGGCCCCAGAACAAGACCGGCTAGAGACCTTTCCGTGGCACTGGGCTCCCCACAGGATGCCGCGTCCAGGAACCAGGGTGGGAGCAGCAGCCTCCCCTCCGTCCCTCCGTGACCCAGGGGACTCTGTTGCCCATACTCAACACTGAGCTCAGCAGGGTGGGGGTCCCGGCCCCCAACGCAGCACATGCTCAGACCTGCTGAATCACGCCCCCGCATTCAAGGAGACCCCAGTGGGCAAGAGGCAGGGAGCCCAGGGAGCAGCCAGCCCCACCAAGACGGTGCCCAGAGAAGAGCTCAGGCCTCGAACAGGTCACAACCCAGCAGAAATGGTAGTGAAGTCAGGGGGATATGGATGGATACAGGCCCGAGACTAGCCTCAAGGAGGGGATAGAGTCTCCCCTTTAATTTCCCTCTTCCAGTTTCCCCGTGAGAGACCACCAGAACCTTGCAGGAACCACTTCCCAACACAGAGGTGTGGATCCAACTAGTGCACAGGTGGGCTGTGGCCAGTGCAGGCACCTGTGGCCTTGCTGCCTGGCGGCATGCAGTGCACCCAGTGGACAGCTCGTTTTGACTCCTGCGGTGCCCCTGCGGGGCCAGTCATAGTCCTAGCAACACTGCTGCCTAAGCTGACCTCTCTCCGGCCCCGCTTCAGCCTTCCTGGTACTGATCACCAAGATGCATCCCGTATCCCAACCTCTGTCTCTGTGTCCGTGCCGGAGACCCTGGTCTATGACAAGGGCATCACCTATGTCATGACCCACATGCACTGGACATTTGAACAAGCAGCCCCTGACTTGGCTTGTCCTGTTGGACTCCAGTGGCCAGAGGACCTTTCAAAGACCTTCCGGCCATGCGAGAAAGCAGCCCTCTTGGCTAGAAGTTGGGCAGGAGCGGACACTTTGGTGGGGCCCAGGACAGGGTGATTGGGATCAAAACATAAATCAGGACCTGGGCACTCAGCTGTAAACGCAGAGCAACTGGCACGCAACAGGGCAGCCAGAGCATCTGTGTCCCCAGCACTGGGCTGCACCACACCTCCAGCCAAGTGAGGGAAGGGGCTGGTCTGTCCTGTTCAGTGCTAGACCCAGCGCCTGGCAGAGACCGAGATGGAGACAGACTCCAGCATGGGGGGATGTGGGGAGAGGGTGCTACACTGGGATCTCAGCAACACCCAATGCCTGTATGGACAAGGAGACAGCTGCTGTCCAGCTCTGAACGTATCCTCCCCATGATGGGGAGGAAGCCGCCACGGAGGAATGGGTGCTGCGCTAAAACCGAGAGAGAACCCACTGCAGAGGACGTAGGCTTTGTGCCTTCCCCACATCTGATCTTTGCCACTTCTGCCTGCGGCCCACGGTGATCATAAAGATCGCTAAGCTGAAAGGAAGCAAGTGTGTCCTCACTTTTGGGGGAGTGGAGGGTCCTCAGGGTCCCCCCACTTTTTTTCTTGGCCTGAGAAACACAGAGTACCTTGACTGCTCTGTGACCTGACCAGCCACACATTTTTCCCTGCAGGGTCAAACCCAGCGGTTTAAACATTCCCAGGCACTTATAAAAGTGTTCAGCTCATTACCCAAAACACTGAAAGAAACTAGCCCCGGCCCCGAACCAAATTCCTTAAACCCTCCTATAAACTCCACACTCTGAGACCGTCGCTGCAGACACACCTAGGACAACACCCCCTTCTCTCCCTGCCCGCCTGAGCAGGTGCTGCAGCACTCTGTGAGTCAGCTCCCTTGATAAACGCTTTGACCTAATCACCCTGGTGTTTAACGCTCCTTTCCCTGGAATCCCAACTGGCCCCCTCTCGGGATGGGCTGGGGGACTCCATTATGCGAAACTCCCCTGCTACTGCTGTCAGGGCGACTCCGGCTGTAGGTTTGGCAGGGACAAAACAGGGAGTGGTTCAGGAACCTGGGATGTGACTGGGGAGAAAAACCTCAGGAACAAAGTGGGTAATGGAGGCTGCTGAGGAGGAAGAGGCCAGGCGGCACCACCTGGAGAGAAATGGCACCAGTGGGGGTGGGGGATGTAGACGGTGCCCCCCGGGTAGGGTACCGGGTGTCTGGCTTACCTTGTCCCACAAAGACTGCAGCTCCTCCTGGCCCCCTAAGTCCCAGAACATGAGGCGAGCCTTTCCCACATCCACGGTGCCGACTGGAAGAGAACAGGCAAGGCTCGTGATCTTAGTCCTTGACACGCCAGGTCCTAGCTGTCCCAGGGGATGGAGCCAACCACTCTAGTGCTGCTCGAAGGAGGCTCGGGAGACAGAGCCCCGGCCACTGGCCAGCTGGGCTGTGGACATCACAGCATCCTCAGGGCCCCAAACCCACAGCTCTAAAGCACCCCCTTACTGTTTAGACCCACGGTGGTGGTGATTTTGGACAGACTCATCCCCTTGTAGTTCTTGTTAAACCGGGTTTTCGACTGCTCCAGGAAGGTCTGAGGAGAGAGGGACGGATACATATAAGGTAAAAACTAGAGTAGTTTTCCAAGTCTGCTTCCCAAATATTCTTTCTTAGACCTATTCCTTGAAATACAAAAACAGAAGCAAAACAAAGCAATGTTTTGCTCCACTGTGGTCTCAGGAGGAGTCTGGATTCTGTCTGGCCAGTGAACATGCAGCTGACGGTGTAAAACCCAAAGGTCACCGGCGGGCAGGGGAGGGGCCCAGGCACCTACCGTCTTCCCCGCATTGTCCAGGCCGAGGATCAGGATGCAGTACTCGTCCTTCTGGAACATGTACTTGTACAAGCCCGACAGCAGCGTATACATCTTGCCCTGGGCACCCCCAAGAGATGTCACGGTGCAGTCCAACACGCACCCCACCTCCCACTGGCTTCCCGTCAGTCCGTACTGCTGTCCGCCCAGAACTAGAGCCCGGAGGCCAGTCCTGACCCCTTGTCCCTTTCCGCCCCTCACTGTGAGAATTCTCAGCTCTGCCTCCATAACTTCTCCCACACTGGCCGCTCCAAGTCATTCCGCTCAAAGCAACGACTGTGATCTTTCGGAATATAAACCGGTTCTGGTCCCTCTCCAGCGGGAACTACCCCGCCGGGCGTCTGCAGCGAGCTCACAGGCCCACCCGGCCCCGCCCTCCCGAGATTTCTCTTCCACCGTCCGCACCCGCGGAAGCAGAGCGCGCTCGCCGCCGGGGGCTGGGCAGCAGCACCGTCCGGCGCTCGGAGCGGTAAGCAGCCGGCGCGCGCCTCGGCAAACTTCCCCGCCACCCCTCCCCTGCAAAGGGCAGTGGCACGAGGGGCGGCCCCAGGGCGGGTCGGCGGCGGGAACAGGCTCCCGCGGCAGGATCCTGGACCCGCGGCCCAACTCCGACCGCCCACGTCGCGGCCGCCGCGCTCGGGGCTCGCAGGCAGACCGGCGCGCCTCCCCTGATCCCGGCCGCCACTCGGGCCCGTCCCCGCCGCACAGCCCCTGGCCTACCTGCGCCCGCCGCGGCCCCGGAGCCGCTGGAGCCGCCGCGCTACACCCCCGCTGATCCCGCGCGGCACCTGACGGGACGCGGCCCGGACGCCCGGGCAGAGGCGGAGGCGCGTCCCGGCGGCCTTTGCGCGCCGCGTCCCAGCGGCACCCGCGCCGGGCACTTCCGGCGGCAGCTCGGGAGGAAGTGCTGGCCGGCTGCGAAGGGGCGCCGGGCCGCTCTAGCCGGTGAGGCCGGCGGGCTCTCTATGGCGGCGGCCGGGGAGCCGCGCGGAGGCGGAGCCCGGCCCGGACAAGCGGGCCGCGGTGTGCGGGGACGGGGCCCGGGCCTGGGCGGGGTGAGGCCGGGTCTGGGCGCGGACGGGGGACGGAGTCCGGGCCTGGGCGGCGCCCGCCTCGGCGGGTGGGCTTGGCTGAGGGAGGCGAGGGCCGCCCGGGGGGGCGGGCGCGAGCGGGGTCGCCCGGGGCGGGGCTCTGGAGCGGGCGCTCGAGGCGACGGGGAGCGGACCCGCCGTGAGAAGCCGGGCGCCGGGCCGCGCACAGGGCCCAGGTCTGGCCTTCCCGCTGGGAGCGGCTCCCTCGGAGCCTGTGTTCTCCTCGTCCAAAGGGAGGCGTAGCCGAGCTCGTTCCCGCAGGCTGTTGCGAGGACCCGGTGAGAGCCTCCGCTCGAGTACGGCGGCAGGTCCGGGGCTCACTTGGCTTCTCTTCCTTGCAGCTCTGGTCGCACAGCTCCTCTGCCAGGCCCCGGGGACCCGCCCCTGCCTTCCCGGGGAAACCAGCATCCCTGCCCCAGGATGGACGAGGAGAGTCTGGAGACGGCGCTCCAGACCTATCGTGCACAGCTGCAGCAGGTGGAGCTGGCCCTGGGCGCCGGCCTGGATCCCTCGGAGCAGGCCGACCTGCGCCAGCTGCAAGGGGACCTGAAGGAGCTGATCGAGCTCACTGAGGCCAGCCTGGTGTCTGTGCGGAAGAGCAAGCTGCTGGCCGCCCTGGATGAAGAGCACCCAGCCCAGGAAGATGCCGAGTACCTGGCTTTCCAGAAAGCCATTGCTGAGGCAGTGGAGGTACCAGCAGCCCCTGCAGCAGAATTGGAGACTGTTCCTAAAGGAGAAGCAGGGCCAGAGCCCTCCAAAGGGGGGCAGGAGGAGGAAGAGAGAGAAGACAGTGGCGATGATGAGGAAGAGCTGAGCGGGACGAAGGTGAACGCCCCCTACTACAGCTCGTGGGGCACCCTGGAGTACCACAGCGCCATGGTCGTGGGCGCCGAGGCGGCCGCGGACGGCTCGGCGGGAGTCCGGGTGCTGTACCTCTACCCCACGCACAAGTCCCTGAAGCCCTGCCCGTTCTTCCTGGAGGGGAAGTGCCGCTTCAAGGAGAACTGCAGGTAAAGCGTCGGTTGCCAGATGCCCACGGCCAGGGGCATGCGGGGCCCTCTGTGTGCTTTGCAGTTTTGTCCTCGTGGGGTGGGCGGGTTTTACAGCAGTGTCCTCGTTCCGGTGTCTCCTTGGTATTTCTTTGCTAAATCAAGAAACCTTAAAGAGAACAGGCCCCCGACCTATTGTCAATTTTATTCTCTAGAATGCAACTTTTAGAATTTACTTTTCGTGTGGAAATTATCGAACATGCAAAATTAGGGAGTGTAGTGTAATCACTGCCTGTGGTCTATCATCCAGCTTCAACATGTGTCAACATTTTGTCAATCTTGTTTCAGCTGTTCTCCCTGCCCTAGTTTTTTCTTTTCCTGGACTATTTTAAAGCAAATTCCAGAAATTACTGGTTTTTTCCTACATATAAATACCTCAAGATGCATCTCTAACCTGATAAGGATGTTATTAAAAAATAACTTCCATATCATTATACCTGACAAATTTAATGGTAATACCTTGTTCATGTTCTAATACCCACAGTTGTTGCCATGGTGTCTTTTTGTCCTCAAACCCACAGATTTATTTCTGCTCCTTTTTACTTTCTCTTCAGGAGTATTTACAGAAACTTCTAATAGATAATTTTCTGTTTTAGCCAATAGTGCAGTGTAACCATTCCTCGTTCTTAGTGTGTTTTTGTTTATTTTTTGAGACAGAGTCTCACTCTGTTGCCCGGGCTAGAGTGCCGTGGCGTCAGCCTAGCTCACAGCAACCTCAAACTCCTGGGCTCAAGTGATCCTCCCGCCTCAGCCTCCCGAGTAGCTGGGACTACAGGCATGCGCCACCATGCCCGACTAATTTGTTCTATGTTTAGTAGAGACAGGGTCTCACTCAGGTTGGTCTCAAGCTCCTCAGCTCAAACAATCCGCCTGCCTCGGCCTCCCAGAGTGCTGGGATTACAGGCCTGTTTGTTTTTTTACATTTTTAGTTGCCTGGCCAAATTTCTTTCTTTCTTTTTCTTTTTTTTTTTTTAAAGTGGAGCTGGGGGGGGGTCTCACTCTTGCTCAGACTGGTCTCGAACTCCTGAGCTCAAACGATCCGCCTGCCTCGGCCTCCCAGAGTGCTGGGATTACAGGCGTGAGCCACCGCACCCGGCCTTATAGACTTTTGCTAGATCCACAATCTTATTTGGCGTATCTCCCCTTTCGTTCCTTGGGAAGTTTTACTGAAATGCACCACACGTGCAGAGAAGTGCATGATCTGTCAGCGCACTCAGTGAGCTTGCACAGAGTGGGCACACCCTTACTACCAGAGTCTGCCATTAGTCTGTCTGGAGGTTATCCATGTCTGCGCAGTGTCTCCCTGTGATGAGAGCTCTGACGCATCCCAAGGGTGCTTCTTCTGTCCGGGCGCTCTTCCAAGACTCTCACACACGTTCGCTCACCTGTGCAGTAACCCGTAGGTAGGCCTTGCATCACTCCCGCTTGACAGATGAGCAGCAGGGATGGACGTGCTGAGTGCCTGGCCCGCACGTGCTGGGCTCAGAAGGGCTCTGAGTCGTTTCAGCCACGGTCCCGTCCACTCTTCCATCTGGAGCTGCCTGCTGTGTCAGCATCAGGCCCGATCTAAAGACTTTGGAGGCATTTTACAAACACCCACCTTGCTACCACTCAGGACAGATAAGTTATTTTCTTGGATTTGCTTTGGATTTTTTAAAACAAAAGAAAACAATACAGGCCAGGCGCAGTAGCTCACACCTGTAATCCCAGCAACTGGAGAGGCTGAGGTGGGAGGATCGCTTGAGGCCAGGAGTTTGAGACCAGCCTGGGTAACATAGAAAGTCCCCATCTCCACAAAAAATTTAAAAATTAACCAGGCGTGGTGGCGCACACCTGTAGTCCCCGCTACTCGGGAGGCTGAGGCAAGAGACTTGCTTGAACCCAGGAGTTCGAGGCTGCAGTGAGTTAGTGATTACGCCGCTGGACTCCAGCCTGGGCAACAGAGCCAAACCTTGTCTCTTAAAAAATTTTTAACAATATGTAGATAATGTTAAAGTACCCTTTGTATCACATCCCCCTCTTTCTCCTAAGAAGCTGTCGTTATCACAGCTTTGGCACGTATCTTTCAAGTGTACAGTCATGTGTCACGTAACAACAGAAATAAGTTTGTTGTCAGGCAATTTTTTCTTTTTTTTTGTTTTTTGAGACAGAGTCTCATTCTGTTGCCTTCACTAGTGTACAGTGGTGTCATCACAGCTCACAGCAACCTCAAACTCCCAGGCTCAAGTGATCCTCCTGCCTCAGCTTCCCAAGTAGCAGGGACTACAGGCACGCACCACCACGTCCAACTACACCACGTCCAACCAATTTTTCTACGTCTTGTAGAAATGGGGTCTCACTCTTGCTCAGGCTGGTCTCAAATTCCTGAGCTCAAGCGATCCTCCCGCCTCGGCCTCCCAGAGCGTTAGGATTATAGGCGTGAGCCGCTGTGCCTGGCCTAGGCAATTCTCATTGCAGAGTCACATCACAAATACACTTAAACAGACCTAGGTCACATGGTCTGCTGCACACGTGGGCCACGTGGTCCAGCCTCCTGCTCCTAGGCTGCAGACCTTACAGCATGTTTTTGTACTGGGTACTGCAGGCATTTGTAACACGATGGTAAGTATTTGTGTATCTAAACATAGAAAAGGCAGAGTAAAAGTACTGTATAAAAGATAAAAAGTGGCACCCGTGTATAGAGCACTTCCCATGAACGGAGCTTGCAGGACTGGAAGTTGCTGTGGTGAGTCATTGAGTGAGTGGTGAGTGAGTGTGAAGGCCTCGGACTTCACCGTGCCCTGCTGTAGGCTGTATAGTCACTGCACACTTAGGCTGCACTAAACTTACAGAAAGCATACAGGAATTGCACCACAACATTGTGACAGCTGTGACGTCACTGGATGGTAAGAGACCACTGTCACATACACGGTCCATCACTGACCGAGATGTCGTGCGGTGCACGACTGGTTGGTAATTCCTTACAGACATGAGTATTGTGAATGGTATGTATTTGTGCTTTATTTCTTAAATTTTTAAATAAGTGGTGTTTATGGTATGGTATGATTCATTTGCAGCTTGCTTTTTTCAGTAAGCATGTTTTGAGAACACCGTGTTGCTCTTTATGGAACTATTCATTTTAACTGCTGTATTATTTTCCTGCACGTGACTATATTGCATTCTCTTTACTCTGTCCCCTTGTGATGTTTCCAGCTTCTGTTTACTGCAGTCACGTGCAGTGAACACCCTAGTACGCGCCTTCTTTTGCACTGGTGAATATTCCTCTAGCGTATAACCGGCGTGGGGAGAATAGACACATTTCTGCCTGTGCCTCGTCCTCTCCCTGCCTGCTCACAATAATGCCCCCTGACTTTCAGGTCTGTGCCCACTGAAGGCTGAGGAACTGGCATCTGGACCGGATTAGTATTTCCTTGATTACTGGCAAGGTTGAGCATCTCTTCACACGTTTGTTAGAACTTAATCTCTCTCTGTCTTCACCTCCACGTCTGTAAAATGGAAATGAGAACTGTCTCCCGCAGTCTCTGGCAGGATGGCGTGCGTTAACATGTGCAGAGAACTCAGAACAGCGACCTACAAAGAGCAAACACACAGTGAATTGTTTCTACCTTGTCCTTGTAACATAAATTCAGATACAGGAAGTAAACATACGGTGCAGGGAATCGTTATCAAGTGAACACTCGGTCACCACTCAGATCTAAACTACAACTTTTCCAACCACCCCCGAAGCCCCTCCCTGTGCCTCAACCCAAAAGCAGCCTTCTCCCTCCTCTGAAAACAACCACTATATTCACTTGTATGATCATCACCCCGTGTGTTTTTTATGAGCTGTCACCCCAGCGTAACTGTGGTGTAAACACTTTGGTTCAATCCTGCTTGTTTTCTAACCCTAATTATGTCTGAATCTGGCGGTCTGCACGCACCTCCATGCTTTTCTTGTCCTCACTGTCTCACTGCTGGGGGGCCCAACCCTTTGGCCCCCCAGTCGAACAGCCAAGCGGCAGTTGAAGACGTTCTTCTGTGCTTCCTGCGCGTTGGCAGCTGGAACCGGGTGCTTGATCACCAGGTTCAGCCCCTTTGGGAGGATTCCAGGTGCACGTGTCTTTCGTGACGTTAGCAGCCATCGATGTGCGACGCCTGGGTTCGCTAGCTCGTCGCTAGCTCGTTAGGGATTGCCAAGTGGGGTATTTAATACTTCAGTTGTGTCAGTTCATCTTCATTCACTGGCTGGCACGGAAGGGATGCTCTTCCTCATCTACAGTTTGGCTCCCAAGGGCACGGTGCATGCAGAAAAGGCAAAACAAATGCTGGATTTTTCTGTTTAGTTTACTTAGTTTCCAAGATAATGAACTGATTCTTTTTCATCCCGAGAAGGTGATGAATTAGCTTTCAAAAACATTTAATACCCTCATGAACTCATGGATTTAAGTATTTTTGATGAGTTTTAATCTACTGGAAGGCTAATCCTTATTCAGCCCCAAACTGTCCCCTCTTTGCCCAGTGGGTGACTCTTCGAGTTGACTCCTGCATCCTTCTGAGGGACCTCAGTGGTCCTTGGTGGCCCCTTGTTGTCTGGGAGGCAGGATTGGAGTCAGCCAAGTCTCCAAGATGCAGCCAGGTCTGGTTGCCTTTATTCTTTGGAGACAGGTCCTTGCTGTGTCATCCAGGCTGGAGGGCAGTGGCGTGATCACAGCTCACTGTAGCCTCCAACTCCTGGGCCAGGTGATCCTCCTGCCTCAGCCTCCTGAGTAGCTGGGACTACAGGCATGCGCCGCCACACCTGGCAAATTTTTCCATTTTTTGTAGAGATGGGGTCTCACTCTTTCTCAGGCTGGTCTTGAACTCCTGGCCTCAAGGGATCCACCCACCTCGGCCCTGGTTTCTTTTATAGGAGATGATATTTCAAGACCCACAATGCAGCCACCGGTTGCTCATTGTTACTGGGTCAGACATTGTTTCTAGGTCATTCAGTGGACAGAGCTAGGAAACAAGTGGACAGAAGCGTGTGTGGGAGCACGTATGTACATATGTGTATGTGTGTATATACATGCAAACCATAGACCTACATTTTCAAAGATAAAATGCCTTGTAATTCACAGTGATATTTCCAATGCAAATTAATGACTGTAGAGTTTTTAATTAACCTCTTCTGGGTTACATCTGTGTGGGCATACCTTGGAGCTGCGGTGGGTTCGGTTCCACACCACTGCAATAAAGTGAGTCCCACGAACTTTTTGCTTTCCCAGTGTATATAAAAGTTACGTTTGGGCCAGGCATGGTGGCTCACGCCTGTAATCCTAGCACTCTGGGAGGCCGAGG
>NW_012150197.1:548567-563672 GCF_000956105.1 Propithecus coquereli | reverse complement strand
ATCGCTTGAGCCCAGGAGTTTGAGGTTGCTGTGAGCTAGGCTGATGCCACAGCACTCTAGCCCAGGCAACAGAGTGAGACTCTGTCTCAAAAAATAAATAAATAAAATAAAAGTTACGTTTGCACTGTAGTCTCTTCAGTGTGCAGTAGCATCATGTCTAAAAATTGTAAATACCTTCATTAAAAAATACTTTATTGCTAAAAAATACAATCATCTGAGCCTCCTGTAAATCACGATCTCCTTGCTGGCGGAGGGTCTCATCTCCATGTTGGTGCCTGGTCAGCCTGGTAGTTGCTAATGGTTGGGGTGGTTGTGACAATTTCTTAAGACAACAGTGAAGTTTGCCACGTTGACTGACTCTTCTTTTCATGAAAGATTTCTCTGTTGGAGCCAGGCACAGTGGCACACGCCTGTAGTTCCAGCTACCTGGGAGGCTGAGGTGGGAGGATCACTTAAGTCCAGGAATTCGAGGCTGCAGTGCACTATGATCATGTCTGTGAGTAGCCACTGCACTCCAGCCCAGGCAACATAGCAAGACCCCATCTTTTTCTTTTTCTTTGTTTTTTTATTTTTAATCATTATGAGTACGTAATATTTGTGTATATTTATAAGGTATGTGTGATGTTTTGATACAGGCATACAATGTGTATTAATCAAATCAGGGTAATTGCGGTATCCCATCTGTTAAAGAATAAAAAAAGATTTCTAGCCTGAGCAACATAGCGAGACCCCATCTCTACAAAAAATTAAAAATTAGCCAGCTGTGGTGGCACCTGCAGTCGCAGCTACTCAGGAGGCTGAGGCAGGAGGATTCCTTGAGCCCAGGGTTTGAGGCTGCTGTGAGCTATAGTGGGGCCTGGGACCCTGTCTCAAAAAAAAAAAAAAAAAAGATTTCTCTGTATCATGCGAAGCTGTTTGATAGCATTTTATCCACAGTAGAATTTCTTTCGAAATTAGAGTCAGGCCTCTCAAACCCTGCCGCTGCTTTATCAACGGAGTCATGTGACGCTCACAGTGCTCTGTGGTCATTTCAGCAGCGTTCACAGCATCTTCACCGGGACTCGATTGCATCTCAAGTTGCTGCTTACTTTGCTCACCCGTGAGGCACCTCCGCCCAGCTGGGAAAGTTTCTCATGGGAGTGTGGCATCCCAGCCGCGCCCTCAGGTTCCATCTCTAAGTCTGGTTCTCGCACTGTTCCTGCCACGTCCCAGCTACTTCGTCCACTGAGGTCTTGGAACCCTCACTGTCGTCCGTGACAGGACACTGCCAACGCCCTGCCGTGTGATATGTTATATGTATATATGTGAATCACGGATGTTCTTAACGGCTCCTAAAATGGTGGGTCCTTTCCAGAAGGTGTCGGTTTGCTTTGCCAGCTCCGCCAGAGGATCCCTCCAGTGGCAGCTGTAGCCTTACAAAAGGTGTTTCTTAAACAATAAGGCTTGAAAGCTGGAATTGCCCATCGACCCGTGGGCCGCAGGGTGGGTGTTGTATCAGCTGTGTGAAGACAACATTTATCTCCTTGAACGTCTCCGCCAGAGCTGTCGGGTGACCAGGTGCACGTCAGTGACCAGGGATGTTTTGAAAGGAATCTTGTTTTTTCCCTGAGCAGTAGGCCTCAACAGTGGTCTTAAAATATTAAATATCAGTACACTACGCTGTAAACAGATGTGCTGTCATCCAGGCTGTTTTTCCATTTGTAGAGCACAGGCAGAGTAGATTTAGCGAAATTCTTAAGGGCCCTGGGATTTTCAGAATGGTAAATGGGCGCCGCTTCAATTTAACTTCACAGCTGCATTACCCCCTAACAGGGAGTCAGCCTGTCTTTTGAAGGTTCGGCGCTGGTCATTGACTCCTCTCTAGCTGTGAAAGTCCTGGGTGGCATCTCCCAGCAGAAGGCTGCTCCGTCTGCACCGAGAACCTGTCGTTAGTGTGGCCGCCTTCATCCAGGACCCAGCCAGACCTTCAGGGTGACCTGCGTCAGCTTCTCCACCAGCACCTGCTGCTTCCCTCGCACTTGTATGTTACAGAAACAGCTTCTTCCCTTAAACCTCACGAACCAGCTAGCCTCAGACTTCCTCCTGCGGCCTCCTCACCTCCCTCAGCCTTCACAGAATGGAGGAGAGGCAGAGCCTCGCTCTGCATCAGGCTTTGGCTCGAGGGCATGTTGTGCGGGTTTGATCTCCTGTCCAGACCACTCAGACGTCTCCCCGTCAGCAACAGGCTGTCCTGCTTTGTTACCGTCCGTGTGTTCCCTGGAGTGCACTTCTAATTTCCTTCAAAAGCCTTTCCTTTGCGTTTGTAAGTTGGCTGTTTTCGTGCAAGAGGCCTGGCTTTCAGCCTGTCTTGGCTTTCAACAAAATTGTCAGTTATAACTGAAATTATTTCTGTTCACAGATGACATGATCACACATCTAGAAAATCCAAAAATAATCCGCAAAAGTCCTATCAGAGCTAATACAGAAATTCAGGAAAAGATACAAGATCAGCATATAAAAATCAGTGGTGTTTCTATACTATAACAAGGAGCAATCTTAAAATGTAAGTAAGAAAAACAATTCCACTTACAATAGTATCAAAAAGAATAAAATAGTTACAAATTTAACCAAACCAACAAATAAAAAGATCAATGAGGAAATAGAGGATTTGAACAGCCCTATGGACTAACTAGATCCAACAGACATCTGTAAAACATTTCACCCAGCAACTTCAATACATTTTATTTTATTTTATCTATTATTTATTTATTTTGGAGAAAGGGTCTTGCTCTGTTGCCCAGGCTGGAGAGCAGTGGTGCCATCATAGCTCACTGGAACCTTGAACTCCTGAGCTCAAGCGATCCTTCTGCCTCAGTCTCCCAGAGTGTGGAGTTACAGGCGGGAGCCACCGCGTCCGGCCTCCTTTCACTTTCGACCTACCTGTCTTTGGATCCAAAATGAGTCTCTTACAGATAGTATAGAGTTGGATACTATTTTTAATCAATTCGTCCAACCTCTGCCTTTTAATTAAAGAATTTTATCCATTTACATTTAAAGTAATTGCTGATAAGACAGGACTTCTGCCATATTTACTACTTGTTTTCTTTATGTTTTATGTCTTTTTCTCATATCCTCCATTATTGCCTTCTTTAATGTTTACTTTTTCTAGTATTTTGATTCTTTTTTCATTTTCTGCCTATTTTTTGTTATTAATGATTATTTTGGGAATATGATCAGCATCTTAATTTTGTAGCATTCGGGTTTGAATCAATACAGCTTAGCTTCTGTAGTGTTAAGAAACTCTGCCCCATACCGCCCTGCCCCCTTATATTATTACTGTTAAAAATTAAAACTTTGTCCAGAAATACTGATTATGATTACTGCTTTATGCATTTTTTTTATATCATGTAGCAAAAAAGATGAGTTACAAACTGAAAATGTAATAATACTGGCTTTTATATTTACCCATGCAGTTACCTTTATCAGTGTTCATATGGCTTGAGTTATTGTCTAGCGTACTTTCAGCCTGAAGGACTTCCTTTTAGTATTTCTTGTAGGGCAGGTCTACTAGCTATGAACTCCCTCGGCTTTCGTTTATATGGGGATGTCTTACTGTCTCTATCTTTTAGAGACAGGTTCTCACTCTGTTGCCCAGGCGGGAGTGCAATGGCTGTTCACAGGTGTGTGCTACAGATTGAAAACCTCAAACTCCTGGACTCAAGGGATCCTCCTGCCTCAGCCTCCCACATAGCTGGGATCTTGATCATTTTTGCAGGATAGTTTACCAGATATGGAACTGTTGGTTGGCACTTCTTTCTCTCAGGACTTTAAATATATTATCCCACTACCTTCTGGCTTCAATAATTTCTGATAAGAAATTGGCCATTAATCTTGTTGAGGATTGTTTGTACAAAACTAGTCACTTCTGTCTTGCTGCTTTGAAGATTCTCTGTCTTTGGGTTTAAACAGTTTGATTATAATATGTCTCAGTCTGGATCTCTTTGAATTTACAAACTAGCTGGGAGTTCACGGGACTTCTTGGACATGTAGATTCATGTCTTTCATCAAATTTGGAAAGTTTCAGCCGTTATTCTTTACGTCTTCAAATATTATTTCCACTCCTTCTTCTTTCTCCTCTACTTCTGGAACTCCTGTTATGCTTACTGATACGCTTGGTGATGTGCCACGGGCCCCCTGGGCTCTGCTCATTTTTCGTTCTGTTTTGTTTCTGCTCCTCATATTGGATAAATTCAGTTGACCTTTCTTGGGTTCACTGTTTCTTTCTTCTGCCTGTTCAAATCTGCTGTTGAACCCTCTGGTGAAACTGTCACTAAAGTCATTATACCTTTTAGCTCCAGAATTTCTATTTGGTTCCTTTTGATAATTTCACTTTATTAATATTCTCTATTTGGTTAGACGTTGTTCTTCTGTTTTCTCGAGTTTCCTGGAGTTTCCTTTAGTTTTTTAGTATATTTACATTTGACTTAAAAGCTTTTTTTTTTTTTTTTTGAGACAGAGTCTCACTCTGTTGCCCGGGCCAGGGTGAGTGCCGTGGCAGCAGCCTAGCTCACAGCAACCTCACACTCCTGGGCTCAAGCGATCCTCCAGCCTCGGCCTCCCAGAGTGCTGGGATGACAGGCGTGAGCCACTATACTGGGCCTGATTGTGACACTTTTTGACAGCTTAATTATTGCTTTAGTGGGGAGATGGATTCTTGGAGCTGCGTACTCCACTTCTAGTGACATCCATCTCTGTTTAATGTTTTTTAGCTGTACTTTTTTGTGTTTCTTAGTGGTTGCTCTTTCGCTTAAGTAGCTCTTTCTTCAGCCTCACAATTACAATGTGCATTTTAAAATGTCATTGTGCTGTCTTCTGGCTCCATTGTTTCTGATGAGATGTCATCTGTCAATCAAACTGTTGTTTTCTTGTACGTTGAAAAAACTTTTTTCTCTTGCTGCTTTCAAGATTTTGTCCGTCTTTGGCCTTAGTAGTTTGGGATACGTCCAGGTGCGGATCTCTTTGCCTTTATGCTATTTGGGCTTGAGTAACCTTGGATCCATAGATTGATGTTTTATTTTGTTTTATCAAACTTGGGAGATTTTCATCCATTATTTTATCAAATAACTTTTCCTGCCTCTCTCATCTCCCTTTGGGACTCCTGTTGCCCATTTGCTGAGGGTCGGTACCGGCATGCAGGTCTCTGAAGCTCTGTTCATTATTTTCAATCTTTTTTTCTCTTTATTCTTCAGATTGGGAAATTTCTATTGACTTTTTTCTTCTGTCATCTCAAATCTACTGTTGAGTTCATTTAGTGGATTTTTTTAAAAAATAGGCTTCATTTTTTTAGAGGAGCTTTAGTTTCACAGCAATATCGAGGGATGGTACAGAGATTTCCCATGTACCTCTGGCCCTGACCCACGCACAGCCCTCCCCATCGTGTTACCACCCAGTGCCAACGCGATACACTTGTTACCATCCACGCGCCTACCGGCACGGCACTGGCACCCAGCTCTGTGGTCGACATCAGGCCACTCTCGGTGGTGTGCATTCTGTGGGTTTTGGCAAATGAGTGATGACGAGGATCTGCTGACGCAGGGTCACACGGGGTGGTCTCACTGCCCTGAACCCTCTGCAGCACCTGTTCATCTGTCCCTCCCCACGTCCCTCCCCACGTTTAATGAATCTTCCCTGTCAGTGATTATGCTTTCAGCTCTGGAATTTCCATTTGATTCCTTTTATGTAATATCCACGTTTTTAAGATTCTCTATTTCTTGAGTAATTGTTATGTTTTCATTTAATTCTTTGGACATACTTACGATAGCTGCTTCGAAGTCTTTGCTAAATTTAACATCTGGGCCCATTCAGAGTCAGAGTCTATCAACTTTTTTTTTCCTAAATATGGGTCACACGTTCCTGTTTGCTTGTCTCATCATAATTTGTTGAAAACTGGATATGTCAGATGATTATTATGTATCTGGATTCTGAACTGTTTTCCTGAGTTTTGTGTTGTTTGTTTTAATTAAGTTTTCTGGACTAAACTGCAAAACCTGTTTCCCTCTACATAGTGTGCAGGCTCTGATATCTCTGCTCAGATTTTTTAGTTCATGTTTATCTTTTAGCCTGGCTTCCTAGGTACCGCTTCGGTGTCTGTGCCGCGTCCTGGTCAGACAGTGATTTAGGCAGAGGTTGTGCTCAAATACCTCTAGGCCAAAGGCTTCCCTGCTCAGCCGCTCAAGCTGTGTGTGTCAGGGAGCAGATCACAAGTTCGCCAGTCCCCAGCTTCCTCTGCTTTCACTCTCCCACGGCCTCTCTTGGAGCCACCAACACATGCAATAGTTTACGCGGAGAGCCGAGTTCCTCCATGGCTCTGTCGTGTTCGGTCTCCCTGGTACATATCTGACCAGCCCAGTGCTCTCCCCAACTGAGGCCACAACCCCAGATGATCAGAGTTAGTGTCCCGGTGGGTTTTTCATCAAGTTAATCACTGAGCTACAAGGCCCTGGCTGTCCCCGCTGTCCCTCATCCACCCTCTGCTGCTGCTGTTTCTGCAGCCTGCCCCACACGAGCAAACCTCAGGTGCGCTGACCCAGGAGTGGGAGCAGGTGGCAGCCACAGGTGCAGAGGCTGAAGACTTCCCACTGTTCTGACCTAAAGCCAAGCGGTTTTTCCAGAATAATCTCTTCTCAGTGTGTTATCTTTGGTCAATTTCCAGAACTCTGAATGGGTGAGTTTTGACAGTTTTGTCAAGTTTTACATTGTTTTTCTGTGGGGAGGATTCAATGGCCTTTCTACTTGGCCACAGCTGAAACTCAGAACCCACTTTAGTTCTAAACGCTGTTTTCAGGTTTAAGTCTTTACTTATTCTGGAATGTATTTCCATGAATGTTGTGAGGTGGGTGATGGAGTTGGGTTTTCCATATATGAAATCTAGGTTTTAATTTTTCTTTGTGAAATCTGTAGGCCACGTTTTCCCAGCTGTGTGGTGCGCCTCTGCCGTGCGCGGCTGTCCTGTGTGCGGTGCACCCGTTCTCTGTTCCGCAGTCATCTCATGGATGTGTCCTTAACTACTCTCCAAGGCTGGAAATGTCGGTGTTTCCAGGTTTTTCATATTTGATTAACATCCTTGTGGCCAAATCTTTGCAAACATTATTACTTTAAAAAGATCGTTTCTTAGAGGCACTTGCTGGGTTAAAGAGTATACCGTATTTTAAGTCTGCCGATACTATGGAATATTCCTCCAGAAAGGTTTGGTTAACGGATGTGGTGTGTGTTGAAGGGGGATCTTTAGTCAAATTCACCTCTGGGTTTAGCCCTCCCTTGGAGCATGTTCCTTGGCTCCCCAGAGAACGGGCCTTGTAGCCTGTGTCCACCGCAGTGCGGTTGGGGCACGGCCTGTCGCTGCTGCAGCCGCTGGTCGTTGGCAGTGCCCTGTGTGGGAAGGAACTGCTGGGCTGGGGAGGCGTCGGGGCGTCTCTGACTCCCTGTGGGAGACTCGAAACACTTTCCTGCCGCGTCTGTCTCGTTTCCACCCGCTGGTTTCTACCTGGGAAGACAGCCTGTGTCGCGCGGCAAATGCCAGTTCTCGGTTGCTCTTGCAGGGTCGGGACAGTCTCCACTTGAAGGGACGGCGCAGCAGTGGCAGCGGGTGGCGAGCTGTTCATGTCTTTATTTGGCAAAGTTCAAGGTGGAAGTCCTACGTCTTCCCCACATTTCCTCTTCCTCCTCTCTCTGTCTCGGTTTTGTTTTTAATTTTACTCGCTCACTGGTCTCTCAGAGTCGAGGCACCCCTTTTACAACTAGGAGGACCTGTCGTGTGGGCACACGCCCACGCAGCCAGCCACTGCCTGCCTGCCGTCTGGTGGGGCCTTGGCAGCCGCCACCACAGGGCTGCTGCCACCTCGGTCCTCGCGCCCAGGATGCTGCTCAGAGTGGCCAAGTCCATCCTGAGAGAGAAAATGCAAGCATGTCCGTGTGTGTGTATATGTGTGTCCTGTATACAGTTGGCCCTTGGCATCCATGAGTTCCACATTCATGCATTCAGCCAACCATGGATCGAAACTATTTGGGAAAAAAAGGATGGTTCCTTCTGTACTAACCAACTTTTTCTTGTTGTTATTCCCTAAATACAATATAACCATGTTTACGCAGCATCTACTTTGTGCGAGGTGTTACACGTGACCTAGAGATGATGTCGAGAAAACAGGAGGATGCTCTGTGCAAATACTGCACCTTTTACATAAGGGACCTGAACATCTGGGGACTTTGATATCTGAGGGTGGTCCTGGAACCATCCCCCAGGGATGCCAAGGGACAACTGTGTATATGCAAGTGCGCAAGAGTGTGTATGTGCATGTGTGTATTTAGTGTGTGCGTGTTACTGTGTGGCCATGTGTGCATGTGTATATGTGTGACAGAGAGTGTGTGTCAGTGTATGTGTATGACAGTGTATATTTGTGTGTGAACATGTATGCACATATATGTGAGAGTATGTTAGTGCATGCATATATGTATATGTGAGTGCATGCGTGTACGTGTGAGTGCATGTGTATGAGTGCATGTGTATACATGTGCGTGCGTGTATACGTGCATGTGTGAGTGCATGTGTATGTGAGTACACATGTATACGTGTGAGTGCACGTGTATAAGTGTGAGTGCATGTGTATACTAGTGAGTGCACATGTGAGTGCATGTGTATACGTGTGAGTGCATGTGTATGAGTGCATGTGTGAGTGCATGTGTATGTGAGTACACATGTATATGTGTGAGTGCACGTGTATACGTGTGAGTGCATGTGTATACTAGTGAGTGCACATGTATGTGTGTGAGTGCATGTGTATGTGTGAGTGCATGTGTATACGTGAGTGCATGTGTATACGTGTATATGTGAGTGCATGTTTATGTGTGTGAGTGCATGTGTATACGAGTGAGTGCACGTGTATACGTGTGAGTGCACGTGTATATGTGAGTGCATTGTATACGTGTGAGTGTGCGTGCATGTGCATACATGTGCATGCATGTGTATGCATGTATGAGTGCATGTGTATACGTGTGCGTGCACATATATGCCTGAGTGTGCCTGTCTGGCTCCCTGTCTCTCCCCCTTCAGGGCAGTCCAGGTGGATGAGCTCAGTGCTCCTGGGCTCACCTGCCTCTGCTGGGCCATGTCTCAGCCACTGCCCACTGTGCCCTCTCTGCAGGTTCTCCCACGGGCAGGTGGTCTCTCTGGACGAGCTGCGCCCCTTCCAGGACCCGGACCTGAGCTCCCTGCAGGCCGGCTCCGCATGTCTGGCCAAGCACCAGGACGGCCTCTGGCACTCTGCGCGCATCACTGGTGAGGCTGGCGCTGTCTTGGAGCCGCAGGGCTCTATCTAACAGGGCCCTTCCTGGGAAACTCCCGTGCCTCATGCGTGTGGTTACCATGTGGCCACTCCCTGCCTCCTTCAGGTTGGGCGTCAGGACTGCGGCTCTGGGCCCAAGATGAGCGTCTTGCTCCCAACTTGCAGCGAGGCTCCCGGCTGGGGCTGACCTGCGGCTTGTTCTGCCCCCAGATGTGGACAGTGGCTACTACACAGTCAAGTTCGACTCGCTGCTGCTGAGGGAGGCTGTGGTGGAGGGGGACAGCATCCTGCCCCCACTGCGCACGGAGGCCGCAGAGTCCTCTGACTCCGACAGCGGCGGCGTGGATGACTCCAGCTACGCCCGAGGTGTGGCAGCAGCTCGGGGTACCCAGAGGCCAGGAAGGTGGGGGTGGTCACTCTGAGACATTTGGGGAGTGAGTGGCTGCTGCGAGGCCCCCTGTGATCGGGGGTGGGGGGCAGGCACAGCTGAGGGCTGTCGGACCCCAGGATGCGAAGGGCCTGGAGCAGATCCAGAGGCCCGGGATGCAGAGGCCAGTCGTGGTCTTGAAGGAGTCAACAAGTGCAGTCTCGCTGATGCGAGGCCGTGGCCGTGGGAGGGGAGGGGCCACCGATGCTGGGGCTGCCAAGGAAGTCTCAAGGAGTGACCAGTTGGTGGACGTAGAGTGCAGGAAGGACCAGCTCCGCCGGGTGGCTCCCCAGACTTAGGGCCTTGTGTCTGGTGGCCCTGGCAGGCAGCCAGGCTGAACATTCAGGAGTAAGAGCTGGGGCGGTGTGCAGCCCTCAGAGAGGTTAGAACCAAGCCTGGGAGGTGTCCCCAGGCGTCTGTGATGGGAGTGGGGGTTGCTGAAGCCCCACGTCCACGTGATCGAGGAGAGGAGTGAGCCATGGAGGTGGGGTTGGCCACTCTCCGTGAGGGCAGGGGAGGGCCTGTGGAGGCCCCTGGTGCAACCAGGTGCCGCCCTGAGGGGTGTGGGCTGCAGCAGGCCACTGTCCATTGTCACGTGCCCACAGTAGGCCTGGGCGACTGTCGGGGAGCCCTAGGTGTGGGGATTAGGGCCCTGCCCAGTAGCTGAGCTCTTGGGCTAACACTGGCCAGAGCCCAGGGCGCCGAGCAGACCTCTGACCTGGCCGAGCCGCTGCTCTGTCTCCTGCAGTGGTGGAATCGGGCCCTGCGGACCCCGGGACCTGCAGCTCCGCCTTCGCGGGCTGGGAGGTGCACACGCGGGGCATCGGCTCCAGACTCCTCGCCAAGATGGGCTACGAGTTTGGCAAGGGTGAGTGCGGGCTGCCCTAGGTGGGGGTGCTGCCGCAGCAGCCGTGGTGCCAGCCCCGTGTCTCCCCCAGGCCTGGGCCGGCACGCGGAGGGCCGGGTGGAGCCCATCCACGCCGTGGTGCTGCCTCGAGGAAAGTCGCTGGACCGGTGTGCGGAGATCCTGCAGAAGCGGACCAAGGGCGGCAAGGCAGGCGCCAGCAGGCCCCCCAGGTGCCGGGGGAGGGGGGGTAGGCCTGGGGGCCGCCCGCCACCCCGGAATGTGTTTGACTTCCTAAACGAAAAGCTGCAAGGCCAGGCTTCGGCCCTGGAGTCTGGGGAGGCCACCCCAGGGAGGAAGAGCAAGGACATGTATCATGCCAGCAAGAGCGCCAAGCGGGCCCTGAGCCTGCGGCTCTTCCAGACCGAGGAGAAGATTGAGCGGACCCAGCGGGACATCCGGGGCATCCAGGAGGCCCTCGCCCGAAACGCCGGCCGGTACATGCGGGGCTGATTCAGGGCAGAGGGTGGGCCCGGGGTGGCCGTGTCTGCCTGCCAGACGTGTGCGGGTGGTCACTGGCCCCAAGCGTCCAGCAGTGGGCACAGTGGCCTGGGGAGTGGGGGCCTGAGGGGGGCGGTGCAGGAGCCCGTGCTGACTGGCCGCCCCTCCCCAGACACAGCGCGGCGGCAGCCCAGCTGGAGGAGAAGCTTGCGGGAGCCCAGCGGCAGCTGGGGCAGCTCCGGGCTCAGGAGGCCGGCCTGCAGCGGGAGCAGAGGAAGGCCGACACCCACAAGAAGATGACTGAGTTCTAGAGACCCACGAGCACCATGGACAGAGCCCGGGACCCCAGTGTGGGCCACCCTCAGGAAGACCTGCTGTCACCCCAATACCTCAGATGCCCCTGAAGAGGGGCCGGCCCACTCCCAGGCGTGCCCTCTTGGCCAGCCTTGCTGACCTGGGACTTGTGGACGCTGCCGAGTGGAGACAGGGCTGCAGGGTCACATTCTGGACACTTGTCCACCAAGCCTACCTGCCAGTGTCTGGGCATCTCCTTATCCAGGACATTAAAGCGATTTCGCCGCAGTGTCATTCCGTGGAGGCTCGGCTGGCTGCGGCGTCTCAGGGAAGAGAAGGGGCTGCGCAGGTGGTGACAGCCAGGCTGGGCCGGAAGGGCCTGGGTGAGGCTGCCACCCCTGCCCAGGGTCGGAGGGTCTAGGAGGGCCAGCATTGTCCCTTCTCTGACCAAGGTGGGTCAGAGCTGGGGGGCCCGCCAGGTTGGCTGACACCCACACACGGGTGGAGCGTGGTGATGCTCTGGTGGGTGAGACGTGGGGACGACTGTGGCCCTTGACGGGCGCTGACAGCACTTAGGCCGGTGGCCCCAGCTGCCCCCACAGCTTTGGGGATTCCGCGCCGTTGCTCGGGGGCCACTGACCATGCAGTTCCCTGCTCTGCCGCCTCCCCGTGCGTGGAGGGGCCGTAGCGGGGCTCTCAGAACAGTGCTGGCTGGAAGCACACGCTGACTCCGTCTCTTCTAGTCTCAGGCGAGAGGCCGAGGCAGGTGGGTGGGAGGCAGCAGGGGAGGTGCTCTGAGCCGCAGGGGCAGGAAGTGAGGTGGGAGCTCAGCCGCACAAAGGCCTTCCTGGCCTGCCCCAGACAGAGCTGAGGAGGAGCCTGGCCCACAGCCTTGGTAAGTGCCTGCCCTGGCCTCCAGCCTGGGCAGGTCCTAAGCCCTCGGTGCCCACCGAGGTTGGGTCATCAGAGGGCTGGGGTCTGGGAGGGCCAGGCCCTGCCAGGTCAGGTTAGTCAGCTGGGCCCTTTGGGAGAACATTCCACACCCCAGGTCTGGGCAGACTGGCATCGACCTCCAGAGACCACCCCCCAATTCCTGCCTCCCTGCTGCCGGACTGTGCCAATCATGGGTGTCCCTCACTCCCAAAGGCTCTGCCAAGTCCCCAGGAAGGGGGAGATCCTGTGGCAGGGTAGGAGAGCCAGGGAGAAGGGGGATGGGGGCATTCGGTGCCCACAGCAGCCCCCTCCTGCCTCCTGCCCCTCTTCCAGCTTCTTGGGGTGCTGAGCTCTGTAGTGAGTGGCTTGGGGGCATCACCTGAGAAAAGGGGCCACCCCCGGGCAGTGGTGACCTCCAGTGAGGTCTGGCCTGGGGCGCGCAGGCCCTGGGGCTTCCCCAGATCTTGGGTTTGGTGACCACAGCTGGCCTTAGCACCCAGCTGCCCTGCCCCTCCTCACTGGCTGTGCTCCGTTGCTGTGGTCACCCTCCCCGGCTCCGATGGGGGCTGGGCAGAGCACCCTCCACTCACCTCCCCAGGAGCCCTGGCCAGAGGCGGGAAGGTGGGTGCCTCTGGGAGGGAGGGCTGTGAGCGTGGGGTTTCCTGTGCTGAGTCAGAGCCCAGGGGGAGGGGCGGGGCTGGTGCCCTCAGCCTGCCCGCAGTGCCCCTCTCTCTTCTGCCCCCAGGCCCCTGGCTTCACAGGATGGGGCTGCGGGTGCCCTCAGCCCCTCCTGCTCTCTGGGTCCTAGGGTGCTGCGCCCTGCTCCTCTGGCTGTGGGCGCTGTGCACAGCCTGTGGCAGGTACGTCCATCTGTCCCGGGTTTACTCGAGGGCTGACCGAGGCCCGCCCTCCGCTGCCCAGCTCGGGAGGGGCCCGAGGCAAGTCCATGCACCCATCTCTGCACGCGCCTCCGCCCTGGGCCTTGGACCCGAGGCCGGTCACCCCCGCCCTCAGCTCTGCCTCCCTGGCCTGACCACGCTCTTGCCCCCAGGAAGCGGGCGCGGAGGCCCTGGGCCGGGCTGCAGGGCAGCATGATGCCGGCGGAAGCGGTGAGTGCCTGGCTGTCCCAGGGCCGGGGCGGGGCTGGCTGGGAACCGACCTGCATGCCCTGCCCCCAGGCACTGCTGCGACGGACCCAGCTCCGCTCCCTCAGCAAGTCCGACACCAGACTGCACGAGCTGCGTGCCGGTCCGCAGGGCTGCAGAGGTGAGCAGAGCCGTGCTTGGAGTCTCCCAGCGTCGGGTGTGGGCGGCTGGGTGGGGCTTGCTGCGCGCACCCGCAACCCTGGGCCAGACTTGCTCCCTGCTCCTGAGTGACCTCTGCCCTGACCCCACCCCCAGCCCAGCGGCCTGCCAGCATGGATCTCCTTCGCCCCCACTGGCCAGAGATGTCCAGGGCCCTCCCCAGGCTGCAGGCAGCCACCTCTGCCTTCCCGAACAGAGAGCTGCCCCGGGGCCCACCTGCTGCCACACCCACCATGGGCCCCATGGCCACCTACTCCAACGTGGGGCTGGCGACCTTCCCCAGGGCTGGCCTGGCAGCCAGCCCTGTGGTCGCTGAATACGCCTGCGTCCAGAAGCTCAAGGGCACAGAGCAGGGCCCCCAAGAACAGCAGGGAAGGGCCAAGGAGTCCCCAGCCGCTCAGGTAAAGGGGGCCAGGGTCGGCACGGTGGGTGGGGCTGGGAAGGTCCCCTGCAGAGTGGATGGTACTGACACCTCCCCTGTCCACTTCCTTGCTCCAGGTGGACATCCTGTACTCCAGGGTGTGCAAGCCTAAAAGGAGGGACCCAGGACCCACTACAGCCCTGCTGGACCCCGAGGGCAGGGGAGCAATTCCAGCCCTGGGGAGCGACTCGGCCTATGAGGCCCTCCCACTCAGGGGCCGGAGTGTGGACAGTGGCCCCCTGGAAAACGTGTATGAGAGCATCCGGGAGATGGGGGCCCACGAGTGCCCAGAGCCCCCAGCTCTGGCCGTCAGCATCCGTGGACATAAGCTGGACACTGGGGCCCCTGGCTTCCACCCGCCTCAGCCCAGGCAGGGGCTGGAAACCCCTCCCTGCCCGGAGCACTCAAGTGCCCACGCTCTGTCCTCCATAGTGAGGCCCATTCCCCCTCCCCAGCGGACAGCGCCAACCCCAGACCTCGGGGCTGACAGGCTGTGCGGCCCCTGAGGTGCGAGCTGCTCTGCCAGCCTGGCCTCCTGGCCCGGAGAAGGCCGCGTCTAAATAAATCGCATCGCAGGCATGAACACGGCCGCGCCCCACAGCCTGCCCTTCTTGAAAGCTGGGAAGGCCGGGGCCGGGGTTCTCTGGAAGGATTAGCGCTGTCCCTTCCGGCCTGGGGAGCGGGCTCCGGCCCAGTCGCCCGAGGCCGTGCTCGCGCTGGTCCGGCTCGGAGCCGGGAGAGGAGGGAAAGGCGGAGCTCGCGCTGGCGTTTCCAGGCCGAGTCGGTAGAGGGGGCGGCGCAGCGGCCGGCAGGGGGCCGCCCGGGGTGGGACTTGGGCCCTGGACTCCCCGGGAGGGCTCCGCCACCCGGCCCGGTGTTACATAAGGGGTTGGGGGTGGGCAGCCGTGCGTTAAGAAGTAACCTGCTCCCGGGAAGCCCGCCCAGGGAGCGCGGCTCCCTCCCCGGCTCGGGCGGTAGCCTGAGCGCCCGTGCGAGGCCGGCTCTCCCGGGCGGCGGGCGGGGACGCGGGTGCTGGCCCGGCCCCCTCCCCGGGCTGGCGCGGG
>NW_012150197.1:541846-547898 GCF_000956105.1 Propithecus coquereli | reverse complement strand
CGGGCGCCGGGCTGGTGCCGGTGGGAGGCTGCGGGACCCCAGGCCGCCGCCGCCTCTGAGCCTGCCCCATCCGCAGGGCCCTGCCGCGGGCGGCGGCTGTGCGGGCTTGGAGCTCGCGCTGCAGCAGGAGCCGGAGCCGCGGGCCGCGGACCTCGGGGCCCCGGGGGCGTGGGCGGGGGCGGCGGCGGGGCTCCCCACCCCGTCGGCGCACATCCCGGTGCCAGCGCAGAGGTGAGCCGCGGGGCTAGCGCCCGGGGACTGGGTGGGCGTGTGCGCGCGTGTGTCGGCGGGTGGGGTGCGGATACGTGCCTTCCCGCCTTCGCCTCGGGAGGCTGGGTGGAGGGCAGGTCGGGATCCCCGGTTTCTGATTGCCTCTCCAAGGTCTGCAGCCCCGGAGTAGTTATGATCAGTATGTTAGGGTCCCTTATTCCCCCTCCCCCAGCTCCTGGGGGCCAGAGCACAGAACTGGGCAGGGGTGGATGTCAGTTTCTGTGCAGCAGGCTGTGCAGTCCGCCTGGGGCTGTCCAGGAATCCCTGGGGCTCCCCACCTCCACCTCCCCACTCCGGCGTGCCCCACACCTTGGGCTGGCCGCGAGGGCAAGGGGCGGGCTCTGGCCTGCCTCCCTGGAGCCTTGGACCGCTTGGAGCCCAGGCTCCTCCTGGCTGCTGCTGACCGGCGCCGCTCCCACCCTTCCAGGCCTGGCCCTAGGCCCGCAGCTGCTGTTGCACAACCCTGGTTAATGTGTGATGGGGGGAGGGCCAGGCCTGGCCTGGCCCCCGACTCTAGTGGGCTTCAGACCCCTGCCCAGCACCGAGGCCTGAAGGAGCCACGGTGGAACAAAGCCCGGGGTGTAGAGAACTCAGGCTTCAGTGGGACCCCGGCCCTGTTCCTGGTAGTTCCTGGCGACTTTCAACTTTGCAACCCGAGCTGGGGGAGGAGCCAGGCCTTGTGTCCTGGGCCAAGAGTGAGGCAGCCTGGTGTGCACACACGTGCCTAGGCATGCGCGTGTACCCAGGCCAGGGGAGGGGCCTAGAGCACTGCCGGCCCCACCCGCACCTGCCCCCATCTCCTCCAGAGCCACCCCAGCAGCAGCCCGGCTAGAGGAGGTCATGGCGGCCGCAGCCCTTACCAGCTTGTCCACCAGCCCCCTCCTCCTGGGGGCCCCGGTTGCAGCCTTCAGCCCAGGTGAGACTCAGAGGTCTGTGCTCAGGGGTGTGGGTGGGGATAGGGCCCAAGACTGCTGTCTTTTGAGGAACCTACAGCCACCCAGCCTCTTGGGCAAGGAGAGTCCCCAAATCTGGGACACCACCTTCCAAACATACCTCTTGAAGGCTGCTTTCTGAAATGACATCTGGACCTTGGTACCCCCCACTGAGGCCAAAGCTGCTACACCCCGTTTTCTGGTCTCTGAATTGTCCGCCCCCGGCACAGGACGTCTTCCTGTGCTAGGAAGGCTTCTCCCCAAGCCCCCGTGGCCAACTCTTCCCGGCCAATGCCTCCTCCAAGAGGCTCTGCCCACCACGCTTACCTGAGGATAGGCGAACAGGTGGCAGCTCGGAATTAGGGGCTTGCCAAGGCTGGCAGGCGGCCAGCAGGCAGCAGTTTGTGCAGAGCAGCTTGAGCCCCCCCCCCAGTCCTGTGGGTGGCATGTCCCCACAGAGCCCGGCTTGGAGCCCTGGAAGGAGGCCCTGGTGCGGCCCCCAGGCAGCTACAGCAGCAGCAGCACCAGCGGAGAGTGGGGCTGGGACCTGGCCAGTGACCAGTCCTCTCCGTCCACCCCATCACCCCCGCTGCCCCTCGAGGCAGCTCACTTTCTGTTCGGGGAACCCACCCCGAGGAAGAGGAAGGTGAGCTTCGGGGCAGCCCCCGGAGGGGGGGGGTGGGCGCCGTGGCCGAGCCTGACGGCCAGTCCCTGCCCGCAGAGCTCCGGCCAGGTCATGTTCCGGTGTCTGTGGAAGAGCTGCGGGAAGGTGCTGAGCACCGCGTCCAGGATGCAGAGACACATCCGCCTGGCGCACCTGGGGTGTGTGGGGCCGGGCCGGGCGGGGTGGGGTCCAGCCCAGGCCAGCGCTTCAGCCCCCGCCATGTCCCAGCAGGAGGCAGGCGGAGCCAGAGCAGAGCGACGGCGAGGAAGACTTCTACTACACAGAGCTGGATGCTGGCGTGGACGCGCTGACCGATGGGCTGTCCAGCCTGACCCCGGCGTCGCCCACGGCCTCCCTGCCGCCCACCTTCCCCCGCCTGGAGCTGCCGGAGCCCCCTGTCCTGACCTCTGTGGGCCCCCCCCAGGCGAGCCACAGTGACCACGCCTACCAGGCGGGCGAGGCCACGGGTGGCAGCTGGGGGCAGCTCTCCGGGCACTCTGGAGGCCTGGAGCCGCAGCCCGCTGAGGCCAGAGCCTGTGTGCCAGCCCTGCCCGCCAGGATGGGCGGCAGCCTGAGGTGTGTGGGGGCTGAGGGCTGGGCAGGCGCCGGGCGGGAGCGTCACTGCCCCGCAGAGCCCATGCCCGTGTGTCCCCCCAGGAAGCCCCGTGGTGATGCCAAGAAGTGCCGGAAGGTATATGGCATGGACCACCGGGACCTGTGGTGCACGGCCTGCCGCTGGAAGAAGGCCTGCCAGCGGTTCCTGGACTGAGCCCGCCCGTGCCGGTGCAGCCGCCAGGGCTGTTAAAGGAGAACATAAACTGCCACCTTCTCCCTGCCCCCACGCCCCTCCCACCCCTAGCCTGGGGTGGAACTGTCCCAGGAGGGCCCCAGGGCCTCCCCCAGCTGCAGGGTCTACTTTTTAATGGGGGAAGGAGGAGTCGGTGATCCTGGACCCCTAGAGGTGGGGGAGGGGTCCCACCATTCAAAGTGCCTCTGAGGAAACCAGCTTTTTGCACTAAAGCCAAACCACATCGCTGTCCCCTTGGCCACCAGAGCCCTGGGGTCGGCCATCCTCCCTGCCTGTCGGTCCACAGACTTGTCAAAGATGGGATGGGCCCAGCTTTGGGGCCAGTCTGCAATGCACTTTGAGGGGTGTCGGGAAGAGGACTCCCCGTTCGCACTTAACTCGGTGGTTCGAGGGCCCAGGGGCTGACCTTTCACCATGTTTCGAAGCTCAGGTGTCTCGCGTCTGGACCGCACCAGGCGAGGAGAAAAATTAAAGATTTGAGATTTTTCCAGAAGTCGAGTCTGTCTCCTGGGAGGAAGGATGTGGGACTGGGACCCCACGGTGAGCAGAGGGGTGGGAGGCCCGGAACCAGCTGCAAAGGGGTGGGGGTCGCCCTCCGGCCACCCCCACTGGCGAGGCTGGAGGAGGGGACACTGTCTGAAACACACAGGAGGCGTCTACTTGGAGCAGCAATTTCCCAATTTATTGAAAGTGATCGCTTTGCAAGAATGTCTAAGCTAATCCCGTCACAGAAAGGAAACCCACAGGCAGGCTGGGAGCGCGCCTCGGCACCCGAGAAACCTGGAGAGCCGCGTGGAGAAGGTAACGTTTACCCATCCCGCGGCTGCAGAGAAGCAGGACAACAGAGCCGCGATTGCCCACCGACTGCGTACGAAAATCTCCCCTAAATATTAAACACATCTTCAATACAAACACAGGTTTATAATAATTAATATAAAGTCAATATAATATAGATTATCCCCAGAAAAAAATCAACAGTCTTCAAACACTGCCCTTTTTTTTGTCTGTTTTTGTTGACAGGTTGAAAGCATGTTGAAAAAATAAATATTTAAGAAAAGCACACACAGCACCCTCACTACAAGTAGTTCTAAAAGGGCCGCATACAAAACACAGTATAGGATCTAAAAAATAAAAAACAACCACCATTAAGTATGGCTTTCGTAAGAGTCGCACATGTCACAGAATGAGCTAAAATAAGCTTATCTTTCATAATATTGCAAAAAGTTCCAGTTTTTGTTTTTTCTCAATTTTCTTTTTTAAAAAGGAAGATGTGCAAAGTTGGAAGCAGTAAGCTGTGTCTTTTGAGTCAGGTCCCTATTCAGTCCTGCAGTGTCCTGTGTCCCAAAACCCAGAGAGTTCAAACCGCCTTGTCAGGATCCAGAGCTTGGTACAAAAGTCATGTGGTCTCCCCGCCCCTCCCCCCACAACGCCACCCCCAACGGGCTGCATTTTCCACTTCGGTGTTGCAAACACCAGAATACAAACAGACACAAACAAAAAAAATACAAAATGTGAAATGTAATCTACATATTTTTCCTCTTTGTAAAAAAATATTTATTAGTTTGAACATTGATTTAAAAAAAAAAATCAGTCACGTAAAAAAAACTTCATTACATATGTCTTTTCCCTCCACGCCTCCTGAGAGATGGACGTGTCCACCGGGCCTTTCAGATTCCACACTCTCCGATCTGCAAACCGCGGGCATCGCGGTGACCTGCTGAGCAGCAGACGCAGGGAGGTCGGGATGGGAGTGGGGGCTCCTGGTCTCGTGGTTGGTACAGTGTCGGTTTTAAGGAAGAAAACACCCCTGTGGCACCGACAGGGAACCCCCAAAAAGGTCAGCAAAGGTGGCCCAGGCGGGGCGTGAGCCGGCCAGAGAGAGCAGGACACCCTGAGTGTGGCCGCGGAGACGCCTTCGTGGGGGGCGCCGGGGTCCTGGGTGGACAGCCTGAGAGGTGGGAACTGGTACAAAACCCAGAGACACTTGGTAGCAACGGTCTGGTTTCCAGATGCATTTTCTAAGAAAGTGAGTCTGTTTAGAAAAGGGGTTTGACAAGTGAAGGCTCAGCCTGGCCAGGCTGGGCAGGGTGAGGGTGGAGGGCTCAGCCTGCAGCTTCCCTGGGGGACGGGGCTGGGCTGTGCTGTCCCACTGGGGAGCACGTGGCCGAGCCCCCCCACCGCAGAAAGAAGCCGGGCAGGGAGAAGACTGTGCCCAGACGCCCGGCCCTCGCTCTAGCACCCCGGCTTCCAGGAGCTCGCAGCGCCCGCTGAGCATGTGTGTGCGGACACAGCACCCTCTTGTGAGTAGCAGAAACAGTGGCCGATTTAAAAAAAACAAAGGCTGACTTCTCCCCGTGGCACGGGACCCCGAGGACGGCGCCGCCACCCGTGCGTCCACCACCGGGCCAGCCTGGCGCTCCCCGAGCAGCAGCAGGAGGGTAGGTTGGCGCTCGGGCCTGGTGTCAGAGACATGCGATCTGCTAACAGTTGGTAAAAGCCATTTGGCCTACGGTCTGGAGAGAAAATAAAAACCGTCTCTCCGGTGGGTGCTGACGCTCAGCACCCCAAGGAGTCCTGCGCAGGGCGGGTTTGGGGACAGGGTGGTCGGCTGCATCCACCTCGTCCGAAGGCACCGCCCCTGGCGTGCGCCGGAGGGAGGCGGCGGGATGGAATGTCTCAGCAGGGCAGCACGGTCCCAGACGGCCGGACGAGAAACAGCCCCCGAGGCCCTCAGAGCCAGCGCTGCGCGGCGGGGCACAGGATGGGACCTTTGCTTTTCACTCAGAAAAAGAGAGACCGTGTTTGAGCTCCTTGAAAGCACAGCAAGAGACTGGACCACGAGTTAAAGGAAAATCAACCCCATATAGTTCTGTCGAGTGAGAAAAATAATGCCGAACAAAATAACTTTATGCAACTACCTCAATATTTCTGACTACTTAGAAATTTGGTTACCCACGCGGGGAGGTGAGAGCAGCACACAGCAGTGAGGAACACCCACCTCCAGCGTTAGCAGCAACAAAGGCAGGAGCCTGCTCCAGCCGGTCCTGGGGGGACGGCCAGAGCAGCCAGGCCGGGCACGGCGGACCGCAGGCCCACGGTGGACGGGGCGGCCGAGGTCCTCCCGGCACAGGCACGCCACACAGGACTGCAGCGGCAGAGGGAACCCAGTGTGGCCAGGAGAGGCGTGCGGGGGCCAGGCCAGACCCCACCGAGGCCGGGTCCGCCCGAAGATAGCACCTGGCGCCCCCGGCCTCTGGCGGGGTTCTGCAGCGTGTCTTGTGTAAGCACCAAAGCCCAGAGGTAAGAGGGTGGCAGGGCCTTCTGTGCACCAGACCTGGATTCTACAGGCTGCCACGGGGCCACTGGCGCCAACGAGGG
>NW_012150197.1:519417-541781 GCF_000956105.1 Propithecus coquereli | reverse complement strand
GGGGAGGGGACGGGGGTGGGCGGAGGGGAGGTGGGCCAGGCGTATGCAAAGCTCTCAGCACCGACTCAGACCCGTGGCCCCTGGGTGGCACTCGTGACCTGGCCGTGGGCCATCGTGCCTCCAAGCCAGGCCGGCCACAGGGGCCCCTTCAAGGCCACGGAGGAGGCGTCCACGCTGGCTGGGCTCCCACACGCTCGCACCACCTGCTGCGGCCTCGCCCCTGCGCCACCCGGATGTAAACCCAGCCTGTGCCCCCTTCTCTCAGCTTCGCCGCGGCCCCCAGGCTCCCCAGGCGCCAGGTCCAACCTGCTTCTTAGCCCCCGAGGCTGGTTTCTGCGGGGGAGCCGCGGGAGGGTCAGTGCAGCCCCCTGGGAGTGGAGACCGTGGAGACGCAGACGCAGGTGGACAGAGGGCCGCGGCCACCGCCCGCCGGCGGGGGGGGTCTAGGAGATCCAGGCGAAGTCCTTGTCGCCCCCCGAGGGGCTGCGGGGCTGCGGCGAGTCGTCCTCGTCCTTGTCCCCCAGCAGCGCGTCCTCCTGGGCCAGGCCCTCGCCGTCCTCGCCCAGCTCCTCGCCCTCGCCACGCGGGTCCTCGGCGTCCTCCAGGTAGGGCCCGTCGCCCGGGAACAGCGCCTCCGGGGAGCCCTCGCCGCCCCCGCTGCCGTGGTCCCGAGGCCCGGCCATGCTGCGGCCGGCGCAGTCAGCACACACGCCGTGGCGCCGGGAGCCGTGCCTGATGCCCACGCTGGCGGCAGACATGAACACGCGGCTGCACACCTTGCACACGTACTTCTTGTCTTTGCTGTGGACCTGGGGGGACAGGGCGGTCAGCGGGGGGCCGGCGGGAGGTGCAGCCTCCGTCAGCCCACGGCACCTGCACAGGGAGACCCTCCTGGGGGGCTCCGACGCCGAGCTGCCCCGGGGGACATGGGCTCCCGGCAGCAGCATCCACCCCCAGCCCCAGCCGGGCGGGTCTCCGCCCACACCCCGTGTCCGGGCACCCCCTCGTCCACACGTCCGCGCCGGGGTCACACTGCTCCCTCCCACCTCCCTGCAGCATGGCTGAAGGACCCCCTCATTGGATGGGAGCTCGCAGACCCCTCCTACGCCCGGCCCAGCCCTGTGCCCTGTGCGGAGGCTGCCTAGTCGGGGCAGAGCTGTGGGGAGACGAAGCCAGTCGGGCCTGGGCTCGCGGGGCCCGAGGAGGCCGCCGGAACGGGTGAGGCGTCACACGCCACGCAGGCCTCAGCGATGGTGCCCTGCAGGTGTCTCCATGCTCACATGGACCTGGCCCTGCCCCCAGGGACGGAGACCCGAAGGACCCCCAGGGGACCCCCCCAGCGGCCCTGGCCAGACAGCCCCAGGCCACGCGGGGGCTTCCCAGACGCAGTGGGGCCGCGGGTCTCCAGGCTGCACCTGGCACTGACCGGCCCTGTCCTCCCCGACCCCCAGACCCCTCCGCTCCTCCCTCCGAAGGGCCGTCTCCCCCCAGGTTTGCCGTCGTCAAAGCTGCGCCATGGACCGCGTGAGGATGGAGGTGTGGAAGTGATCGTGAGTTTAGTTCTTCCTCACACGGTTCCAAAGTCTCCAGTTTTCTACGGCAGGCCAGTAACACACCACCACGGTAAGAGTCTAACCCACCTGCGCCGCCGTGGAAGCGGCTCCTCCGTCCTTGCGCAGCCCTCTGACGGGCAGTCACTGCGGCAGCTGCCACCTCATCCTGGGGCCCCGTGCACTGCCCTCCCCACCCCTGTCCTCTGCTTCCCAGTCCCCCGGCCACAGGCCGCCTGGAATCGTCCGTCCTCCCCTTTTGTTCTTGATTTTTTGTTTTTTTAGAGCTCGGCCTCACTGGAGTGCAGCGGCCCCATCACGGCTCCCTGGGGCCTCGGCCCCCTGAGCAGCTGGGACCACAGGTACTGCCACCGTCCCCAGCCCCGTCTTCCCCTTTGCACCCCACCAAGGGTTGCCACTGACTTGCACAAAACCCGGAGCCACAGTGACCTGACGACTCAAACGTCTGCTGCAGCAGCAACTTTGGGACAATCTGTGAGGTCCTGAGCGTGACCAGGGACGGGTTGTTGTATGGGGACCTGGCCTCGGAGTCGGGGCACCACCGCAGCCTCCGTGACGGAGCCCCAGACAGCTCGGTACCCAGGACCCCTCCTTTGAGTGTTTTGTCTGTTTTGCTATATTTTAACCCCGGGGCTTTCCTCTCCACTGACCCCGACACAAAAGAACAAACATTCAAGACCAAGTCACAGTAGAAACTGGTGCCCCGAGGGGCGTGACGTGGGCAGGCGCGGGAGGGTCACATGCCAGATGCCCACAGAGACCCAGCAAGGCCGAGGGCCCCGTGTGAGCTGGGGCTGTGCCGGGGCCCCTGGGGAGGCCACGAGGGGCATCTGAGGGACCACAGGAGCCCCTCGGCCAGGGCCGTGGCTGGGCCTCATCCGCTCAGACAAAGGCTCCGGAAGGAAGCGGGCGGGAAGGGCGCAGGCCCCGTGGCTGCAGGAGCTCGGCCAGCCCGTGCCCTCGGGAACCCCGGCTTGAGCACAGCGGGGCCCAGCCACCGAGTCTCAGGGCCACTGCGGGCCAGGGTGGAGGTGACATCAGTGCCCGTCCTCGCCGTGGTGCAGCAGAGGCTGCCTCTAACACGCGGGCCCTTTTGGGGGCAGGGACCCAGAGAAACTGAAGGGAAGACCACACACTGACCCTCCTCAGAAACAACCAAGCCCCCAGATGGTTTAAGTACACTTTCTGGGGATTAGGATGCCTGAAGCCCAAGCACGGAGCGCAGGCTGAGAGCCCCAGCCCTGCCCGCCAGGCAGCCACACAGAACCTGCGGCAGGACCAAGACCTTTCCTGCACCGTTCCCGTGGTTCCGCTAAAGAAACACGTAGCGACCCACATTGCTACATCTTTTCAGGGCCCGATAGTGTCGAAAACAAGATACGATCCTCTATGAACAGCAAACGTGCAGACATACATCCTCCCAAGCTGTCCTCCACGGCCGGAGGAAACCAAGCCCCAGCCCCGCTCCACGGGGCCTGGCCGAGCAGACCTGCCGGGGCCCTGCCAGGGCTCCTCCTCCTCCACCGACCCCTCACAGGGCCACACGGGGGAGTCGAGGAAGGCCGGAGCCAGGGCCCAGCAGCTCCCACGTCTGCGCCAGGACACAGCCGAGGCTGGGGTCCGAGGGGCGCAGTGGGCCTTCCACCCTCGGCCGGCTGGGTGCACACGCTGGCAGGGCGCACGGGCACCCTCAGCCCGCCGGGGCCCCAGCCCAGGCTCAGCCGCCCTCCAGCTTCAGGTTCGACCTCAAGGAGGGCAGTGGGTGTCCCCACCGCAAATGAGCACTCACCACAGAGCCAGAAAAGCAGAAACAGACCCTTCTAGCATTGTCTGCCTGACCCCGACAGCGAGCTGGAGGGCCCAACAGAGTCACGCGGGAGCAGAACCAGAACTGAGCCCGGAGCCCTGTGAGTGTGGGCAGGAGGCCCGGGCTGGGGCTCTGCTCGCGCCTCGGAGCCCCGCTCTCGCGCTGGGTTTGCCCCTCGCCCCGCACCTCCAGGTGGGCCTGCCCAGGAAGGGCGGCCTGCGTGGGGGCGGCCCCCCAGGGAAGCCCGTGCACCCCAGCTCCCATCCCACAGCCGAGCCCCAACACTCCCGAGATCCCCAAACGCAGCACCGTCCCGCCTCCCTTACCTGGCACATGCCCCGCCTCAACCTTGAGCCCAGGGCCCCCGCCACTGCCCCTCAAACAGCTGCAAGCCCGAGTCTGCCACGGCCCTGCACCCCGCACCTCGGCGGGGAGAACTCAGACCTCCGGGCTGTCGGGGGCTCTGGTGCGGCCAAGGAGGCCCTGGCGGCCCAGTCCCCACCCCGCTGCTCGCTGGTTCTCCTCGCCCACCCGGGACGGCCTCTCCCTGCTGCTCTGGGCAAATCTGCCTCCCTGTCTCAGGCCACCTTTTCCCTTTGTCGTTTCCTCGCCAAGCAGATTCATTTATTCAACACCTGTTACCTGCAACTACCTACCGGGTGCTGAGCTCCGGGCTGGCCGTGGTGGGCACAGACAGATTGGCGGACGCAAGGAGCAGGGTCCCCGCCCTGACCCCAGCGTGGCCACGATTTGGGGCGTCCAAGCAGAGGAAGATGCGTTTGCCGAGGAGGCCAGCAGGTGGGCAGGGCGCACCCGGGGGGCCACGGGCGGGGGCGACGTGGCCGCCCTGCCCTGCACCCAGGCCCAGGCGGAACAAGGTGGGGGCCCCGTGCTGATGGGGGGCTCTCCCCGCTCTGCCGCCTCCCCCCGCAGGGCAGACCCCACGTCTGCGTCCCTGTCAGTGACCCACCTGCCCAGACCCCTCGGCCAAACACTGACCTCGTGCTGACGCCAGCCGACCGCACCCCCGGCCACCCGCCGCACTCACCAGAGTGTGCCGCTTCATGTGCTCGCGCCGCGTGAACTTCTTGCCGCAGATCTCGCAGGGGTAGGGCCGCTCTCCCGTGTGCGAGCGCATGTGCCGCTTGAGGATGCACTGGTGCATGGCGGAGAAGCTGCAGTACGGGCACTTGAACTTCTTCCTGATCACCGCGAACTCGTTCACTGCAAGACAGGGACCGCGGGCGTCAGCGCGGCCCGGGGCACGCAGCCCGCGCTCGCTAACTGTGCGCAGACCTCAGACCACACCCACGGCATCCTCCCAGCCCTCCATCCCCGCATGGGCCGGCGACCCTGTCGCGAGGGGCCGCCAGCAAGACTGAGTCCGGGGAGCTCGACACCCGGTTCTCGGAGCCTCCCCCACAAAGCCCGAGGCCGGGCCCGACCGAGGCGGCGGCGAGAGCTGGGCACGACCATCTTGCGTGGCGTCCCGTCCCTGCCAGCCCTCCCTTCAAGCCCTCGGACCCCCGCTGCTCGTCCACGTGTGGCCGGCCCCAGGCACGGAGTCGGATCTTAGTCTCAGGCACTAGAGAGGCAGATTAGAAACCAAACACCACGGAGCGACACGGGCCCTAAAGAGTGCGGAGGAAGCGGGGGACGCGGGGGGGACGCAAAGCCCTGGTCTCAGCCAGGCCCTGCCCCCCGAGCCTGGGCCCCGACCTCACCCTGCAGGGGCCCCCACCACCCAGCACCATCAGTTGTGCGCTCGAGCCAGCCCCGGAAACCCCGGGCCCCTCATCAGCCCCGGCGCTGTTCTGCTGCTCGGGCCCCAGACACAGCGATCCACGCGCCACCGCAGAGCCCAGAGCAGCCACGCTGAGGGCACGGCACCAGCACGCGCCAGGGCCTGGCCACGCCAGCGACAGCCCCGTAAAACCCGCTGTGAGCCCGTCCACCCTCGCGTGCTCTGGAGTTGCAAGGCACTCGCCGCACGGAACATCTTCCACTTAACACGTCGTGACCACCTTTTCATGCCATGGCTGTCAACCACACAGCTTTCAGATGTTCGAATTCACCGCAGTTTATTAAATGGGTCCTACTGCCGGGCACCTGAGCTGCGTCCGTCTTTACCCCGTGAACGGGCTTCCGCGAGGCCCCACAGACGGCTCCGCACCCGCTGTCCGCCGTCCCGAGGTAAATCTGAGAAGCGGCGCACGCAAATGCCCCCCAGCCCCCGGGCGGGGTCTGCCACGGCCGTGGGCTCCGGCAGAGGGGCACACGCCACGCAAGGCCCTCCCGACGGCAGGTCCGACTGAGGGAGCGCGGCACTGGCTGGAACGCCGCTTTGTTACGGCAGCAGCCTGCAGGGCGGCAGCGACCCGCTGGGAGGCAGCGCGGTCTGCGCCGCACACGGCTCGCCCGGCCGGCCGCGCCCCAGGAGGAAACATAAGCTCTTCCTCGCCCTTCCTCAGATAGCCACGCTCTGCCCCACTCGGGCCTCCACAAACCGGGCAGCAAGCGCCCCTCCTCCTTCCCGCCACACCGCGCACCCCGCCAGCGCTTTGTCGGATCATTCCCGGTTTCCGTATTTCCACACCCAGTGGAGCAAACGCTCCACATGTTCCAGGAGGGAAAGGAGCACAAGGAAATGAGTTTTTAGATTAGTTTATTTAAAATAACTTTTTTGAGAACACACTCCCTCGTGGTTTCTACTCTGCTTCTACAACCACGAACGTTAAAATTTTGAAGCATCGTAGATTTGTCCATCGCTATTTAATAATTCAGTCCTACGAGTTACATAAATGCTTATCTGTACAGAGACCCTGTATCCTTCTCCTAGAAAAACACTTCACAACGCACATGAGCACGACGCAGCGTGACTGCTGGGAACTGCTCCCGAGTAAGCGGGACGCAGGGCAGAGACGCGGCCGCACGTCCGGTTGGCGCGTCGGGAAGTTCCTCTGCGATGACACGGTCCGTGTTTTCCTAACGCGGCGCTGCTCAGTCGCTGCCATGACAAATGCCACAAACCGGGCGGCTCAGAACGATGTAAGTTCCTCTCTGGCAGTCCTGGCGGTCGCAGGTGTGAGGGCGGGAAGGGCGTGCGCGGGCGGCTCCGGGGGCCTTTCTGCCTCTTCCGGTTTCTGGGGCCCAGCTGTCCCGGTTGTGTCCGAATCGCTCCAGTCGCTGCCCTGTCTCCACGCGGCCTTCTCCTCTGTGCGTCTGTCTTTCCTTCTTCTGTCTCTTACAAGGACATTTGTCGCTGGGTTCAGGGCCCACCTGGAGAACCCAGGAGGGCCTCGCTGAGGTCCTTCATTTGACCACATCTGCAAAGACCCCTTTTCCAAGTAGGTCCCGTTCACAGGTTCCAGGATCAGGACATGGACATATGTTTTGGGGGGGCCAGGGGTCACCATTCAACCCACGACATTTAATTAACAGTATTGCGATTGCAGAGGGAAATTTTCACTGGCCATGATTATTAAAATACTTTCTTATTAGAAGCATCTCCTATAAATTGTGATTTACAGTCCATATATCTTAGAAACTTTTCAACATCATTCTCGTAAACACTAATAAACCCCTAAAAATCCACATGGTAAAAGAATAATTAAACGAAAAAGCATAAAGACCGAATGGAAGCAGGCGCCCTCCACCAGTCTGTCCTGAACACTGAACGCCTTTGCCAGGAATCGAGTGTTTCCAGGAGGAACGAGGCAACCTCCCAAATGAAGAACCTAGAAACAGGGTTACAAAAGTTGGCGTCAGAGTACCTAAAATGTGAAGCCCAGTGAGATTTGGCTACAATTTTGCAGAACTGTATCTATGAAAGCACCTCCAGCAGTTCCCACGTGACCCAGGAGCGTTGTGAGCCCAGGGAAGAGCGGGTCTCCGCCCCTCCCTGCACGGCCACCGAGCTGGGCCCGGCCTCCGTGCCCTCGCAGGAGCTCCTGGCCGCGGGAGAACTGGCTGTCACCAACAGCCGCAGCGCAAGTGAGACCTTTTCGCGACAGCGTCAGACTGCAAGACACCACCCGGATGGGGAGGGAGCTACCGTCTCCAGAGTCCTTAGTCATGGAAACGTCCTGGATGTTTCATGGTCCAAATATAATTTTCGAAAGATTATTCCAGAAATGGATCCAAACGTGAACCATACTTTGTTTTTCCATTTACAAATTTATTAGGCTGTCATCTATTTTGTGTTAGAATACGGTGAAATTATCATGTGCCCAAATTATTTTCAAAAAGGTTTCTAATTTTACAGAGTGTGCAAATATCTTAAACAGCTCAACGAACTTTTACCTACGCACGTACCTGCGTACCTCGCTTAAATCAAGACACTACACGCTGGTAGCACCCTCGAAAGAACCTTTGACCCCTCCTGGTCAACCACCCCTCACAGGCAACGACTGCTCTGCCCTTGGTCACCACACGTGTGTTTCGCGGTTCTGGGGCTTCGCATGTGTGGGATGTGCTCGCGTGTGGCTTTGTTCACGCAGCCACGGCGCGCCCCCTCCGCGACCCCGGTCTGGGCCTACCGGACGGTGGTGACTACACATGTCCCTCCGTGGACACACGCTGTCACTTCTGACGCACGTCGCACAAGGGAGGGGTTTCTGGATCACAGAAAGGGACCCACACGTTTGGCTTTAGCAGAAACTGCCAAGCGCTTTCTAGGGTTTACCGGTCAGCTCCGTTCATCCCCGTGCTTGGCGAGAGGCAGGGGCCAAGCTGCACCGTCCGCTCCGTACTGGCGACCCACGGCGCGGCACCGCACGGCGACGGGACCACCCACCCCGCGGAGCTGCGGAGGGGACCCGGTGGGACACGCACCCCGCGTCTGCTTCTCCGTCCCCCGCGTCCGCTTCTCCGTCCCCGTCACGCAGCCCCACGAGCCTCGGTGTCTGTCGGCCCCCGCCTCCTCCGAACTCCCGGAGATGAGCACGACCGTCCGTGTGAACCGGGGCTTCTGTTTCCTGCACCCGATGCTGACCTTTGGGACCCTGATGGCCTCGCGGGACGTCGTTTATATTCTTGTTACCGTTCAGCACCCGTAGACTCTGTGTGACGACCGCTTTTTGTGACTTTTTTTGGTAATTAGCACTTTCCTCTCCTTTTACCGGTCACTTTTCACGGGGGTTCCCAGATTCACCAAACTTCCCGACACCCAGCTGTCGGCGCCGTTCGTTGGTGTCTGCTTCTCTGTTTCACCGGTATCTGCTCCTCATTTCCTGCCTTCTACTTTCTTTAGGTTGAATTTGCTGTTCTTTTTCTCTCTTCCTGACAGAGAAACTTAGAACCTTTCTTCTTTCCTAACCAGTGCAATTAGAGCTATAAAGTTCTTTAAACACTGCTTTAAACGTGGCCTAAAAGTTTTGACATGGAGTATTTTCATTATCATTCAGTTGCAAACATCCTATCTTTTTCACTGTGGCTTATTTGCCTTGTGGATTACGTAAGAGCACGTTGCTGCCTTTGCAAGCATTTGGGGATATTCTATCGTCTCTCTGTTCCTGATTTCCGATTTCGGTTTGGCGGCGGCGAGAGCGTGCCCTGCGCGCTTCCGGCCCTTTGGTATCCGCTAGGCCTGCGTCACGGCACGGCTGGTCTGTCTGGTGGACGTTTCCCATCCATCTGGAACGCGCTGCACTTGTTTGGCACGATGTTCAAATCGGGCTAATTGCGCTGCCACGGGCCGGTGTCTCTGTGGACGCAGCTGCGAGGCTCTTCCGCGAGACACCAGCAAGTGGAACCTGTCGTTACAGGAAAGAACCACGGCCCGTGGCCAGAGAGGCCATTCCAGGAATCCAAGGTTCCTGTAACATTTGAAAACTGTGCTCGAATCTTCTCCACCCTGCTGCAACTGTGTTCGCGGCTCCGCCGATTCCTGAGAGACGAGTGTTTCAAGCCCCAGTTACAACCGTGGACTGTCGTCACTGTGGTTCTGACGTTCACGTCGTGTGTTTCAAAGCTGAGCTGCTAGCAGCACACGCGTGCGGGAGAGTCGTGTTCACCACGGAATCGGCCCTTTTATCACCACACGATTCCCTCCTGGGTGGCACTTCGAAGCTTACTCGGGTGCTGGCCGTGCTATAGGGACGTTCTTCAGGTCAGGGTCTGCTTGGTTTATCTCTTGTTTTAAGCCTTTCTCTTTCCTTATCCATAAAGTATGTCATCCGTAAACAAACCATCTTTAAAAACAGGCCGATCGTCTATTACTGGGGCGTCCAGCCCCTCACAGCCGCGCGGCTGCGTCGACAGCCGGTCTACGTTCACCGTCGGCGATTTGCCTCCCGCTTTCCTTCCGTTTTTTCGTTCCTCCTCCCTCCTTTCTTGCCTTCTTTCAAATTTATCAAGTATTTCCCCATTTTTTTCAGTAAGCGTTGGGGTCACGCATCACTTTACTATTCTGGTCTCTGCCCCCGGTGACCACGCAGAGACCGCGGAGCCGCACGCTTAACTGCCTGGCGAGCTAGTAGGTCTCGTGTTTTACTTCTGTTTATGTTACAAAACCCACAAAAACTGTAACAGTGGCTTCAAGCAATCGAGATTCTTTTATATTTGCTCATAATCACCCTCGCTGGTCCGTTGTGTTCCTTCAGTTTTGTGCCTCCTTCTGGGACACTTTTTTGTCAGCTTAAAGAACAACTTTTGGTAATTCTTGTCACCTGGCAATGATTTTTCTTGGTTTTGTTTGTATGATAATTTCCTTATGAAGCCTTAAATTGTGAAGAATATTTTTGCTGGGTATAGAATTCCAGGTTAGAGCCAGGCACAGTGGCTCACGCCAGTAATCCCAGCACTTTGGGAGGCCAAGGTGGGAGGATGGCTTGAGGCCAGGAGTTTGAGACCAGCCTGGGCAACATAGCAAGACCCCATCTCTACAAAACATTGAAAAATTAGCCAGCCTGGTGGCTCACGCCTGTAGTCCCAGCTACTAGGGAGGCAGAAGTGGGAGGATGCTTGAGCCCCGGAGTTCGAGGCTGCAGTGAGCTGTGATGACACCACTGCCCTCCAGCCGGGGCGACAGTGAGACCCCACCTCAAAAAAAAAGAACTCCAGTTGGCAACTTTTCCTGACAGCACAACCATGCCCCTCACTGTCTTCCAGCTCCTGCTGTTTCTGTGGAAAGTCAGTCGTGAGTTCGGCTGTCTCCGGGCTGCTCCTCCGAATATAAAGCATTTTTCCTCTGCCTGCTTTTAGTATTTTTCTCTTTGTCGTTTTCAACAGTTTGACTGGTTTTTTCTTTTTCTGTTATTATCACTTTTCAATGGGACACCTAGGTTTGGAAGCTTGGCCACCGTGTGCCTAGACCTTCGTTCCTGTTGTGGGGCCTGGTGGTCGCCCTGCCTGCGCTCGCCGCGCGTCCTGGGTCAGCGGGCTGCCGTCTGTCACTGGTTTTGAGCCCAGTTCTCAGCTACCGTCTCTTCAGACGTTGCTTCTGCTCTGACTTCGCTCCGTTCTCTCCTGGAACTTCGATCACACTGCGCCGCACATTCCACCACGTTCCGGCGTCTCTCTGCCTTTTCCCCATTTTCTTCCCGTCTGAGCTTCGCTGCGAGTGTTTCCTGTGGACCCGTCTTCCAGTCCACTGACCCCGCCCTCTGCCGCGTCCAGACTGTTAAACTATCCACAGAATTCTTAATTTCAGAAATTGTATTTTCAGTTGCTTCTTTTTTTTTTTTTTTTGAGACAGAGTCTCACTGTGTTGCCCCGGCTAGAGTGCAGTGGCGTCAGCCTAGCTCACAGCAACCTGAAACTCCTGGGCTCAAGCAATCCTCCTGCCTCAGCCTCCCGAGTAGCTGGGACTACAGGCATGCGCCACCATGCCCGGCTAATTTTTTTTCTCTATATATTTTTAGTTGTCCAATTAATTTCTTTCTATCTTTAGTAGAGACGGGGTCTCGCTCTTGCTCAGGCTGGTTTCGAACTCCTGAGCTCAAACAATCCGCCCGCCTCGGCCTCCCAGAGAGCTAGGATTACAGGCATGAGCCACTGCACCCGGCCTTGATTCTTCTTTATACATTCCAATTATCTTAAAAGTCTCCACCTTTTAATCTACCGTGTCCATCATTTCCTCGATTTTCTTGACTTGTTAGTTACAGATATCTTCCAGTCCCTGTCTAATAAATGCAACATCTGTCTGCTTTTCCTGGTTGGTTTCAGTCCTCTGGGTCTGTCATTCAGCACACACTGTAACTTCCTGTTAGACGCTAGACACGCCGAATGAAGGTGGAGAGCCACTTCAGACCATGCCTTCCTTCTCCAGAGACGGTTTAGGTTGTGTGTTGTCGGGGTTGCTGTTGCTTTTGTCTCTGGCAAGCAGACAGACTCTGGAGAAATACGTTGATCCTGCGGCGGCTTCCTTGTAACTTCCAGGGCCGGTATGATTCAGTTTAACTCCTAGAGAGCGAGTCTAGCTTCAGGGTGTGGCTGCTCTGCGGCGGGGGGGAGGGGTGTCTCACCTGAAGCCCAGGTGTTTCCTGAATCTCCGCCTCGCCTGGACCTGGCCTCCACCTGTGTCCCAGCAGGAACTCCTGCAGAGACCTCTGCTGCGCGACGCGGCTGCCCGCCGGTGCTGTTTCTGCTGGGATTGCCAGGGTGTTGCCCGTATGTGTGTGTGCGCGTGTGCGGCTCAGAGGTCGAGGGTGCGTGTGCAGACCTGAGCGCTCCTTCTCTCTGGTTTCTTGCTTTTTGGGATTTCGTCCTGCAAGTCCTGACTACTTTGGCTGCCCTGCTGAACAACCTCCACACCCGTGGCACAAAAACACGGCTGCTCTCTGCTCACACTCCATTTCCTGCCGAGGCTGGGAAAATACGCCGCAGATACGTGGAGGGTGAGGTTCAGCTTGTCTGTGTGTTTCCTTCTCCAAAGGGCTGCAGCCCTCGAGTCCCGCCGGCGCTGGCTGCCTCCGCCATCGTGTGTGTGAGGTTTTTGTTTTGTCGATTTTTCAAATAGTTTTCAATACAAGCTCGTCATGGCTGAAACTGGATGTTTAAAGGGTTTTCTTCAAAAAAGGTTTCTTTAGGCCAGGCGTGGCGGCTCACGCCTGTAACCCTAGCACTCTGGGAGGCCGAGGCCGGTGGATCGCTCAAGGTCAGGAGTTCGAGACCAGCCTGAGCAAGAGCGAGACCCCGTCTCTACTAAAAATAGAAAGAAATGATCTGGACAACTAAAAATATATATATATATTTATAAAAAAAAATTAGCCGGGCATGGTGGCACATGCCTGTAGTCCCAGCTACTCGGGAGGCTGAGGCAGGAGGATCGCTTGAGCCCAGGAGTTTGAGGTTGCTGTGAGCTAGGCTGATGCCACGGCACTCTAGCCCGGGCAACAGAGCAAGACTGTCTCAAAAAAAAAAAAAAAAAGGTTTCTTTAAAACAAATAGTGCTTTTCTCTCAGCACCTGACAAACCGTCGAACTGACGATGATCGAGACTGCATTGTATGTTTTAAATGCAGTCTGAGTTAGTAAATCAATATCCCCCAGGTGAGTGAAAGTCTTAATTTCTATAAACACAGACACACACAGCTCCTGCTGCACTGACCGACGCCCAAGTTTGTGAGGCCCCAGTCCCGTCTTGTGAAAATGGCAAATACGCCGAGAAGCTTAAAATGAATTTGCAGACACGAGCAAGTTTTGTGGCAATAAACAGACCTACAGAAAGAACTAACCTTTTATCACTAAAATTCTGTTTTCAAGAAAGATTAATGTTATATATTGATAATTTTTTAAAAATCTCTTTGAAGTCAGTCCCTGAGCCACACTATTTCCATGACAAATTCAAGAAGACATAAGAAACGAAATACTCAAATGAACTGGCTGAAAGTTCCGCGTATGCAATGGCTGGACGGTTTTAGGGGAAACAACGTTAGATGTAAGAACGAAACCAGATAGCTACCTAAAGCGTTTCTTACAACCCTATCATTTTACCCTCTGCCACAGACCTATGTCTTTTAGGTTCTATGGAACTTGTCTACAATTTTTAAGTTATTTTCTGAAATTAAGCAAACCCTTTCAGCGCAACAATGCAGTCTCCACGACGCGGTCGCCCGTGGGCCCCAGGGCAGCCTCCCCCCGCAGGAAACAAAAGGCTGAGCAGCTGCGCAGCCTCTGCCGTCTTCCTCCCCCTGTGGCCTGTGGCCCGTGGCGCCCCACCCGCGAACTCGGACCGTCCCGGGACAACCCCACAGGCGGACTGCGCCTTCCGCACGCTCTGCCGCGCTGTGCCCCGGTGAGCACACTTCTCCGAGACCTAACAGCTGAAAGACCCCACTGTGACCAACAGAAAAAGAAAGAAAAGCTGCCTTTTCTCTAGAAATGACATTGAACTCAAACAGGCGTTGACGTAAATTAATAGGGCGTCTGACAGCCCAGAAGAGGCGCCCTGCATCGGCCGGTCTCGTAACTCGTGCAGGTGCCTCCGGAGCGTGGGCACCTTTGGCAGCGACACCCCGAGCCTCTCCAAAACCCGACTTCTCTCCATCTCCCGAGACTCATTTCGTGACCATAAAGATCTGGCGACGGGGGCGGGAGCAGGTGGACTGGACACGGTGGCGGGGCCTCCCATCTGGAAGCGCCTTTCCCCAGACACCTGCCCGCCCGGAGACGGTGCGTCTGGGTGCGGGAACCTGCCTGCAGCGGGGATGTCTGTCCCTTCCCGAGCCCACCAAGTGCGCGACGACCTGCGCCAAGAAATGGCTGACGCTGCGCCGATGGGTCCAGCAAAGACGGACGGTGGCAGACGCAGGCGTCCTTTCCGAAAATAAGCAGTTTCCGATAATTCTGCATCAACACTTGGAGAAATACACACATGGGGCACAGACCGCCGCGGACATCATGGCTCCTCTTTGTCCTCGGATCTTTCTAGAAAGCGGCTGGGTCAGAGCTACTTGGCCCCACTTCCACGGACGGTGCTGTGTTTTTCTGCCCGTGCTCCTCCTCTGCCCGCCACGTTGACAATGCCACGTGAGCCGCGTCCGCCTAAACCCAGCCACCTAGAAGCTGGAGGTACCTCTGCACCACCTGCCACCAGCTGGGCGCGGAAATGCCTTCACCTGGCGGCCGGTGGTTAAGGCACATTGACCGCTCCCACGGCCCCAGCGCAGCCCTGCAGGCACCCGCCCCCCACCTTCTTCTACACTCTGGAAAGTTCTTGCTCCTGGGCAAGCTGCACCCAGACAGCTGCCTGGACCTAAACAATAAAACCCCGCCGCAGTCCCGAGGCAAATGAGAACGTTGGTTCCGGCACGTGGACAAAAGGCGCCTGGTCAGTTCTGTCCTGCCTCAAAACCGCTGAGAGCAGGGGAGGTGCCTTTCTGTTCCCACAGGGTTGTTTCCTTCGAGGGGCTCCCCAGCTGACTTCAGGGCAAAGCTGTCAGAGCCCGAGGAGCTGGGTGAGGCCAAGCCATCCGAGACCCGGCGAGTCCGTCCAGGCCTGTGGGAGGGACGCTGGCCACGGAGGTGCTGAGAGAAGGCTCCTCGGGCCTCCTGGACGGGCCACGGCCCCTGCAGAAACCCACCCAGGTGCCAGCAGGAGCCAATTCCGAGAGAGGACAGCCCAGGCCAGGTCTCCACGGCAGGAGAGGTGTCGATCTAGAACCAGAGACAGAGGAGTTACAGCCCGTCGGGATGGGTTAAAATCAGGCAAGACTGATGCATTTTGTCACCTCTTACTCACCTGGGACCCTGTCCAATCGCTACCAAGACAACGTGCCACTGGCCATCTGGAAAGGAAGGTTATAATTAGTTCTCCATGAACAGACACTGAAAGAAAAATCGGCGTTAACAGAACACTGACACCCCCACCAAAACCATCCTGTTAGAAATGACTCACACAGGAATAGCAATTAATTAATTTCAAGATCCGAAATATGTGATTAAGATCTTAAGAGAATTTTTTTTCTTCAGGGAGGCATACTAACCTAGCAGACCTTTCTTTCTTTTTTTTCTGGTAGAGACGGGGGTCTCACTATGTGGCCCAGGCTGGTCTCAAACTCCTGGCCTCAGCCATCCTCCCACCTCGGCCTCCCAAAGTGCTGGGATCACAGGCGTGAGCAGCCGCGCCCGGCCAGCAGAGCCTTCTATGTAACAGCCCCTGCAACTTCAGGAGCAGGAAAGTGGCTCATTTTCTGCCAGCTCTCTGTGGGGCCGAGCCAGGGCAGTAGCCTTCGAGTGGGAGGACGGCCACCACTGCTCAGCTTCAGGAGTGAATCAAATGTCTTTACACTAGAGGAAAAAAATTCCTCAAAGAAATTCCAAACAAATATTTTAATTTAAATATGAAAACCAATTTAACTTCATGCAACACGCTGCTATGGGGGCAAAACCATCATTAACCCAGAACGGGCTCTCGCTGTGCCGGTGCGGCTGGGCGAGGGGAAGGGGCTGCGCGGGAAGCGGGGGCTGTGGAGACCCACGAGGAGGCTCCTTCTAGGCGCGTCTGGGATGTGGCCAAGAGCACACGGTGTCACGGGCGCTATGCTCACGGGGCCGGCAGCGCTTCCTCGAGCGCGTGGCCCGGCTGCCCAGATGTGGCTGGCCGCCCTCACATCTTACCTGGGCTTGGGGAGGCAGCGCCGGTGCCCTGGGCTCGGTCCGGCGACTCCCCAGAGACCACCCTGCGGCTCTGAGTGGGAAGGAGGGTGGAGGGGCTTCCGCTCTGCGATCAGCGTCCCCCACGAGCGACTCAGGCCCTGGGAACACAGGAAAGGAATCTCACCCACAGGACGGACACCAGCCGGCGGGTTTCGGGTTCCAGATCACGGTCCGTCTTCCTGCGAGGAGCGGTGCGTGGCCAGTGACGCCGCCGGGTCTGCTGGAGTGGCCTCCGGTGCGTGTCCCAGCCGGCCAGCCCCGAACACCAGGGTCTCTGCACGAGACGTGTCTGGGGTGGGGTCTCTCCCAGGAGCAAAACGGTTTCACGGAGGGTTTCGGTACAGAAAGTCGGAGCACACACACCTCTGAACTTGGAGACGACCTCCCACAAGCACTTGGAGACACGCCCGCCTGGTGTTTATCTAAAAGTGCAACAATGTTTCCACCACATGCCCTCTGGTCAGAAACTTTCAAATTCCAGCATCGATCCAGAATTAAGCAAAGTCCTTGATTCATTTTTTAAATACCATAGAGAAACATGCTTTAAACCGCAACCAAAACAAAAACAAGCTGCAATTGTCCTGCACAGACGCCTGCTGGACATCTGGGTGGCCTCACAGAGGGACGAACACAGCCAACCGCAGCAGCAGACGCCACAGCAGAGCGCGGTCCTTCCCCGGAAGGACCAGGGAGCCGGCGTCTTCTCCCCAGCTCAGCTCCACCCAGAACCGTTAGAGGAATCGTCGATTCTCTTTCAAAAATAGCAACAAGGTGCGAAACGCCGTGATGCTCGGGTGAGACTTCTCATGTTTCTGGTGGTCGCAGGTGCAAACGGCACCACGGCCGTACGGGGACCCGTGCCCCGTGCTGGGGTCCGCTGGCTTCTCTCTGGCTGTGCCCGTGAAGTCGGGCGGCAGCCTGTGTGCGCAAACGGCCTTTCCACGGGCCCAGGGGCGTCAGGGTCCCCGAGGGACTGAAGTGCCCCACACAAGACAGCCGTGTCCCGAGCCAGAGCAACACGTCACGGCGTCCACTCAGTGAACAGTGACGACAGACGGGTGGGACATCCGCCTGCTGCTGAGAAGTGATACAAGTAAAAGAGAATCACGTTAAACTGAATCAAGACGAGAAGGACGGAACGCCCTCTCACAGAGAAGTCGTTTAGAGGACGGATGAACCAGCGATGAGACCACCATCTGCGGAACGCAGTGGCCAAGACAATAGTATCAGTCCTATAAAAACAAGGAAACTATTTCAGTTTTCTAGAATGTTCCGGAACCATCCCAAAGGCTGCTCTGTCTTGTTGGTGCATCGCCTGCACGTTTACTGGTTCTCTTAATCAGAGCCCCGTGGCTGCTCTCCTGCTCTCCTGCAGAGCTGCCGTGACCGGGCCTCCGTCACCAGCCAAGCGTGCTGGCGCCCAGGGAGCGTCGGGGCGGAGCTGGGACCCAACGCAGCCCCCACGGCGCAACGCTGCCGCCAAACCCCAAGCCGCAGCGCGCTGGCGTCTCCCTCGTTTCACCAACGATGTGCCACGTCCCTGGATCACGTGCATGACGGGCACCCCCGGGGTCACCCTAACGAAATACTCGGCTCTGGAGAAGGCCCATCGCCAGTGACCGGCACGCGGAGGCCGCGAGTCAGGACACGCGGCACAGCCCAGACACTGGCCAGCCTGGCCCCGAGAACCCCAGCGCTGGGGCCGGGGCTGGTGCTGCTCCAACGGCTCGTCAGAGCTGCGTCTCCTCCGCTCCGGAAAGAAGGGCGGGAGGGAGGCTGGGGAGCGAGGTCTGGCCTGGCATGAGGCTGTTCTGGGTGCGCGGTGCGACTGACCGTTCTGGAGGAGGAGAGGAAGGGAGACAGCCCCCCGCCGGGCGCCTGGCCTTGGCGGTGCATTTCCAGAGCTGCGAGCTAAGGCGGGGCCACGCCGCAGGGGGGGCGCAGGGGGGGCGCAGGAGGGGCTCCCCGCTCAGCCACACACGGGCGGGTCCGAAGACCAGAGCTGCACCCCCCACCCCAGCCACGCGCCCCACACTCCTGCAGCCGGAAAGTCTCCAGCCCGCCCCCCACCCGCCTGCAGAGGGGCAGGAAGGTGCGACATCGGGAAGCAGGGTCGGGGGCCGGCGCGTTTCCGTGTCTAGAGAGGATGCCGGGACTCAGCGTGTTGGGTCAACGGGCAGCAGCACGGTCGGGCCAAGTTCTCTGACCGGTCCACACCGAGAGACAGGCCAGGCCGCGCCGGTACTGCCGACGCCCTCCGCGGACACCCACAGGCAGGGCCCAGGGGTCGGCTCGGTCCTGTCTTCAGCCCTCTGCGTCCTGGCCGAGGGCCCCCGATGTGAGTTAACGTGGATTCCTCGCCGCCTGCCGCCCGCCGCCACGGTCAGCGTGGACCACAACATTTTGGAAAGTAAAGGGTTTTTTGTGTCCTTCCATCATTCTGCCTGCCGGGCTGGTGTCTCCCTCCGACCACCGCACAGCCCGCGCCCCCAGCTCACAGCCAGACAGGGGAGGGCTCTGCCAACTGCTAAAGGCCCTCATGGAAAACAAAAGGGCAAATTCTTAAAAGTGGAAAATTCAGAGCAGCAAAGACGAGGTAAAAACGCAGTGGGAAGAACAAAAGACCACTGGTGACTTGGCCGGCAACCGTCACACACGCACTAAAGACAGAGCAAGACGGGACTTTTCTTCCCAGCTCTCCACCACGCGGCGGCGCTTCCAGACACGCAGGAGGCCGTGCGTAACCCCAGCACCGAGATCCGTTCGATGCGCGCGCGGTGACTCCGGCAGCAGAGGCAAAGGTCTGAAAGTCCCCAGTGAGGCCCCCCAGGGTCAGCCGCCACCACCCTTCGCGGGTGGCCCCTCCCACAGCCAGGAGGGGCCATGCACGTGGTCTGTGGCCAGCCCCCTGCTGGGCGGGACCAGAACAGAGGACCCCAGAGGAGGACAGGGGAGAAGCCGTGGGGGCAGCGGAGGCAGGCGCTGAGTTTTCACCTCCAACCCCCAGGTCAGACTCACGGCTCGGCCACGCGTGGGTGAAACCCGCGGCTTCGGGCTACCCACGCCCTCCCCATCTTCCGCGTGGTTCCCAGCACAAACTCACAGCAGAAACGGCAGAAAAAGCCCAAACAAATCGTTCCCCCTCATCCCAGAACCACTCTTAGGGACAGAGACACCTCCCTCAGATCCGAGCCACCACAGAGCTGGCTGTTGTGACAGCCCCGCCCTGGAGGGGTTTATCACACGGCGGCGTCAAAGCCTCAGAAACAGAACAGATGCCCAAACCCCTGCAGCACGAGAAAGCGATGAGGACGCGGCGTCTCCCGACCCTCACGGCCCGGCCACGGCACCTGCGACCCGTCTCGACCCGCCCTCGCCAAGACCCTCCTGCAGACCCCTCTTCTGTGAGTCCCGCTGCCCCAAACCCTGGGCTCTCAACAAATCCGAGCATTTCTGCCGACAAGCGTGTTTTGCATCTGCAGAGGGAGAGACGGACACCGGAGCGTCCCTCACGCTGGCTTCCTCTCCTGCGCCCCGTGCTTCGGACGCCATTCGGTTTTAAAGTCGCAGCTGTACCAGCGGCGCCGTCCCCGTTTTCCAGATGCTTTAAAAGCGTGCCCAGTGCCCAACACCTTGTCCCTGCCAGCGAAGTGTGCACCCGGCTCTGCCTTCGCGGCCACGTCCTGTCACCTGGCAACGGCTCCCACCTCTGCACGTGGGAATGAAGAGAACATGAGCGTTATTTCCACCGTGCTCTTTATTGGCCATAGACAGTTTGCGTCTCTCCTCACGCGGCACAGAAACGCAAGAGAACATTTTCGGGTTCATGAAAACAAAGTCGTCAAAACACAGCATAAAAGTTAGAACAAAGATATGCGTCCCCATCCCAACATCACGGGTGACCGCAGTCCGCAGGAAACGCTGCGTCCACACCGTTCGCACACGCTCAGGCCTGGGGCCACCGGAATGGGGCACCTCCCGCTGTGGGGAGCCCCGGGCCTCCCCCTCCCGCACCCGCGCTGCGCACCAGCCACGCACCGGGTGCCAGAGCCACAGCTGGGGCCCTGGGGGCGGCCACACAGCTCCCAAAGCAGCCCTGGTGGACTTTTAACTGTAAGAGCCGAATACCCCCCGTGTCGCCGGCAATGGAAGTCTCGGGTGACTGTGCTGGGCGGGTCTGTCATTTGGAATTCAGCTGGAGACATTTACGTTTTATACATAAGATCCGGTCCTTTCTAAAAACTCCTCCGTGACCAGCATTCTCTATGGAAACCAAGCAAGGACACCACCCCGACTCCTGCTTGGCGGCTTTCCTGCCCGTGCCCCTACGCAGAGGGAATCGCGGCCTGAAGGCAGGATGCAGCGGCCAGCAGGGGGAGCCCGTGCCCACCCCTCGCACAGAGACCCCGTCTCCCGCCCTCCAGACCCGGCGGGGCTCGAGGTCCAGGTTTGTGTCCTGCCCGTGCGCACAGTCGAGCCAGATGGGTTTTAGGTTGAGACGCCTCAAATCCGAGTATGAAACGCTCCAGCAAGCACTCGCTGTCCCCTCCCGTCGCCCTGACAACCACGCCGCCCTCGCTCTGTACAGCCAGAGCCCGGCAGGCCCCACGTGACCCGAGAGGCCCGTCCAGGCTGTGACGTGGCCTCACCACGCCCGCAACCCGGAGGTCAGAGGTGCTGCTGCCCACAGCCGACCCGCCTACGGGGATGGGCCCCGCCCGACCTCGCTCTCGTCGCTGCCTGAGACGCGCAGCTCCCGGCGACCGAAACAAGGCAAAGCAAAGCGCCACGGCGGGGCGGCACTTACGGGACAGCGAGTGGGCACCTTTGGGCAGGTACTCGAACAGCAGGGAGCCCTCGTCCCCCAGCACGTCGGCCTTGAGGGACAGCAGGCTGTTCTTGCTCATGAGCGCCGCGCGCAGGTTGGCCACCGCGGTCGCCTGGTGCAGGGCGTCGTCCTTCTCGGGGGTGAGGGGCGGGCCCAGGTAGCTGGCTTCCCCGCCCAGGAGGCCGTCCTCCACGTGCGCGTAGAGCTCTGCCCGCTCCCCGCGGCCGTCCGAGCTGCTGGCTTCTGCGACAGTCAGGTCCGCACCTGGGGGCAGGGGACACACGTTAGAAACACGCGGGTCGGGTCAAGACTCTCCAAGAGGGAATGTGGGGCACTGGGGGGAGGAGGCCACGAGCTTCCTGCCAACCCAGCTGCCCGCTACGGAGCCGCACGGGGCCCAACCCAGCCCCATCCCACCCGGTCCCACCCGGTCCGTCCTGCCAGCCCAGGTCGCCACCCCCTCAGCCGTGCAAAGTCACGCCCCGGTCTCAGGGAGCTGGACCCAGATCAGCGGGGGTCACCCGGCCCCGCGAGGGGCCACACCTGGCTCCAGGCTCTGCGCCAGGGCCCAGGGCCTGAGTCGGAGGCTCTTGGGGCTGCAGTACTTCTGTCCTCAGAGAAGAGGAGACACTCAAAATGCACCAATGACCTAAACGTGACAGCTAAAACTATCGAACTCTTAGGAGAAAATCTGTGCGACCTCAGGTTTGGTGACAGGTTTAGATCTGACACCAAAAGTACAAGCAACAAAACAGATACGTTGGACTTCATCAAAATTAAAAACTTTGAGCCTCAAAGGTCACTGTCCAGAAAGTGAGAAGACAGAACGGGAACGGCATATCTGCGGGTCACAAACGTGAGGATGAAAACACAGCGTGTGACCCAGTTTGAAATGGGTAAAAGATCTGACGAGACATTTGCCCAGGAACTCACGAAAATGGCCGATGAGCCTGACAAGATGGTCACTCGTCACCAGGGAAGAGCCCAGCAAAGCCACAAGGAGACCCCACCTCACACCCACCGATGGCTGGAACGAAAAAGTCAGATAACAGGCCGGGCGCGGTGGCTCACCCTGCAATCCCAGCACTCTGGGAGGCCGGGACGGGAGGGTCCCTTGAGCTCAGGAGTTAGAGGCCAGCCTGGGCAAGAGCGAGACCCCGTCTCTACTACAAATAGAAAAATCAGACAGGTGTGGTGGTGCATGCCTGTAGTCGCAGCTACTCGGGAGGCTGAGGCAGGAGGATCGCTTGAGCCAAGGAGTTGGAGGTTGCTGTGAGCTATGATGACACCACAGCACTCTAGCCAGGGTGACAGAGTGACACTCTGTCTCAAAAAAAAAAAAAGTCAGATAACAACAGCGTTGGCGAGGACGTGAACCAACCGGACGCTCAGATGCTGCGGGTCGGGGTGTGACACGGGGTCACCACCGTGAGAGGTGCGCAGTTCCTGCAAACGCTGAGCACAGGGTGGCCAGGGCCCAGCAGCTCCACTCACAGGCACATGCCCAAGAGAAACGAAAACACGCGTCCACACGGCAGCTGGTATGTGAGCGTTCACGC
>NW_012150197.1:517137-518042 GCF_000956105.1 Propithecus coquereli | reverse complement strand
GAGGCTGTCAGAGGGAAGAGGCTGTCAGAGGGTGCAGGCTGTCAGAGGGTGCAGGCTGTCAGAGGCAGGAGGCTGTCAGAGGGAGGAGGCTGTCACAGGGACAGCCAACAAACGTTAATATTAACGAATTGCTAACTTTTTCTTTTTTGAGATGAGGTCTAGCTCTGTCTCCCAGGCTACAGTGCAGTGGCCCAATCACAGCTCAGTGCAGCCTCGATCTCCGGGGCTCAAGCGATCCTCCTGCCTCAGCCTCCCGGGTGCTGGGACTATATAGGCTTGTGCCACTGCAGAATTGCTAACTTTTTAATGCGAATTGTGTTAATAAAAAAAAAAGTCCTGATACCCAGAAGTGGGATTGCTGGATCGCACGGTGATTTTATATTTTTAATTGCCATAGGGCTTTCCACAGAGGCTGCACATCCTACGTTCCCACCAGCACACAGAGGTCTACTTCTCCACGTCCTCGCCAGCACCTGGTGCTTTCCTGATGGGCGTGAGGGGGTGTCTCCTGCAGCTGTGACTGTGTTCCCTCGTCACTAACGATGTTGAGCTGCTCGCTGGCATTTGGGCGTCTTCTTTGCAGAAATGTCCATCGAGTCCTTTGCCCATGTTCGAACTGGGTTGTTTGTTTGCTGCTGAGTTTTGGGGGTTCCCTACACATCCTGGGCATCAATCCCGTGTCACACGGCTGATTCGGAAGCATTTTCTCCCAGGAAGAGGGTGGATTTTCAACTGTGGGCCTTGACAGGGGTCAGGATCAGAACCACAGGGATGAGGACAGGGATCAGAACCACAGGGATAGGCGTCGGGATCAGAACCACAGAGACAAGGACAGGGATCAGAACCACAGGGACAGGGATCAGAACCACAGGGACAGGGACAGGGATCAGAACCACAGGGACAGG
>NW_012150197.1:515411-517087 GCF_000956105.1 Propithecus coquereli | reverse complement strand
TCAGAGGGAAGAGGCTGTCAGAGGGAAGAGGCTGTCAGAGGGTGCAGGCTGTCAGAGGGAGGAGGCTGTCAGAGGCAGGAGGCTTTCAGAGGGAAGAGGCTGTCAGAGGGAAGAGGCTGTCAGAGGGTGCAGGCTGTCAGAGGAGGCTGTCAGAGGGAGGAGGCTGTCACAGGGACAGCCAACAAACGTTAATATTAAAGAATTGCTAACTTTTTCTTTTTTGAGATGGGGTCTGGCTCTGTCTCCCAGGCTGCAGTGCAGTGGCCCAATCACAGCTCAGTGCAGCCTCGATCTCCTGGACTCAAGCGATCCTCCTGCCTCAGCCTCCCAGGTGCTGGGACTATAGGCTTGTGCCACTGCAGAATTGCTAACTTTTTAATGTGAATTGTGTTAATAAAAAAAAAAGTCCTGATACTCAGAAGTGGGATTGCTGGATCGCACAGTGATTTTATATTTTTAATTGCCATAGGGCTTTCCACAGAGGCTGCACATCCTACGTTCCCACCAGCACACAGGGGTCTACTTCTCCACGTCCTCGCCAGCACCTGGTGCTTTCCTGATTGGTGTGAGGGGGTGTCTCCTGCAGCTGTGACTGTGTTCCCTCGTCACTAACGATGTTGAGCTGCTCGCTGGCATTTGTACGTCTTCTTTGCAGAAATGTCCATTGAGTCCTTTGCCCATGTTCGAACTGGGTTGTTTGTTTGCTGCTGAGTTTTGGGGGTTCCCCACACATCCTGGGCATCAATCCCGTGTCACACGGCTGATTCGGAAGCATTTTCTCCCAAGAAGAGGGTGGATTTTCAACTGTGGGCCTTGACAGGGGTCAGGATCAGAACCACAGGGACGGGAACAGGGATCAGAACCACAGGGACAAGGACAGGGATCAGAACCACAGGGATGGGGACAGGGATCAGAACCACAGGGACAAGGACAGGGATCAGAACCACAGGGACAGGCGTTGGGATCAGAACCACAGGGACAGGTGTTAGGATCAGAACCACAGGGACAGGGACAGGGATCAGAACCACAGGGACAGGGATCAGAACCACAGGGACAGGGACAGGGATCAGAATCACAGGGACAGGCGTTGGGATCAGAACCACAGGGACAGGCGTTGGGATCAGAACCACAAGGACAGGGATCAGAACCACAGGGACAGGGATCAGAACCACAGGGACAAAGGGGTATGAGGCCAGGGGAGGGAGGACGGGGGCACGTGGAGCCGGAGCAGAGACACCTTCGGGGCCACTGGCCGATGTTTGCAAACCGCTGAAACGGAAAGGCACAGGCCGTTCGTGAACACTCTTCAGAGCGGTGCCTGAGGGCCGCGGGGGTCAGAGCCGGCCTCCCTGGGGAGGACTCACCCCGCAAAGCAGCCCAGTGGGAGCCCCGAGGGGCGCTGGGGCCCAGGCTGGGCTGGGAGGCCACATGTGCCCTGACCCACGGGGCCGTCCCCTCCTGGGGGCAGCGCATGCTTCGTCCTTCAACCTGGACGGGCCTGACCTCAGGAGCACGTGCAGGATTCTGCCAAGGGCCGGCAACGCCCAGAAACACTCCCGGGGTTGTTCAGGCTGCTTCCCATGTCTTTCGGAGACGTCTGAGGATATTTTCTATTTTCTCAAACTATATTCCGTTTACTGTCTTTCTGTCAATTCCTCGATGGTGTATCATGTTAA
>NW_012150197.1:514304-515361 GCF_000956105.1 Propithecus coquereli | reverse complement strand
GTGGCCAGGGCCCAGCAGCTCCACTCACAGGCACATGCCCAAGAGAAACGAAAACACGCGTCCACACGGCAGCTGGTATGTGAGCGTTCACGCACCACCATGCATAGCCCTCCACCTCCCGCAGAGAGGCAGACACGCGTGGCCGGCTGTGCGGCGGAGGATCCTTCGCCGCGAAAAGGAACGCCGCTCCGGCACAGGCTGCGTCGTGGGCAGACGTTGGGACGAGCTCCAGGAAGCCGGGAGTGACAGGCCACACGTCGCGACGTTTCACTTCTATCAAATATTCACAGGGACAGAAAAGGACTGGGGGCTGCCAGGGGAGGGGGCCGGGGGTGCGTTTCCTCCTAGTGACGACGAGGGTCTCAGGGGGGCGGCGGACGCACAACTCCACGAACGCACCGAAGCCCTCAGTCGCACCCTCGAACGGGTGAGCAGGAGGTGCGTGGATTCTCTCTCGGTAAAGCTGCTACTCACATACAAAGGAATCGACCTCGAGTCGTCGATTCAGCAGATTCTACCGAGTTTCACGCTCAGGTCAGCCAGGATTGACGGGCAAGCTTCCCTCCGGCGCACACAGGGGCCGCGTCCCCGCAGACCTGCGAGCAGGCGTGGAGCAGGGCGGAGGCTGCTGCCCTGCAGGCCGTGCGGGGAGACAGACAGGGACAGGTGAGACCTTCCTGAGGCGTAGGCAGGGTGGGGGCGGGGATGGCCAGACCTCCCCCCACAGCTGCACCCAGGGCTGACCCAGGGGTGGAGGTGAGAAAACGTTCTTTCCACTCCTGTCCTGGAAGAGGAGGTTGGTGAGACGGAGGTCGCAGGAGGGCAGGAAGGGAGCCTTGCGGGCCAAGGAAGGGCCATGGACGGCTGTCAGAGGGAAGAGGCTGTCAGAGTGTGCAGGCTGTCAGAGGGAGGAGACTGTCAGAGGGAGGAGGCTGTCGGAGGAGGCCGTTAGAGGGTGGAGGATGTCAGAGGAAGGAGGCTGTCAGAGTGTGGAGGCTGTTAGAGGGAGGAGGCTGTCAGAGGCAGGAAGCTGTCAGAGGGAGGAGGCTGTCAGAGG
>NW_012150197.1:512140-512824 GCF_000956105.1 Propithecus coquereli | reverse complement strand
GGGATCAGAACCACAGGGACAGGGACAGGGATCAGAACCACAGGGACACGGATCAGAACCACAGGGACAGGGACAGGGATCAGAACCATAGGGACACGGATCAGAACCACAGGGACAGGGACAGGGATCAGAACCATAGGGACAGGGATCAGAACCACAGGGACGGGGACAGGGATCAGAACCACAGGGACAAAGGGGTATGAGGCCAGGGGAGGGAGGACGGGGGCACGTGGAGCAGAGACACCTTCGGGGCCACTGGCCGATGTTTGCAAACCGCTGAATCGGAAAGGCACGGGCCGTTCGTGAACACTCTTCAGAGCGGTGCCACGAGGGCCGCGGGGGTCAGAGCCGGCCTCCCTGGGGAGGGCTCACCCTGCAAAGCAGCCCAGTGGGAGCCCCGGGGGGCGCTGGGGCCCAGGCCAGGCTGGGAGGCCACATGTGTCCTGATCCACGGGGCCGTCCCCTCCTGGGGGCAGTGCATGCTTCGTCCTTCAACCTGGACGGGCCTGACCTCAGGAGCACGTGCAGGATTCTGCCAAGGGCCGGCGACGCCCAGAAACACTCCCGGGGTTGTTCAGGCTGCTTCTCGTGTCTTTCGGAGACGTCTGAGGATATTTTCTATTTTCTCAAACTATATTCCGTTTACTGTCTTTCTGTCAATTCCTCGATGGTGTATCATGTTAA
>NW_012150197.1:510670-512090 GCF_000956105.1 Propithecus coquereli | reverse complement strand
GGGTGGCCAGGGCCCAGCAGCTCCACTCACAGGCACATGCCCAAGAGAAACGAAAACACGCGTCCACACGGCAGCTGGTATGTGAGCGTTCACGCCCCACCATGCATAGCCCTCCACCTCTCGCAGAGAGGCAGACACGCGTGGCCGGCTGTGCGGCGGAGGATCCTTCGCCGCGAAAACGAACGTCGCTCCGGCACAGGCTGCGTCGTGCATAGACGTTGGGACGAGCTCCGGGAAGCCGGGAGTGACAGGCCACACGTCGCGACGTTTCACTTCTATCAAACATTCACAGGGACGGAAAAGGACTAGGGGCTGCCAGGGGCCGGGGGTGTGTTTCCTCCTGGTGACGACCAGGTTCTCAGGGGGACGCACAACTCCACGAACGCACCGAAGCCCTCAGTCGCACCCTCGAACCGGTGAGCGGGAGGTGCGTGGATTCTCTCTCGGTAAAGCTGCTACTCACATACAAAGGAATCGACCTCGAGTCGTTGATTCAGCAGATTCTACCGAGTTTCACGCTCAGGTCAGCCAGGATTGACGGGCAAGCTTCCCTCCGGCGCAGGCAGGGGCCGCGTCCCCGCAGACCTGCGAGCCGGCGTGGAGCAGGTCGGAGGCTGCTGCCCTGCAGGCCGTGCAGGGAGACAGACAGGGACAGGTGAGACCTTCCTGAGGTGGAGGCAGGGTGGGGGTGGGGATGGCCAGACCTCCCCCCGCAGCTGCACCCAGGGCTGACCCAGGGGTGGAGGTGAGAAAACGTTCTTTCCACTCCTGTCCTGGAAGAGGAGGCTGGTGAGACGGAGGTCGCAGGAGGGCAGGAAGGGAGCCTTGCGGGCCAAGGAAGGGCCATGGAAGGCTGTCAGAGGGAGGAGGCTGTCAGAGGGTGCAGGCTGTCAGAGGGAGGAGACCGTCAGAGGGAGGAGGCTGTCGGAGGAGGCCGTCAGAGGGTGGAGGCTGTCAGAGGGAAGAGGCTGTCAGAGTGTGGAGGCTGTTAGAGGGAGGAGGCTGTCAGAGGCAGGAGGCTGTCAGCGGGAGGAGGCTGTCAGCGGGAGGAGGCTGTCAGAGGCAGGAAGCTGTCAGAGGGAGGAGGCTGTCAGAGGGAAGAGGCTGTCAGAGGGAGGAGGCTGTCAGAGGCAGGAGGCTGTCAGAGGGAGGAGGCTGTCAGAGGGAGGAGGCTGTCAGAGGCAGGAGGCTGTCAGAGGGAGAAGGCTGTCAGAGGGAGGAGGCTGTCAGAGGGATGAGGCTGTCAGAGGGAAGAGGCTGTCAGAGGGTGCAGGCTGTGAGAGTGCGGAGGCTGTCAGAGGCAGGAAGCTGTCAGAGGGAGGAGGCTATCAGAGGGTGAAGGCTGTCAGAGGGAGGAGGCTGTCAGAGGGAAGAGGCTGTCAGAGTGTGGAGGCTGTCAGAGGGAGGAGGCTGTCAGAGG
>NW_012150197.1:503810-507941 GCF_000956105.1 Propithecus coquereli | reverse complement strand
GTGGGGAGATGGTGGTGGTGGCGCCTGTAGTCCCAGATACTAGGGAGGCTGAGGCAGGAGGATCCCTTGAGCCCAGGAGTTTGAGGCTGTAGTGAGCTATGATGACCCAGTCTCTAAAAAAAAAAAAAAGAAAGAAAAGAAATGTAATTATGCAGAAAAAGACTTACAGATGCACTTTGTCTAAAATTTTACTTCTCGCTCTACAAGTGTTTAAAATTTATTCTTTACTTCTAAAGTGTCATGCTTCTCATCCAAGTTAAAATCAAGTTTCCTCATTTACTACAACTATCAAAAAGTTTTATATTAGAAATTCTCTTTAATAATTTCACATAGCTAGTTAGTTAGCTTCGTACCGTTATATAGTCAGGTAACTCAGTGAGTAAAAGACAGGCTTTTGGGTGATGGTCCTGGAGCAACCGAACACCTCAACGCAGGCGGTGACCCTCGAGCCCCTCCTGCCACATACAGCAACCGACTTGACACATAGATCTATGACAAGATTTCTAGAACAAACCACAGGAGAGAGTCTCTGTGACCACAGGTAAAGATGTCTTAGATGGGACCCAAAGAGCGTGAGCCGTAAAAGAAAAAAGTTCACAAACTGGACTTAATCAAAATGTCAAACGTCTGCTCCTCAAAAGACCCTGTTCGGTAGAAAAGGAGCCAGAGACGGCGGAAGGCGTTTGCAAAGCACACACCTAGCAAAGGACCTGCAGCCAGAATATACGGAGAACTCTCGCAACTCGGTGATAAAAAGGGCAAGAGCCGAACAGACGCTTCCCCAAGGAGACGTCGATGGCAAACGAGCGCATGAAGCATGTTTACCGTCACCGGCGCAGAACGCCCCACGCCCGCCAGCACCGCTCACAGACACGCTGACTGATGCGGGGCAAAGAGACCTCAACGGCACTTCACAAAAAATGACGTGTGAATGGGTAATAAACCCTCCAAAGAAATTCAACATCATTAGCCACCAAAGAAATGCAAATTAAAACCCACAGATGCCACTCCGCACCCTCCGGAATGATTAAAATCTGAAAAGACAGCACACGGAACCTCACACGTGGCGGGTATGAGTATGAAGTCACACGCCCGCTTGGGAAAGCCGCCTCGCGGTTTCTTATAAAGTTAAACATACGCTGCCCGCGGCCCAGCAACTCCGCTCCTGCGAATTTACCTGCAGGGAATCCAAACACACACACGCAGAGGCTCACGCGAGGCTGCTCAGACGCTTTATTCATGACAGCCGAACACTGGGACTGGCCCAAACGTCCACCAACAGGTGAATGAATAAGCAAATCGTGTTACCGCCAGACAACAGAATAGAATTTGATTTATTGACGCACACAACAAGAATGAACCTCAAAAACACACCGAGAACACAGCTCTGGGGCGGAAGGGAAGGGCTGGGGACGGAGGAGCCCGGGAGGCGGTACCGCTGCTCTGCCCGGGGCTGAGACAGTCAGACAAACCCGCGCGGGTGACAAAAATGCACGAAACTAAACACACACAAATGAGTACAGGAAAAAATCAGAGAAACGTGCTCACGGCCAGCCCACTGTGTCACGGCCAGACGACGTCAAAGTCCTGGTTGTGGCATTTTACAAGGTGTTACCGTTGGGAAAACCGCACGCGGGTGTGTTCGTCCGTCTTGTGCTCTCTGACAGAACACCACTTCCACAAACAGCAGAAGTTTATTCTCGCAGGTCTGGAGGCTGCAAAGTCCAGCATCCAGGAGCCGGCATCTGTGGCATCGGGCGTGGCAGAAGGTGGAAAGGAAAGAGGGGCCACAGCGCACTTTCCTAACAGCACAAGTCCCACCTGAGAGGGGGGAGCCCGCACCTGCTCCCAGGGGCCCCCCCAGCACTGCCACAAGAGCAATTAGATTTCAACTTGAGTTTTGGACACACAACCAAAGCGAAGGGCATATGGGATCTCTCCATATTGTTTTTTGTAATTGCATGTAAATCTACATATCTCAGATGGAAAAAAAAGTTGAATAAAACAAGCCGGACACAAGAGCACAGGGTAATCTACCCAGGTGGCTGCCCTGGGGCAAGGGCTGACTGGACGGGGCCTGGGGACTCTGGGGTGAGGGAAATGTTCTCCATCTTTTTTTGTTTTGAGGCGGGTCTCACTCTGTCGTCCAGGCTGGAGTACAGTGGCCTCATCACAGCTCACTGCAGCCTCGAATTCCTTAGCTCAAGCCATCCTCCTGCCACAGCCTCCAGAGTAGCTGGGACTACAGGGACACGTGCCACCATGTCCAACTAATTTTTTTATTTTTTGTAGAGACCGGGGCCTCACTATGTTGGCTCAGGCTGCTCTCCAACTCCTGGCCTCAAGCGATCCTCCTGCCTCAGCCTCCCAAAGTGCTGGGATTACAGGCATGAGCCACAGCTCCTGGCCACTATCTTGTTGACAGAGGTATACACGTTTGTCAAAACTCATCAAACTCCCCACTCGAGTGGGGACAGACAACACACAAAGCTGGCAAGGGTGTGGAGTGACCAAACTCCTCGCTTGTTGTTGGTGGGGAGGTGGAGCCACCACTTAGGAAGAACGTTTGGTGGTTTCTATGAATTTAGACACATCCCTTCCTGACGACCCAGCCATTCTACTCCCAGGCATTCACTCGAGAGAAATGAAGATACATATCCACAAAAGAGGCTTGCCGAAATGTTCCCAGAAGCTTTCTTCACAGTAGCCAAAACCGGCAACGGCCCAGATGTCTAGCAACAAGAGACCAGATGAACAAATGGCGGAATATTCGGACAACGGGAAACGCTGCCATGATAAACAGGTACAAACTACAGGTAGACACAACAACCTGGGCCGGCACAGACACACCAAGGCAAGGCAGACACCTCACCAGATGACAGTACTGCAGGGGTCATTCGGATGGAGCGGGTCACGCAAGATCATGCAAAGTCGACTAGACCTATTTGGGGAGAGTTGCAGAGGCGGCTGCCATGGGGGAGGGGCTGCAGGTGGGAGGGGCCGGGGGCGGGGCTTCCCAGAGCAAGTCCTGCATCTCGGTAGGGTCAGGTACCCGCATTCATCAAAACTTATCAAAAAGTACATTTGAGATTGGTGCACTTCATAGCGTATAAAATTCAGCTAAAAGACATAAACACGTTTAACTCCAATTAACAACACACCTGCTGGAGCATCTAGGATGTCGTATACTGACGTCTACCACTTACTTTGAAATGCGTTGGAAATAAGATGGGTTTGGGGGTTTTTGGATCGACAGATACGTAATAAAGCAACCGTAGCAAAATGTTACCACTGGAGGTCTGGGCAGCAGGCGTGTTCTCCGTTTCATTTTTTTCAACTTTAAATGTGAATATTTTCCCAATACAACATTAGGGGTAGAAACAAAAAATTATCCAAACAGTGTACCTGAAATCTGTGCAGTTTATCGTATAGATATTATACTTCAGAAAACAGCAAATAGGAATGGCAAATTTCCCCCAAAACACCTCGTTGATCTATGCATGCTCGTGTGGCAGGCTGACAACATCCCGCAAAGACGCCCACATTCCGATCCCCAGAGCCTGTGGCTGCGTCTCCTTTCACGGCAAACGGGACTCTGCTGATGGGATCGAGTTGGGGAGACTGGCCCGGGTTATCTGGGGGCCTCCCCGGACCCGCCAGTCCTCGAAGGCGGAGCAGGAGGGACGGTCAGAGGACAGGGAGGGTGGAGGGAGGGAGGGCAGGGAGCAGGTTTCCAGAGGCAGGAAGGGCAAGCACAGGGTCCCCTGGGGCCCAGAGGGACCAGCCACAGCCCTGCCAGCCCACGAGACCTCCGAGAACCCTGGGATAAAGCTTGTGTCACTTCGAGCCACGAAGTCTGTATAATAATAGTTATTATATCACAGCAGCAAAGAAGACCAACACACCTCGTGACCCAGGGCACCCTGGCACCTGCCTGAAACACCCCCACAGTGAGCACTGAAAGACTCGCAGCCCAGCCGGGCGCGGTGGCTCACGCCTGTAATCCTAGCACTCTGGGAGGCCGAGGTGGGCGGATCGTTTGAGCTCAGGAGTTCGAAACCAGCCTGAGCAAGAGGGAGACCCTGTCTCTACCAAAAATAGAAAGAAACTAATTGGACAGCTAAAAATATA
>NW_012150197.1:496245-503760 GCF_000956105.1 Propithecus coquereli | reverse complement strand
TTTCTAAACTATACATATATTTTTTTCAGTCTGAATTATTACAGATTATGGAAACTTTGGAAGAGAAAGAACCACCGGCCAGAAGATTCCAACCTAACCAGGTCTCTCCTTTCACTCTGAGGCCAACGGCCCCTGACGCAGGGTCGCAGGGTCGTCACTGACCCCGTGGGCCGGGCCCTGTCCCCTCCCCTCCCCTCGGGGTGCCACAGTCAGAGCCCACAGACACCCCCCCCCCGAGAAGAAGGAAACCAGCAGCTGGGAGAAGGGGACAAAGCCCTCAAGCCCAGCTCGCAGGGGAAGAGCGGGGGCCGTGCACCCTCCCAGGGGGCTCAGGACCCAGACCGGATGGTAGAGAACAGGGCGTCGTCTTCCCCTTCAAACCTTCCCCCCAAAAAGTGCAAAGATAGTCTTCTTTAATAGACATAATCAAATGTGCTGCGCTGTTGAAATGAGCCGTGAAAAGGTAACCTCTTCCACAAACAGCACCGGGGGGCCAAGCGTGTGGGACTTCGAGTTCTGCCGGCGCCAGAGGGCTGGGGAGCCACCGCCCGCGACCGGACAGGAATCCCTCCTGTCACCAGCCACTGCCAGGCCCTGCCACGCAGCAGGGCTAGGACAGTCGGGGGTGGTTCCTCCTTCCCACCGTCCGGGAGGGGGAGGAGGGGACCCGGGAAGGACGTGGAAGGGGACACCAGCCCCGGCGCCTTCCCCTGCCAGCCCCCCCTTCATCTGCACCGTGGTCTCCCGGGGGCTGAGAAAAGCCACTCTCGGCACGAGGAGGGGAAACCCCGGGCTCGGCAGGGGCAGGCCGGGCCCCACACAGGGAGCAGCTGGAGCAGCCCCAGCCTGAGAGAAGGAGGCTTCCGGGCTCTCGGAGCCGGGGGCTGCAGAGACCGTGGTCTCCCTGCCGCTCTACCGCTCCGGCGTGTTCTTAAAACCCCACGTGTCAAGTTCTGGCCTTGCCAAGTCACGTACAAACATTCACAAAACCATTTCACTGGAGTGGAACCTTGCAGGAACGTGTGCGGGACGTTCGCTCGGGGGACCTGGGCTGCTCCTTTACCACCTTCTGGGCTAGAAACTTCAAACGCACTTTGTCAGAGCCTCACCGGCCACCTCCGGGGTGGTCACTGGACTCCCCCGGAGCCAGGGAGGCCAAGGGGGCGTCAGCGTGGGCCTGGCCAGGGGCCTGCCGCCCCCACACTCGGAACCGCACCCGCCCCTGCAGATTCCCGCAAGCTGTCACCGAAATGACGGCTGTAACCGTAGGTAAGAACACTGTTTCTTGGAAGATGCCAGGTTAGAATGCGCTTGGGCTTCTGCTTGGAAAATCACTCTGAAAAGCTAACAGGCCCCAGGGCCCCCTGGACCCCAGGAGGAGGCCCCGGCCATGGGCCAGGCACCCAGCGTCTGCGCGGGACGCCCCAGTGAGCCGCAGTGACCACTGATACGCTTCTTTAGAAAAGGGCTTTTCTCCCATAAATGGAATGAGAACAAAAAATACTCTTCTCTAAGACGTAATAAATCTTTGATGAAAAAAAAATGACCTCCACCGAGATCAGGATTCACGCTTCCAAATCCCAGCCCCGGGGCTAGGGAGAGGACGGAGGCTGGAGGCTCAGGGCATAACTGGCGGCCGCGGTAACACGGGCAGCATCGTCCCACGCACAAGCCCACAGCCTCGTGTCCCGTCTTAGCAACTCAGAATCAGATGACGGAAGAGTTGCACGGTTGCCTTGGTAACCCAAGGGATTTAAGACTCCAACAAAAGTACACAGGCGAAATCACTTGTTGGATTCTAAAAACACCTTCTGCTCGACAAGCGCATTTAAAACATCCAACCCACAGGCCTAAGGAGCGCACTGTTTCCTAAACCTCGGTCGGCTCTCAGAAAGGCCTCCACACGTCACCTGCAGGTAGGTGACTTACGGGCCGCACAGGGAGGCGTCCTGGGACCGGACCGCGAACCCTGCAGCACATCTGTGAGCGTCAGAACGTTTCCCAGAAAGCCCTGTCACCCACCGGGGACGGCTGCTCGTCACGTTTTGGTAGGCGCTGTTGGGAGATTCCAAACAGTTACAAGCAGGAAGGCCACGGTCCTCCCTGCAGACCCTGAGCCGCTCCGCGTGGACGGCCGGCGGGGAAACGAGCAACTCTGGCAGCTCAGAAACGCAACGTCCTTCTGATTTGGTCCCTCAAACTCCAATAGTTCGCAGGGGTGGGGGACCCAGGGGACATCTGGCAATGTCTGGAGTCCTTTTTCATTGTCACCTTGGGGGGTGGGGGAGGTGCTGTAGCATCTCGTGGGGGGAGGCCAGGGCGCTGCCAACACCCCGAAGTGCCCAGGGGGGCCCAGCCCCGGTCGAGACACCCCAAGTTGCACCAACACTTACTTGACACCCAGAGTCTGGCCCTGCAGGAACATACGACACAGTCGGGAGGAGCAAGAAAAGCTACGGCTGGCGCGGGGAACAGCGGTTCCGCAGGTGGGGGAGGGGGGCGGGGATGTATCGTTTCACGGATACAGAGTTTCCGTTTGGGACAATGAGAAAGTTCTGGAAGCAGGCGGTAGGTGGGCGCAGGACAGCCTGAATGCAGTCACACACCCTGTTAACATACCACATTTTGGCCACCGAGGGACTGAATGTGGGAAGGTGGCCCCACGAGATTATAACTGAGCTGAAAACTCCTATCGCCTAATGACGTCGTAGCTGTCCTAAGTCCTAGCACAATTTCTAAAATAAATTCAGCGCAGCCTAGCGCACAGTGTCCGTAAAGTCCACGGCGGCGCAGGTGACGTCCGAGGCCTTCACGCTCAGTCTCCACTCACGGATCTGCCAGAGCAGCTCCAGGCACGGCCAGTGCTCTCCGCAGGGCACCGTTTTTCACATTTCTTGTCTTTTTTTTTTTTTGAGCGACAGGGTCTCGCTACATCACCCAGGCTGGTCTCGAACTCCTGAGCTCAGGTGATCCTCCCGCCTCCGCCTGCAGAGTAGCTGGGATTACAGGCAGGAGCCGCTGCCTTTTCTAAGTTTAGATGTGTTTAGATACAAAAATACTCACTGTGTGTTTTGATGTGTTCAGACACACAACGCCCCTGTGCTGCAGCTGCCTGCGGCACTCAGCGCCCACACGCTGGCCAGGTGTGCAGCCTAGAGCGGGAGGCTGCGCCGCGGGCCCAGGTGTGCGGCAGGTGCGCTAAGCTGGCGTGAGCGCACTCGCCTGTTCACACGGCGACAGAATGGCCTGACGACGCCTTTCTCGGAACGTGTCCCTGCCGTCGAGGAACGGCTGCGTTTGCTGCAGCGAACCGCACACCGACATGGTCAGAGTGGCGAAGTTCACGTCACGTAGGTTCCGCCACGATGACGAAAGCTGCGGCACACTGGGCTGGGCCTGCTGTCCGGCGTGGAGCTCTGGGGCTCCCTTCCTGCCCACTCGCCCCCAGCTTGACGACCCCCCGCTGAGGAGAGGAGGCCCCCCCCCTGCACCCAGCACACGGCACGTTCGGGACTGTGACACTTCCCAGGGCTGTGACGTCGCGGTTTGCTGTCTCCGGTGCCCTGCTCACTCCCGCGCCCCCAGGCTGATTCCTGCCCCACAGCTGGAGCCCAGTGTCAGCTCACAGGCACCGTCTGCGGGGACTCCAGATAGCCTTCCCTGACCCGGGACACAGCCTGGCGTCTGGGACAAAGTCCGCACTGTGCTGCCGGCAGGGGGAGATGCGAGCCCGTCCCCACGCGAGCTGCGATTATTGCTGCCCGCTGAGCACAGAATAGGCCTGGTACTCAGTGGACGTCTGATTGATTATTCGCCAGTCTGGGAGACAGACACAAAACTGTCACTCACGTCGCGAGGATCACCTTCGACAAAGCTGAGCTCAGAGCCCCTCGAAACTAATACCGTGAATTCCACGGGGGCCCAAGAAGAGACCCCCACATGGCGCAGCGACATTCGCGGCGATGAGAAAAAAGCTCCTGTCTGTTCGTCTGAACCTACACTTATTAGCAAACACGACACGCGCACCATCCCCCCCCCGCTGCGAGAGGCTGCTTTGCAGGAGAGCTTCCTCCGACAGTTACGTCTGTCCTCCCACATCCCGTGCGTCCCCCACCTCTGCCGACGGCCACCCCAGGTCAAGGCAGGCTGAGGTTCCAAGGACAAAACACATTCATGTGACGTTTCACAGCAACAGCCAGAACGAGTCTGTGTGGCGGGAGTCGTGCTCCCGGCGTGTCCCCACGTGCAAGGGAAAGCAGCCCCCGTGTGCCAACCTCAGCCCTGCCCAGGGGCGACGCGGCTCCCCCAGGTGTCACCCCACCCTGCCCCAGCCAGGTCCTCTCCAGCTCACGGGAGCCCTCAGGAGGCTCTGTGTGCAGGTGACACCAGTGCTGTGCTGACGGGGACAGACACGCGGGGGCTCCTACGGGGCCTGGAGCCGCCCAGGCCGGGGGGACACGTTGGTGGCACTCCCTGGGGTCACACCGATTTACTGTGGGAGGAGGGGACCACAGGAGGCCACCAGCGTGGGCCTGCAAATGCACCGCTCTGTCCACAGAGTGAACCGCCGTGAGGCCACCGGCACACGTGCACGGGGGCGGCTGCGCCTGCCTGTAACAAACAAAGGGCTTACTTGAGTCTCGGCTGCCGAAGGGCCACCCCGACGCTGGCAGGAAGGGGCAGCCCGGGGAGCTGGCCCGGCTGTCGTCCTCCACCTGCTGCGTGATGTGCCGGACGGTCTCTTTGTTCTTCCGGTTCTTCCTGCGGCCCGTGGGCTGCCAGCCGTCCCCGGCACCCTGCTCCGAGAAGGAGTTCTGCATCGCACCGTCCTTGGCGGAAGGCAGCTCGCTGCCCCCATACGGAGACGGCGAGATCTGCTCTTCCTTGATGCGCAAAGGCCCAAAGCCCACCTCTCCCGGCCACAGCGACTGCGAAGAGACGTCGTCGGGGCCGTCGGCCTTGGGCTCTTGGTCCTCCTTCCCGTAGCTGCTCCCCCCTTCGTGGCAGCTGGCGATGGCCGAGTCTCCGGAGGAGTTGGCGGGACTCGTTCGCCGAGCCAGCCACGGGGAGATGCTCCTTCCGGCCATCACGGCGGAGATCAGCGCCTCGGTGCTGCTGCCGGACGGGGCCCCCATCTCGAACTCCGCGAGCTCGTCGCAGGCGTCGGACTTGATGCTGATGTCCAGCGCGGCCTTGATGAAGTCGTGGCACGCCTGCACGATGTCCGTCATCTGCAGGAAGCTGGCGGCGGACATCACCTCGATGACGTTCCTGCTGGTGAGGGCCAGGTGGGCGGAGTACATGAAGTCGATGATGGCCTTGAAGCCCTGGGCCGTGACGATGTCCAGGTGGGTGACGGTGGCCTGGTCGGACGTCTTCTGCACCTGGCAGTAGAGCGTCTTGAAGTAGCGGCTGCTCCCGAGCAGGACGTTCTTGTGCGCCTTGAAGACCTTGCCCTCCACCACCACGCAGACGTCGCACAGGACGCCGTGCTGCCTCTGCTCGTTGAGCTCGCGGAGCAGGTGCCGGTAGTGGGACGCGATTTCCATATCTTCCTTTCGGTTGTTCATCGGGAAGTCTTGGTGCTGCCTCTTCTACGGCCTCTGTGGGGCGAGAACGCAAGAGTTACCCGCAGCTCAGCACAGGCAGGCAAAGTCGGGCAGAGCGAGGGCAGGGCCGCGCAGCCGCCACGGGGGACAGGCGGGCGGCGGGGAGAGGCGCGGCCGCGGGAGCCCACCCGCACGCCCTGGGCACAGGTGCGCGGAGGCGGTGCCTGGGCCTTCGCCTGCGGCAGCGCGGCACAGCCCCGGGAGGGCGCGGAAGTGCGTCCCTGAGGAGGGACACCCGCAGCAAGTTTCCCGGCTGCGGCTACACCCCGCCATGAACGGACTTGGGGTTCCGAGTGGGACCCTGCACACCAGCCGCCCGCACACCCAGAAGCAGTGGAAACACACCAGTGGTGGGAGTGACTTCCCCCAGTAACACGAGTCGGGGCCTGCATCCTTCTCACTTGGGGAGACGCCCCTTAAAAGGAGTGTTTGTGTAACTTCCCGCACAAAACCCGCGGGAGCAGGAAGGACGCGGTGCACACGCTCACAGCCTTACCCCTAAAACTTCCCAAAATCCTGAGCTCAAACCGGCTCGAAGCTCCCAGAGGGAGGCGATTCTGGCCGGGCCCCTGCCCACCCGGGGGCGGCGCGAGACCAGCTCAGCCCCGAGGGGTCTCGGTGCCCGTGGGACGTGCGAGGAGCAGAGAGAAGCTCCCGGCGACTCCCTCAGCACGGGACAGCCCAGTCCACAGAACCGGAGAGACCCGCACTCGCCCCGGCCTGGCGGCCTCTCCCTCGACTCAGGGGTCCCATTTTGCTTCTCACTCTGCTCTCGCCGCTGCCGCGGCCGCTTCCTGGGGCTGCCGTAGCGAAGCGCCACAGACTCGGCGGCTCCAACAACAGAAACTTGTTCTCCCTCGGTTCTGGACGGCAGAGGTCCGAGGCCGAGACAGCAGAGAGCCAAGGCAGGTGCTGTCCCCGGCCCTCGCCGGCGTCCGGGGGCCACCGCAGCCCTTCGCACCGCGTGGAGGCGCCGCCCCCGTCTCTGCCTCCGTCTTCAGTCCGCGCTCTCCCGCCTGCGTCTGCGTCCAGACTTCCCGCGTACGAGGACGGGGACGGCAGTGACACCGGGATCCAGGCCCAGCCCAGTGACCTCATCTTGACCAACAGCATCTGCAATGACCCTGCTTCCAAATAAGGCCACATTCTGAGGTTCTGGGGGTTGGACCTTCAGCAGATGAATTCTCGGGGGACACGGGCGCCCCACAGCACGAGGAAGACGAAGCTGCCAGGTCGCCCCGGCACAAACCCCACTTTTCCAGCTACGCAAGTAGCGCCGCTCACCTGAGATGCCAGAGAGTGTTTAACAGAAGAAAATTAACCTGGTCCTATGTAGGAATGTGCAAGCCCTTCCCCCACGGAGCCGCGCCGGGCACAGGCCGGGAGGGAAGCCGGGAACCCGGATTTTACTTCCTACACGTGTTGGACTTGTCACCACACGTGTGCCTGCAGTCATTACGAGGTATTTCCGAACATCCCCTGAAATCACCTTCACAAGGCCCTTGCGAGAAAAGTCACTGCGTTTCGTTAAACAAGCTGGGAAAACGAGGCAGAAAGGAGTAAAAGGCTTTCATTCCCTTCCTCCCCCCAGACCGCCAGGTTCCCAACCCCGGGCCCCCCCAGATGGGGACGGTCCCCAGCCTCCCTGCAGCCCTCGGTGCTGGCTCCGGGGTCCGGCCTTCCCTCTGCTGCCTCCTACGGGGGCAGGATGAGCATGGCGGCCGACCAATCACGTCACGCCCGGCCCCAAGACCCCGAGGACATCACACTAGCCAGTCCCTTCGCCGAGGCCGGGGGCCTCCTGCAGCCAAGCCCCTCCCTGCCCACCCCAGCCCCCGAATGCAGGCCGGGGCAAAGCCTGCCTCTGCCTCGCGCCAGCCTCGCTGTGCAGGCGAGAACCTGCCGG
>NW_012150197.1:474163-496195 GCF_000956105.1 Propithecus coquereli | reverse complement strand
CTTCATCTGCACCGTGGTCTCCCGGGGGCTGAGAGTGGGCGCCTTCCCCTACCAGCCCCTCCTTCATCTGCACCGTGGTCTCCCGGGGGCTGAGAAAAGCCACTCTCGGCACGAGGAGGAGAAACCCCGGGCTCGGCGGGGGCAGGCCGGGCCCCACACAGGGAGCAGCTGGAGCAGCCCCAGCCTGAGAGCGGGCTCCGCGCCCCATCCTGGGCGGGAAGGAGGCTTCCGGGCTCGCGGAGCCGGAGGCTGCAGAGACCGTGGTCTCCCTGCCGCTCTACCGCTCCGGCATGTTCTTAAAACCCCACGTGTCAAGTTCCGGCCTTACCAAGTCACGTACAAACATTCACAAAACCCAGCGTTTCACTGGAGCAGAACCTTCCAGGAACATGTGCGGGACGTTCGCTCGGGGGACCTGGGCTGCTCCTTTACCACCTTCTGGGCTAGAAACTTCAAACGCACTTTGTCAGAGCCTCACCGCCCACCTCCGGGGTGGTCACTGGACTCCCCCGGAGCCAGGGAGGCCAAGGGGGCGTCAGCGTGGGCCTGGCCAGGGGCCTGCCGCCCCCACACTCGGAACCGCACCCGCCGCTGCCGATTCCCGCAAGCTGTCGCCGAAATGACGGCTGTAACCGTAGGTAAGAACACTGTTTCTTGGAAGATGCCAGGTTAGAATGCGCTTGGGCTTCTGCTTGGAAAATCACTCTGAAAAGCTAACAGGCCCCAGGGCCCCCTGGACCCCAGGAGGAGGCCCCGGCCATGGGCCAGGCACCCAGCGTCTGCGCCGGACGCCCCAGTGAGCCGCAGTGACCACTGATACGCTTCTTTAGAAAAGGGCTTTTCTCCCATAAATGGAATGAGAACAAAAAATACTCTTCTCTAAGACGTAATAAATCTTTGATGAAAAAAAAATGACCTCCACCGAGATCAGGATTCACGCTTCCAAATCCCAGCCCCGGGGCTAGGGAGAGGACGGAGGCTGGAGGCTCAGGGCATAACTGGCGGCCGCGGTAACACGGGCAGCATCGTCCCACGCACAAGCCCACAGCCTCGTGTCCCGTCTTAGCAACTCAGAATCAGATGACGGAAGAGTTGCACGGTTGCCTTGGTAACCCAAGGGATTTAAGACTCCAACAAAAGTACACAGGCGAAATCACTTGTTGGATTCTAAAAACACCTTCTGCTCGACAAGCGCATTTAAAACATCCAACCCACAGGCCTAAGGAGCGCACTGTTTCCTAAACCTCGGTCGGCTCTCAGAAAGGCCTCCACACGTCACCTGCAGGTAGGTGACTTACGGGCCGCACAGGGAGGCGTCCTGGGACCGGACCGCGAACCCTGCAGCACATCTGTGAGCGTCAGAACGTTTCCCAGAAAGCCCTGTCACCCACCGGGGACGGCTGCTCGTCACGTTTTGGTAGGCGCTGTTGGGAGATTCCAAACAGTTACAAGCAGGAAGGCCACGGTCCTCCCTGCAGACCCTGAGCCGCTCCGCGTGGACGGCCGGCGGGGAAACGAGCAACTCTGGCAGCTCAGAAACGCAACGTCCTTCTGATTTGGTCCCTCAAACTCCAATAGTTCGCAGGGGTGGGGGACCCAGGGGACATCTGGCAATGTCTGGAGTCCTTTTTCATTGTCACCTTGGGGGGTGGGGGAGGTGCTGTAGCATCTCGTGGGGGGAGGCCAGGGCGCTGCCAACACCCCGAAGTGCCCAGGGGGGCCCAGCCCTGGTCGAGACACCCCAAGTTGCACCAACGCTTACTTGACACCCAGAGTCTGGCCCTGCAGGAACATACGGCACAGTCGGGATGAGCAAGAAAAGCTACGGCTGGCGCGGGGAACAGCGGTTCCGCAGGTGGGGGAGGGGGGCGGGGATGTATCGTTTCACGGATACAGAGTTTCCGTTTGGGACAATGAGAAAGTTCTGGAAGCAGGCGGTAGGTGGGCGCAGGACAGCCTGAATGCAGTCACACACCCTGTTAACATACCACATTTTGGCCACCGAGGGACTGAATGTGGGAAGGTGGCCCCACGAGATTATAACTGAGCTGAAAACTCCTATCGCCTAATGACGTCGTAGCTGTCCTAAGTCCTAGCACAATTTCTAAAATAAATTCAGCGCAGCCTAGCGCACAGTGTCCGTAAAGTCCACGGCGGCGCAGGTGACGTCCGAGGCCTTCACGCTCAGTCTCCACTCACGGATCTGCCAGAGCAGCTCCAGGCACGGCCAGTGCTCTCCGCAGGGCACCGTTTTTCACATTTCTTGTCTTTTTTTTTTTTTGAGCGACAGGGTCTCGCTACATCACCCAGGCTGGTCTCGAACTCCTGAGCTCAGGTGATCCTCCCGCCTCCGCCTGCAGAGTAGCTGGGATTACAGGCAGGAGCCGCTGCCTTTTCTAAGTTTAGATGTGTTTAGATACAAAAATACTCACTGTGTGTTTTGATGTGTTCAGACACACAACGCCCCTGTGCTGCAGCTGCCTGCGGCACTCAGCGCCCACACGCTGGCCAGGTGTGCAGCCTAGAGCGGGAGGCTGCGCCGCGGGCCCAGGTGTGCGGCAGGTGCGCTAAGCTGGCGTGAGCGCACTCGCCTGTTCACACGGCGACAGAATGGCCTGACGACGCCTTTCTCGGAACGTGTCCCTGCCGTCGAGGAACGGCTGCGTTTGCTGCAGCGAACCGCACACCGACATGGTCAGAGTGGCGAAGTTCACGTCACGTAGGTTCCGCCACGATGACGAAAGCTGCGGCACACTGGGCTGGGCCTGCTGTCCGGCGTGGAGCTCTGGGGCTCCCTTCCTGCCCACTCGCCCCCAGCTTGACGACCCCCCGCTGAGGAGAGGAGGCCCCCCCCCTGCACCCAGCACACGGCACGTTCGGGACTGTGACACTTCCCAGGGCTGTGACGTCGCGGTTTGCTGTCTCCGGTGCCCTGCTCACTCCCGCGCCCCCAGGCTGATTCCTGCCCCACAGCTGGAGCCCAGTGTCAGCTCACAGGCACCGTCTGCGGGGACTCCAGATAGCCTTCCCTGACCCGGGACACAGCCTGGCGTCTGGGACAAAGTCCGCACTGTGCTGCCGGCAGGGGGAGATGCGAGCCCGTCCCCACGCGAGCTGCGATTATTGCTGCCCGCTGAGCACAGAATAGGCCTGGTACTCAGTGGACGTCTGATTGATTATTCGCCAGTCTGGGAGACAGACACAAAACTGTCACTCACGTCGCGAGGATCACCTTCGACAAAGCTGAGCTCAGAGCCCCTCGAAACTAATACCGTGAATTCCACGGGGGCCCAAGAAGAGACCCCCACATGGCGCAGCGACATTCGCGGCGATGAGAAAAAAGCTCCTGTCTGTTCGTCTGAACCTACACTTATTAGCAAACACGACACGCGCACCATCCCCCCCCCGCTGCGAGAGGCTGCTTTGCAGGAGAGCTTCCTCCGACAGTTACGTCTGTCCTCCCACATCCCGTGCGTCCCCCACCTCTGCCGACGGCCACCCCAGGTCAAGGCAGGCTGAGGTTCCAAGGACAAAACACATTCATGTGACGTTTCACAGCAACAGCCAGAACGAGTCTGTGTGGCGGGAGTCGTGCTCCCGGCGTGTCCCCACGTGCAAGGGAAAGCAGCCCCCGTGTGCCAACCTCAGCCCTGCCCAGGGGCGACGCGGCTCCCCCAGGTGTCACCCCACCCTGCCCCAGCCAGGTCCTCTCCAGCTCACGGGAGCCCTCAGGAGGCTCTGTGTGCAGGTGACACCAGTGCTGTGCTGACGGGGACAGACACGCGGGGGCTCCTACGGGGCCTGGAGCCGCCCAGGCCGGGGGGACACGTTGGTGGCACTCCCTGGGGTCACACCGATTTACTGTGGGAGGAGGGGACCACAGGAGGCCACCAGCGTGGGCCTGCAAATGCACCGCTCTGTCCACAGAGTGAACCGCCGTGAGGCCACCGGCACACGTGCACGGGGGCGGCTGCGCCTGCCTGTAACAAACAAAGGGCTTACTTGAGTCTCGGCTGCCGAAGGGCCACCCCGACGCTGGCAGGAAGGGGCAGCCCGGGGAGCTGGCCCGGCTGTCGTCCTCCACCTGCTGCGTGATGTGCCGGACGGTCTCTTTGTTCTTCCGGTTCTTCCTGCGGCCCGTGGGCTGCCAGCCGTCCCCGGCACCCTGCTCCGAGAAGGAGTTCTGCATCGCACCGTCCTTGGCGGAAGGCAGCTCGCTGCCCCCATACGGAGACGGCGAGATCTGCTCTTCCTTGATGCGCAAAGGCCCAAAGCCCGCCTCTCCCGGCCACAGCGACTGCGAAGAGACGTCGTCGGGGCCGTCGGCCTTGGGCTCTTGGTCCTCCTTCCCGTAGCTGCTGCCCCCTTCGTGGCAGCTGGCGATGGCCGAGTCTCCGGAGGAGTTGGCGGGACTCGTTCGCCGAGCCAGCCACGGGGAGATGCTCCTTCCGGCCATCACGGCGGAGATCAGCGCCTCGGTGCTGCTGCCGGACGGGGCCCCCATCTCGAACTCCGCGAGCTCGTCGCAGGCGTCGGACTTGATGCTGATGTCCAGCGCGGCCTTGATGAAGTCGTGGCACGCCTGCACGATGTCCGTCATCTGCAGGAAGCTGGCGGCGGACATCACCTCGATGACGTTCCTGCTGGTGAGGGCCAGGTGGGCGGAGTACATGAAGTCGATGATGGCCTTGAAGCCCTGGGCCGTGACGATGTCCAGGTGGGTGACGGTGGCCTGGTCGGACGTCTTCTGCACCTGGCAGTAGAGCGTCTTGAAGTAGCGGCTGCTCCCGAGCAGGACGTTCTTGTGCGCCTTGAAGACCTTGCCCTCCACCACCACGCAGACGTCGCACAGGACGCCGTGCTGCCTCTGCTCGTTGAGCTCGCGGAGCAGGTGCCGGTAGTGGGACGCGATTTCCATATCTTCCTTTCGGTTGTTCATCGGGAAGTCGTGGTGCTGCCTCTTCTACGGCCTCTGTGGGGCGAGAACGCAAGAGTTACCCGCAGCTCAGCACAGGCAGGCAAAGTCGGGCAGAGCGAGGGCAGGGCCGCGCAGCCGCCACGGGGGACAGGCGGGCGGCGGGGAGAGGCGCGGCCGCGGGAGCCCACCCGCACGCCCTGGGCACAGGTGCGCGGAGGCGGTGCCTGGGCCTTCGCCTGCGGCAGCGCGGCACAGCCCCGGGAGGGCGCGGAAGTGCGTCCCTGAGGAGGGACACCCGCAGCAAGTTTCCCGGCTGCGGCTACACCCCGCCATGAACGGACTTGGGGTTCCGAGTGGGACCCTGCACACCAGCCGCCCGCACACCCAGAAGCAGTGGAAACACACCAGTGGTGGGAGTGACTTCCCCCAGTAACACGAGTCGGGGCCTGCATCCTTCTCACTTGGGGAGACGCCCCTTAAAAGGAGTGTTTGTGTAGCTTCCCGCACAAAACCCGCGGGAGCAGGAAGGACGCGGTGCACACGCTCACAGCCTTACCCCTAAAACTTCCCAAAATCCTGAGCTCAAACCGGCTCGAAGCTCCCAGAGGGAGGCGATTCTGGCCGGGCCGCTGCCCACCCGGGGGCGGCGCGAGACCAGCTCAGCCCCGAGGGGTCTCGGTGCCCGTGGGACGTGCGAGGAGCAGAGAGAAGCTCCCGGCGACTCCCTCAGCACGGGACAGCCCAGTCCACAGAACCGGAGAGACCCGCACTCGCCCCGGCCTGGCGGCCTCTCCCTCGACTCAGGGGTCCCATTTTGCTTCTCACTCTGCTCTCGCCGCTGCCGCGGCCGCTTCCTGGGGCTGCCGTAGCGAAGCGCCACAGACTCGGCGGCTCCAACAACAGAAACTTGTTCTCCCTCGGTTCTGGACGGCAGAGGTCCGAGGCCGAGACAGCAGAGAGCCAAGGCAGGTGCTGTCCCCGGCCCTCGCCGGCGTCCGGGGGCCACCGCAGCCCTTCGCACCGCGTGGAGGCGCCGCCCCCGTCTCTGCCTCCGTCTTCAGTCCGCGCTCTCCCGCCTGCGTCTGCGTCCAGACTTCCCGCGTACGAGGACGGGGACGGCAGTGACACCGGGATCCAGGCCCAGCCCAGTGACCTCATCTTGACCAACCGCATCTGCAATGACCCTGCTTCCAAATAAGGCCACATTCTGAGGTTCTGGGGGTTGGACCTTCAGCAGATGAATTCTCGGGGGACACGGGCGCCCCACAGCACGAGGAAGACGAAGCTGCCAGGTCGCCCCGGCACAAACCCCACTTTTCCAGCTACGCAAGTAGCGCCGCTCACCTGAGATGCCAGAGAGTGTTTAACAGAAGAAAATTAACCTGGTCCTATGTAGGAATGTGCAAGCCCTTCCCCCACGGAGCCGCGCCGGGCACAGGCCGGGAGGGAAGCCGGGAACCCGGATTTTACTTCCTACACGTGTTGGACTTGTCACCACACGTGTGCCTGCAGTGATTACGAGGTATTTCCGAACATCCCCTGAAATCACCTTCACAAGGCCCTTGCGAGAAAAGTCACTGCGTTTCGTTAAACAAGCTGGGAAAACGAGGCAGAAAGGAGTAAAAGGCTTTCATTCCCTTCCTCCCCCCAGACCGCCAGGTTCCCAACCCCGGGCCCCCCCAGATGGGGACGGTCCCCAGCCTCCCTGCAGCCCTCGGTGCTGGCTCCGGGGTCCGGCCTTCCCTCTGCTGCCTCCTACGGGGGCAGGATGAGCGTGGCGGCCGACCAATCACGTCACGCCCGGCCCCAAGACCCCGAGGACATCACACTAGCCAGTCCCTTCGCCGAGGCCGGGGGCCTCCTGCAGCCAAGCCCCTCCCTGCCCACCCCAGCCCCCGAATGCAGGCCGGGGCAAAGCCTGCCTCTGCCTCGCGCCAGCCTCGCTGTGCAGGCGAGAACCTGCCGGCCAACGGGCCACCGGAGAGGAAAAAACGAATGATGCTCAGAAAGGCCACAGCAGGGTCACGTGCTCACAGACCACACCAGCGTGGCCCCTGGGGAGCCCCACGGGGCGGGGCAGCGGGACGGCACCAGGCGCTTCCACCCAGGGGTGGCTTCACTCTTCACACCCGTCCCCGCGGCACGCAGGCGAAGCAGACACAAAGGAAGGGACCAAAACGTGCTTCAAATCGAGGAGAATGATCGTTTAAACGCGGAGCCTGGAGTCCCCGAGTGACGCCCGATTACTGCTCGTGCCAGGAACGCCCAGCGCTCCGGGCACCCTGCACTCAAACCGGGAAGTGGCAGGGTCACTGTTTGGTTCCTATACGCATAAGAAACCTTGTTGTTTGCCAGGAAAACAGATCCTTTCAGAATGAGGGAGAACGATGAAAGGAATGAAAAACACCAGCGATATTTTATAGAAGCAGCGACTACCTCACAGGACTCAACTTTCTAAATAAATTTAACTTAGAAGTTCTGAAGTAAATTACTTTTCAATCAGGGCAGCTCATTATCAGTTACGCGCAGCAACTGCCTGTGGTCCCAGCCCCTCGGGAGGCTGAGGCGGGAGGATCGTGTGGGCCCAGGAGTCTGAGGCTGCAGTGCGCTGTGATCGCACCTAAGAAAGCCGCTGCACTCTAGCCTGGGCAGCACAGCCAGACCCCATCTCTTAAAAAAAAAAATCAGTTGTGTACTCACAGAAGCTTTGTAGTGAAAAAATAAAATAAAATTTTCATTTGGGGGAAAAAGTAAGCTGCATCCTAAAAAGAAAAAAGCGATAATCTTTAAAAGAGATGGGTGTGCTGTGGAAATGAGCGTCAAGGATATACACGATCTCTCCGAGCTCAGGGACGTTTCAGAGAATTTACGTTTCAAACCTGACCGTCTCTCAGAACCAGAAAGACGTTTGCATCAACCTCTCTGCAGCAGAAGGCTGGCCGGCCGCCCCATGGACGCTGGTGCCGGTTGCTTTTTGGCAGCTGCGACCCAAACATGGAAGCCCATGGGCAGCATGGCCAGTCCCACGGTCTGACGTCCCGACAGGCAGGAGGCAGACTTGAGGCTGAGCACGCTCACAACCTCCCCTTGCGGGAGGCACCTGCCCTGCCCGAGTGCACCGTCTCATGGACACACAGCTGCCCAGGACACACGCCTGCGCCCGGACAACCCCGCCCTCATCTCTGAGTTACCTGCGCTTCTGGGCTCGAGGTGAGGGGGCGGCCCCTGCAGAGACGAGCCCCAGTTCACCAAGGGACCCAGACGCCAAATCACAGTAAGACGGGGTCCCGCGGGCCGGGGAGACCCGGGGGGCAGGGGGGATTCTGCCGCCACACTGGCACCAGCCTGCCCGAAAGTCACACAAGCACCATCGCGAAGTGACGCCAGCTCTGTTGTTTTCTCCAAACGCACTTCCGGCTTCTCTGCAGCTTCCCTGCGCCCGCTTTACTTACTGCACTCACTAATCTCAGGACACTTCAGCTGCAAACAGAATCGCTTGTGAAACAGGCGTCCGCAGACCACTCTGGCTACCAAAACCACTCGAATCCACGTTCCAGAACCAAACTCCTGAGGTCACGTCACCCGGGACAGTGCTGGGGGCACAAGGACTCCAGAGCGGCTCCGCCTCAGCCGCGGGTAACCAGGTGCACAGAGCGGGAAACATCCAGATCGCCAGGCGCCCTGTCTGGCCAGCAGCGTGACCGATGCCCTGTGCTTTTCCGTGCCTTTTCAAATCCCAACAGCCGTCCCCAGCTGCAGGCTAAGGAAACTGATGGCCTCAAAACTAGGGCATCTGGGCCGGGCGCGGCGACTCCCACCTGTGATCCCAGCACTCTGGGAGGATCGCTTGAAGTCAGGAGTTCGAGACCAGCCTGAGCAAGATCGAGACCTCACTTTTACGAAAAATAGAGAAATTAGCCAGGTGTGGTGGCACCTGTAGTCCCAGCTACTCGGGAGGCTGAGGCAGGAGGATCGCTTGAGCCCAGGAGTTGGAGGTTGCTGTGAGCTGTGATGACACCACTGCACCCCAGCCCAGCTGACAGAGCAAGACTCTGTCTCAAAAAAAACAAAAACAAAAGAGCTGGTGCATCTGGAGCCGGTTCCGATGGCCAGTGTGCACGTCTGGCTCCGAAGCCCAGGTGGCCCTTGTGGACGGACAGGGCACCCTCAGCCAACCCTGCTCAGCCCAGCGATCCAGGTTGTGCTGCCCACGTCGCCGACAGAATAAACCACCTGCAAACCCGAAGCGCCAACATCTGGCTCCCTGCCCCTCCCCTCCAGATGGGCTGTCACGTCAGGTGACAGTCAAGGGAAGAGGAATAAGTTGTCTCTATCAAACCAGCCACGTCGACGGCACCACACCCTGGCGGCTGGATCACTGGGGTAACCGTGGAAGCAACGGCGCGCGTCCGGAGAGCTTTCTCCCGCCAGTGCCCGAAGGGACAGGGGTATCAATCACGAACCTATTTTAAAAATTACGAACAGAAGCTGCACCGCTGAAGACCTGCACTCGCTACTCACTCCAGCTCTTCCGTGCAGCTCTTAATGCTTCATGGGTAAAGTCCACATAAACCACCACATCTGAAAACACACAAGAACCGTGAAATCTGAAGGCTGCTATGAATATATTTCATTTGCTACCCTGTGTGTTCAAAGCATTAATTTAGGGAGCAGGATGGGGTTATTTTGTCCCGTGGTCCCTAAGGAGCTCTACCGGGAAGGCTATTTGCTTTCATAAAAATGCGAAATCGTGGGTGTAATTCAGACCTTGCGTCTGCCGCATCCGAACACCGTCAGTCTGTGCGGCCCGGAGCCCTGCGCAAACTGATCACACTGAGGCCTCACCTCACTCCTGTACCTCCGACTCAAAGGTTAGGCTTAAACATTTCATTTATAATTTTGCTTAAAAAGTAATGTAACAATGCAGTCCCTGACCCTGGGCCCCGGTACCGGTCCGTGGCCTGTTAGGGAAACAGGGCCACGTGTCACCACCGAGCTCCGCCTCCCCTTTCCCCCGCCCCCCGCCATGTCCCCTCCCCATGGAACCAGTCCCTGGTGCCAAAAATGTTGGGACCACTGATCTAACAGACAAACCAGTATTTTAAAGTGGTTTAGCTTTAGAACCAAACCGTCTGAACCTGGTCGCCACGGCCAGGAGGGCTCCGGGGAGAAGAGAGGTGGCCACGGGTGTCTGCACAGCCCAAGTTTAACTTGACTCTAAAAACCGCTCTAAAAACCGCTCTTCGTAATTATTTTGGTGAAATTTTTTAATGGGCAAACATGTCGAACAGACACATCACAGCACACCGATGGCTCACCAGGGACAGCTGCCCAAGGTCAGCAAAGGAAAGCCGTGAGGAGACGCCACTGCACTCCCACGAGAACGGCCACGTGAGAACAGCCACACGAGCGTCGGCGAGGCCAGAGCAACCGGGACCTCACACCCTGCGGCGGGGACACAGAGCTGGCGCCTTCCACACTGGAAAACGGGTTGGCAGAATCTTTACAAGTCAAACAAGCACCGCATGACCTGAATTCCAGAGCCAGGTGCCTGCCCAGGAGAGTGAAAACATGTCCACGCAAAGACTCACACGCAGATGTTCACGGCAGCGTCACTCAAAACAGTCAGATTCTGGACATCACACAAATGTGCGTCGGCAGGTGAACGACAAACACGAGGGGACAGGTCCAGACAGAATGCTGCCCGGCGCACCGAGGGACCCGGCCGGCCAGGCCTGCGCACCCCGGGGCGCCGCCCTGTGCAGCCCTCCTGCACCCTTTAGACGTCACTTCCACGCAGCAGGGACAAAGCTCACAGTAACTGTGCCGCGCCAAGCGAGAGGAGAGCGTCTGACCCCCTCTGTGCGAGACTCCAGGAAACAGCCTAACCTGGAGGTGACGGTGGCCCCGGGTGGCCCCGGCTGCCCCGGGCTGGGAGGGATTGTCGAGGCTCTGGGGAGCCTGGGTGGCCGGACCGGACCCGGACTGGACCGTGTCTCAACGTGTCATCATGTATGTGAACTCATCAAATGACACTCCTTAGACAGGAACGGTCTGTTGTATGTAAACTATACCTCAATAAAGTTGATTAGAAATTTATTTTTGGAAAAACATTCTTGCTCAGCTATAATCTTGTGTTCATCAATCCAATCGCCATTTGCTGTCCCAAGTTCACACGTTGGACTCCCCGCCTTCGGCACTTGAGAATGTGACCTCGTTGGGAAGTAGGTCATTGCAGATGTATTTAGTTACATTAAGATGAGGCCACTGGGTGGACTCCTAATCTGAGATGATGGGTGCCCTTATAGGAAGGGGACATTCGGGCTGGACACAGTGGCTCCCACCTGGCATCCCAGCATTTTGGGAAGCGAAAGCGGGAGAAGCCCTTGAGGCCAGGAGTTCCAGACCAGCCTGGGCAACATAGCAAGATCCCAACTCTACAAAATAAAATAAAATACCCAGGCATGGTGGTGAACGCCTGTTGTTCCAGCAACTCAGGAGGCCGAGGTGGGAGGATCACTGGAGCCCAGCGATGCAAGGTCACAGCGAGCTGTGATCACACCACTGCACTCCAGACCCTGTCTCTAAAAAATAAATGAATAAATAAAAAGGGGAAATCTGGATATAGACACAGGGAGAACACCAGCTGCAGACTAGAGTGAGCCAAGGACCTCCCGGAAGGCAGAGAGGGGCCTGGAGCAGCCGGTCCCAGCGCCCTCCACGGAGCCGGGGCTGCCGGCCTCTGGGTCTGAGGGAATGAATGTCCCTTAGACCTTCAGTGTTCAATGCTCCCGCACAGCAGCCTGGGACCCTGACACACGCCCTCGCGGACACGCAGCGCTGCGCCGCAGAAGCCAACAGACCACCTGCCAAGGACATGCCAGTGTGTTGGGGGCAGCTGCTCGTTCTCTCCAAGAAGGACCCCCACCGGCTACGCGGCGTCGCCCCACACCTGAGGGTGCGGACGGCCGACTGTCTTCTGAAAAAGCCGAGGTTAAGACGTGAACGAGGAGAAATCATCGTCCAACTTGAATTTTGTGAACATCACGTCATCAGTGTCATGGCTGCATTTTAAATTTAGAAATGAGCTCTGGAAAGAAACACTCCAAGAAACGTTGACATATCCTCAGTGAGACGGGGGTATCGCCTGAGTTTTCCTGTGAGCAGAAACGGGCTCTGGGGATGGGGCTTTAGCTTTTCCCCACTGCAGCCGCGTGGCCTAAAACACAGACCTCTGGGTGACGCCCCTCTCGGCCCCACCGCAGTCTGCGGCCCGGCCCAGCCCGGCCCCTTCTTGGTTCTCTCACCCCCATCCCGGCTTCGAGGAGGAACCTGCCAGAGCCCACTTCCCTCTGTCGGGGGCACCGCTGCCCAGACGCCTCTCCCGCCCCTCCCTGCCCTGTGTTCTCAGGAGGACAGTGTGGGCAGCAGGAGCCCAGAGACCACCCCCACCTGCCAAGACAGGCCAGGAGGGACACACGGGTCACAGCTGACCTCAGAAGGCCCCAAGGAGCACGGCCCGGGATTCACAGCCCCGAGCGGCCCTCCCACCTGGCCAAGCCCTGGCCCGAGCCTCCGGCCAGCTGGAGAGCTGGGCAGTGTGGAGAGAGAAAGCCCGGGACCCCACATCCCAGCTGAGCCCAGCCTCCCCACTGAGCCCCAAAGGTGCAGGGAGTCTGAGGACTGCAGCCGTCTGACATGACTTGGGGCAGAAGATCCCCCCAGCGGAGGCCGGGCAGCCCAGAACCTGGCAGAGTCACGGTGGCTGCTCCGAGCCGTAGGACGGCTGGGTCACAGCCAGACAGAACGGAGGCAGCAAGAGCAGCTCTTTGGAGGCCGGTCTGGCAGGAGGGTGAGCAGGAAGTGGTGAGAGCGGGCGGCGGAGACCCTGGGGACGGGAGCCGCGGGGGAGGAAGGGCCAGAGGGTGAGATGGCGGGGGCCGCACCTCAGACCCCCCTCCAGCCCTGCCGGCAGAGGGGCTGCCGGGCCTCAGAGTGGTTGAGGCACAGCCACTGCGATGGGGAACCGGAAGGAAGCCACCGTGCCAGGGGGACGCAGGCCACGTGGGCAGCCACCGGCGGGGGGTCCCGGCCACCCTCCTTCAGGCTCTGGCGTAGGCGAGAGGGACCCAGGACCCTGGGGACAAGGCCTCAGAGAAGGATCAGCCCAGAAAGACGGCCGGGAAAACCTCCCCGAGGCGGCGGCCAGCAAGGCCAGACGGGGCCAGTGCCCCAGAAACTTCCAGCTTCTTCCTCTGGCTGCTGGGAAGTCAGTTTAGGGGAATTTCCTTGTTTTGTGGGGTGGGAGAAAGAAAGGGGAAGAGGCCGCTCTTTATGCCGTGCCTCCTTCCAGGCTGGAGTCTGGCTTCTAGATCTTTCTTTCATCTTTAAGTCACACGATTTTAATGGGCAGCTAAACTCCTATTAGCTAGTTTAGGTTACGGATGAGCATCTAGCAATACACGTGAACAGGTCATATCTGCACAGGCAGATTCTGCCATGGATTACACCAGGGACACGGAGGCCCTCCCAGCTGCCAACACTGCCGCCTCCTTCAGGAAGCCCTCCAGGGTGCCCTGGAGGAAGAGTCCCTCTGTCCTTACACTGACAACACACACCCTCGCTGGGCCTGGGAGCCCGTCAGCCAGGGACCACGTCTGGATGCTGGACAGGCTCAACACCTACACTTAACCCTTTTCACATTAAACCTACAATACTGAAATCTTACATTTTAACTCAAGAAATATTTCAAAAGTGTCTCACATTAAGTGCTGACAGATGGTAAAATAAACAGTAAGGCAGACGGCAAACCCCGACCCTGGGCAGTGGACCGGGAGGCGGACAGTGTGAGGCCACCGGGTGTGGTCAGGGTCCGGTGGAGCAGCCACAACTGGCGTCAAGGCGCAGAGCGACCGCTGCTATGTGTGAACTGTGTCCCCAAGAGGTGTCTTGATGCCCCAACTGCAGGACCTGGGAACACGACCTTATTTGGAAATAAGGTCTTAGCAGATTTCACCCAAGTTAAGATGAGGTCAACAGGGTGGGTCCTACCCCACCAACAACCAGCGTCCTTATAAAACGGGGAAATCATGGCCAGGCGCAGTGGTGCACACCTGTAGTCCCAGCACCCTGGGAGGCTGAGGCGGGAGGATCGCTTGAGCCCAGAAGTTCAAGGCTGCAGTGAGCTGTGATGACGCCACTGCACTCCAGCCTGGGCCACAGAGCAAGACCTGTCTCTGAAAAAGGCGGGGGGGAGGGGGCCAGATCTGGACACAGAGACGCACAGAAAAAAGACAGTATGAAGACGGAGGGAGAGACGGCCACACGACCACAGGCAGAGATTGCCGGAGCCCCAGGAGCCGGGAGACGAGAGGAAGGACCATCCCCTGGGGCCCCCGAGGAAGCACAGCCGCCCACACCTTGATCTCAGACTTCCGGCCTCCACGGCTGGGAGAGGACAAACTCCTGCTGTCTAAGCTGCCCAGACTGCAGACCTTGTTACAGCAGCCCCGGGAAACGAGCCACACACCAACTTCTCAAAAATTGTAATTTTCTTAGAAAGAAAGCTGATCAGCTGAACAGAGCAAGAAAACTTCGTCTATAGATTTTACTACAAATCTGAGATACGCTGCGACTTCAAATGCAACTTTAAACACTTGAGCTCCCTGCCGCCCAGAAAAGAACAGAACCCCCGTAAGAAAGTTGTGATTCCTGCTTACAATAAAGGCGACACTCGGGGAACAGGATGGGATCTTCTCTTCTTAACTTTTTATCTGGAAACCTTCCAAATTACGGAAAAGTTGTTAGAATAACTTCCCCACGCTCCTTACCCACTTACACTATTTTTTAACATTTTGCCACATTTGTTTCTATCAAACGAAACGACGGAATCCCAGTTACTTTTCTCTTAAAAGTACTTAGAAGTGCCACTTGAAGACGAGGACAGCGCCCGTCTGCGGGAGGCCTGTGTGAGTGGCTGGCATCACGGCCGACCGGCGCTGTTTCCGCGTCCCACGTGCCCGCGGGGCAGCCCTGCAGAGCGGCGCTCCCCGGACGCTGAATGAACGAACAGCTGTCGTGAGCAGTAAAACCACAAGAGTGGCGCACGGTGACATCACATGGACACGGCGAGTTGTCACCGCTCGGCTTCCTTTGACCCGTCCTCAGTTCCCACAATGCACGTGGGCATCAACACCACAGGCTGACGAGGACGCGGGGCCTCGGCGATGGACCGGCCAGGGGTCCCTCGTCCCCCGTAGTGGCCACTTGCGCCGTCCTTCTGCCGCCCCTGCCCGTGGGGGCCGAGTGCAGCCCAAGGCAGGGACCGAGGGGCAGAGCACCTGACTTCAGGGTGGCCGGGACAGGCCTGGCTGTCGGGGGGGGAAGGGCTGGCTGGGCCGGCAGGGAGAGGGGGCTCCTCCTCCCTGGGCGGGGCCTGGGCTCCGGGCTCCAGGGCAGGGCCACCCTTCCCACCTCCCAGGGACAGGTTCCAAGGGCCCTTTCAGACACAAAACTCCGTGAGTCCAGGGGAAGAGCTGGAACCAGCCGACCAAGCGTCAGGGGACACACAGGGAAGAGTGCTCGGCTCGAGCCTTGGGGGGCCGCGGGGGGGTCGAGGGGCTCTCCAGGTCTGCCTCACCAGGCGGCCACAGCGCACCGGAGGACGTCGAGGGGGGTTTGACTGAAACAGGCATCAAAACGCAGGCTCGGCCGGGGCACAGGGAGCCACCACCCCCCATACCCAAGCTTCGGAACTGGGTTGTGGGGTCCAGCAAACACTCCACGCAGCCCTCTGTTAGGATTGGGAGCAACAGGGCCCCCCACAGGGCCTGGGCCTCGCCTTCTCGCCCTCCCTCAGCAAACCTACCCGGCCAGATGGGGTGGAAAGGACGGGGCGGGGGGGGCGGTGCCCGAGGCCAAGGGGTGCACGGCGTGGTCTTGGCCAGCAGGTGCCGGGCAAACCCCATCTCCTCTCTTCTTTTAAAGTCAAAGTCAATCCCGTGACTACCAGCTTGGCTTAACTTCATGTGCAAACTTCAAAGGTTTGGCCAGGCGTGCTGGCGCACGCCTGCAGTCCCAGCTACTCAGGAGGCCCAGGCATGAGGATCCATTGAGCCCAGGACTTTGAGACCAACCTGGGCAGCATAGTGAGACCCCATCTCACACACACAAAAAATGTAAAGGTTTCTGGGCAGAGCCTAAAAGAAACCAAGTGAAATGTACTGACCCTGGGAAAAGATTTCAAAGAAAAATATAGGAAGCTGGCAAGAGTGAACATACAGTCATAAATCCCTAAAGACGGCCGGGGTGCGGGAGGCTCCGAGCCTGCAGTGTAGAACGATATACAGGTGTGTTCACATCTTCGACCCACTAATTACACTGCAGAGACTCTACCTCAAGGAAATAACCCAGAAAGTTAAATTGCTCTGAGATGTTCCCAGCATTCTACGGATATGAGAAACAACCCAGACACCCGACAACCGGAAAACGGCTGAGAAAACTGTGAAGTATTAAAACTGAACAAAACCAGCTGGAGGAGCATTAAAAATGTCGTTTATGTGGGTACTTAGAAGTTGATAGAAATGAGAACAAAAACATGGCCCCCGATGTCGCGTCGTGTGTGGCTGTACTCGCTGACCAGACTCTCGGCTCTTTGCTCAGACTCCTCTTTCCCTCACAAGCCAAGTTCCTTATTTATATATATTTTCTTCTGAGGCCTTGCTCTATGGCCCAGGCCGGAGTGCAGTGATGTCATCACAGCTCGCTGCAGCCTCAAATTCCTGAGCTCAGCGTCCTCCTGCTTCGGCCTCCTGAGTAGCTGGGACTATGGGGTGAGCCACAGCGCCCGGCCGAAGTTCCTTATTTCTAAAACCCAAACGTGAAAGGTGCACCCACCCACCGCTTGCACTGGGCAGGCTAACGCCATGGGAAATGAACATCTGGGATGTTAAACCCGGCATGAAGATGAGAAAAATCCGTATTTACCCAGGAGCTCGCGCAGTCCAAGTTGGAAAATACCACGGTGGAGTTTGTGCTCATACTTGGGCTGCTTTGACTTTTCGCAAACTGTCCTAACGGGAAAGCCAGGGGTCTGCCTCTTGGGGCCCCAGAGCCCCACGGGCAGGGCAAGACCCCCACAGCTCACGGGGGCTCGGGGCCACCGGGGTGAAGACCCTAGAATCTTGGAACTGCCATGGGGCGGGGTCTCCCCCAAGGAGAGGAGACCAGAGACCTTCCCTGCCCACCTCTCACAGAGAAGCCGCCAAGTCTGAGGCCTGACCGACTCCCACTTTGAAGAGCAGAAGGAAATGCCTCCGCAGGGCAGTGGGCGGCCCTGGCAGGACACAGTCGCCACTTTCTCTGTGTTTCCAGGGAGCCCACTGTGCCCACGGCCACGGCAGACACAGAGCCGGGAAACCTCAGGCAGGGCACAGAGGTGGCGGCACGGTTACACCGGGACCGGCTGTTCCCCGCACTCCTCACGCCATCGCTGGCTGTGACCCTAACCCCGGACGCGCAGAGCTCTGCACGAGTAGCGCCAGTCTGCGGCGCGCACTACGTGAGCTCTGCCCTGCAGAGAAGACGGAGTCTGGCCACAGGCAGGGACTCAGGACATACATGGGGGTAGACGCACGGCACACACAAACCCTTCCTCCCCAGCCCCACCAAAAGCCCCGTGCTCTTTTGATGAGACAGAAATTCTAGAATCAAACCCCACCTCGCGAAGTGGCGCATCTCTTCCATCAACTCCCACTTTTCTAGAGCAACCAGCGAGCACGTTTGCAGACCCGGCGTTTGCTAATGGTGAAAATGATTTACCTGGAAATAAAGCAACCAAAGTGAAAACCGCTCTGGACTCCAAACTGCGACGCATGCACGGAAACATTCAGAAGAAACGATCCTGCGAACACCAAAATAAGGTTTTAGCAGCGACCCACTAAAGTGCAATCTTCCTGTAATAAAACCTTTCACTAATAGAAAGCTCCAAATTCTGGCAAAATTACACATCCACTTTTCCTACGTAAAAAAAGGAAGCAAAAGTAAATTATTCAAACTAAGAGAATTACGGTTTAAAAAATTCCATGAGATGTTCCTACACTTTATTAACCAATGGAAAATTTAGAATTTTTAAAATAAAACTTAAATAGGTGATAAGTGTTTTGAAAAATCCACGCAAAGTCTCCTTAACGAAAGGTACACACATCTTTAAAAGCAGGCGCCAAAATATAGAAACTATTAGTGCTTTAAAATATGTCAAACGGGATTTCCAACGTAAACGTCACTGCTACGCATCAGAGTAACCGCAGCCCGGCACCTGTCTCCAGCCAGGTGTGTCTCAGCTCACTGCCTCCGTCTGGTGCTGCCGACACTGGCGCCCTCACTCCAGGTCACCAGGGTGCAACCAGCCCGACCACCACGCAGGAAATTCAACAGAACCAACAACTCTGATTCTTCAACAAATAAACAGCATAAAACAAAGAGGGAACTTGCACAAAATAAACAAAATTTCAGGGGCACCACCCCCCACGTGCAGCATGTAGGCCTCACCCTAACGCAGATTCAAACAAACCAAGACTAAAAATGTGCAGGACAGCGTCTGGGACCCCCAAGCCCAACCTGGCATCAGTGACGCTAATCGTGTATGTCAGCCACACACAGTAAAGTTCTGGACTGTAAAATTAAATGCCTGAGATTTGCTTTAAAATACTTGAGAGAGGCCAGGTGCAGTGGCTGAGGCCTGTAATCCCAGCACTCTGGGAGGCTGGGAGTTCAAGACCAGCCTGAGCAAGAGCAAGACCCCATCTCTACTAAAAATAGAAAAAAATTGGCCAGGCCTGGTGGCGCATACCTGTAGTCCCAGCTACTCGGGAGGCTGAGGCAGGAGGATCGCTCGAGCCCAGGGGTTTGAGGTCACAGTGAGCTGGGCTGATGCCACAACACTCCAACCTGGGCAACAGAGCGAGACTGTGTCTCCAAAAAAAAATAAAATAAAATACTTAAGAGAAAAAAATGAGGAAGATGAGAAAGACAAAAAGAACAGAAAACTGGGAATTATCACAGCTGGGCAACGGGGACATTTTCTCTGATTTTGTTTATGTTCAATAACTTCCAAAATGAGTTTTTAAAAACATAATTAGGTTATAAAAGAATAACATAACTTTCACAAAATTGGGAAAATATGTAATCAAGCGATGCCAATAGTGTAAAAGAGACTCTAATCTGGTTTCGGTTCGGAGCCCCCATCGCCGCTCAGAGACCCACCAGGGTCTGCGGGGGACCTCCCCTTGCCCCGCCCCTCAGGCGGGGGTGTGGCCCGCAGGGTGACGCTCCCCAGGGGCACCTGGGAGTCTGAGGCAGGCCACAGCCAGAAACAGGCATTTCCAGACCTCGCCCGGCTGTCGCAGGCACCTGGGAAGACTTCACGCTAGCCGTATCAGACCCACTGCTTGACGATGTTTTTAACGCATTGAAGTTCCACATGTTACTATACCGCGAACTAAACTTTTCTGAATTTTGGTGACTATATTTCAATAGTTGCTGTCCTTCCTTTTCCAGAGATCCACTGGATACGTTAAAAATGCGGTTCTGGAAAGGGCTGCCCAGGGGAGAGAAAGGCCCAGACCGCAGGTGGCCAAGGTACAAACAGGGCACCCAGAGAAGGGCCCCGAGTCCTGCTCTGGATGGGAGAGGATGCACAGCCGGGTTGCCCCGGCTGTCCCCGACACCCTGGCTCCATCTCCGCTCAGCCCCTCCCCGAGCGTCTGTTCCCCTCCCCTCCCCCAGCTCCATCCGCAGCAGGCTGGCGGCTCCTATCACACCTATCACACGATGCGCCTGTCTCCGGGTCGTCCCGGCCCCTGCCAGAACGCCAGATCCCGTACGGCAAGGCCCCTCCTGCTGTGTGCCCGGGCCGAGGACCTGCCAGCCACGGGCTCGGGTCTCTGTGCACCTTTGCTGTACGTATCTGTCGGCACTTTGGTGATGCGGTCACTTGCCACCTCTGCTGTAAACGACAGCACCATCAAGGATACAGAGGCCGTGAGCGGCGACAGCTGGTGATGCATGGGAGAGCCTCGACAATTGCCGGGATGGCGGGATGTGCGTGGAGGACGCATCAGGAAAATATGAGCTACAACATTAGGGGCTGAGCCTGTTGCAGCCCTAACCCACAGTACCTGCAAATGCGACCTTATTCAGAAATAGTTTTTGCAAATGTAATCAAGTTAGGATCAGCTCATAGCAGATTAGGGTGGGCCCTAACCCAGCATGACCAATGTCCTTAAAAGAAGCGGAAAATTTGGGCCAGGCGCGGTGGCTCACACCCGTAATCCCAGCACTCTGGGAGGCTGAGGCTGGAGGATCGCTTGAGCCCAGGAGAGGGAGACCCCGTCCCCACAAAAAACAAAACAGAAAAAGAAAAATGTGGACACAGACACTCAGGAGAGAAGACGTGAACATGGGCACAGGCTGGAGCGACGCGTCCACAAGCGGAGAAACGCCGAGAGTCGCCACCAGTGCCTGGCGCTGGGTGAAGCGGGACGGACCCTCCCCGAGAGCCCTGTCCGCACCGCGGTGCTGGGCTGCCCCCTCCAGAACGCGGAGACAGTAACTGCTGTTTTCAGCCACTCAGTCTGTGGCACCTCGTTATGGCAGCCACGGGAAACTCACAGGAACAGCAACCGAGCTCGCCGCCTGCTCCCCAGCCAGTGCCAGGAGAGGCCGTCGGAGGGAGGCCTTCGTGGCTTCCACCAGGATTCACATGGGGCATCCCCCAGGCCCCAGGTTCCAGTTCAGCAGTGTCGTGGTGGGGCCGGGAGGGCATCTCTGGGGCTCTACAAGGGCCCTGGGGTGAGAGCGGCCGGCCCAGCCCAGCCCTTCCCCTGCCAGGGAGGTGGGCGCTGCCCAGCCACACAGCCCCTCACCTCCACTGCGGGTCAGAGTCAGGCGTGAGGCGTGAACCCGTGCCTTCCGGGGAGCAGAGCCCAGCACGGCGCCCCGAGACAGCTCTGCAGAGGAAGGGTGGGCCTGGGCCCAGCCCAGACCCCCAAGGGCACAACATGACGGCTGCTGGCCCACCTGGGGCAAATCTTTATCATTCTGATAGTTGTGTGTTTATTTTAGTGTGTATCAGGAAAACACAACTGAGACCTCAAACTCACGATTTCACGAACACCCCTCCTCCTCCAGACGTGGCAGAACGAGTTTAGGCCGTAGACTGCCTCAGGCCACCGCCACAGCGCACAGGACTCTCACCCTGCCCAGCCTGCCCCGCGGGGTGTCCTGAGGAAAACCAGAACTAAGCGCCCGGAGGGAAGAGGCGTCTCCTGGCCCTTCCTGACCCCGCGTCCCGGGCCGGCTGCGTGCTGCCCCGGAGACCCAGCGCAGCGCCCCACGCGTGACACTCGGCCCCGGACGGTCACCTGGCCTTTTGCAGACGTGGGACTTCCCACCTCCCCTCTCCCAGGGCTCTGGCAATTTCCACCACACCGAATAAAGTAAACTCGGCAACAGTGACCAGGAGGCCAAACCAGAAGAAGCAAAAGGGTTAGAAAGACCACTTTCAGCCTCCCCAGATGTTCACTCCATCCCCCCGTCAAATTCAGTGAGCAACGGTGCAAATGACCAACTTCTGAAAAGGGCTGTCAGCGTGGGTCACCTCCTTCTTGTCTCATTCTGTCCACACGTAAGAAAAACAACCGGAATAATCAACACGACCCCAACATTGAAAACCGCTCTGTTGAGCTGTCTGCCCGTGGAGAGCCCGTATGCTAATCACTTCTGAAAAGTTCTGCAAAGGCCCCGCAGTGAAAGACAAAAGTCTTCACACAAACTAAAATAAAAGTAATGAAACAATATAGGTGTGTCTCTGTATCTCCACAGGCAATGGAAAATAACCATTTCCTCACGGAAAAACATGCAAACTTCCAATGTATGGAGTTATCCATGTATAACAATAAATAAAAAGCTAAAGTGACAATATGTAATAAACACGTACACTTTAAAAAAAGGTATTACTGGCCGGGCGCGGTGGCTCATGCCTGTAATCCTAGCTCTCTGGGAGGCCGAGGCAGGCGGATTGTTTGAGCTCAGGAGTTCGAAACCAGCCTGAGCAA
>NW_012150197.1:467568-473932 GCF_000956105.1 Propithecus coquereli | reverse complement strand
CAAAAAAAAAAAAAAAAATGTATTATTACTTTTTTTAGAGATGGGGTCTTGCTATGTTACCCAGGCTGGCCTTGAACTCCTGGGCTGAAGCCATCCTCCCGCCTCAGCCTCCAGCAAAGCCGGGACTCCAGGCCGGCTCCTTTTAAACAATGTAACGCTAAACAGAAATACTTAAAGTGCAAAGAGTGACACTAGCCTAAAATGTTTCATTCACTTCAGACAAGAACATCAGCAATTGTTTCAAAAGCTCTCCTGTGGTTTTAAAGATCCCAACTCCCTTCGTTTCTCTTCAGAAATAAAAAATGATAAATGGATATATGGTCAGTAATAGTTATTTCATATCGCAGGAATCAGCACCTTTCCGATATTACTACGAATTTTCAGAGCACAAGGCTATTCTGCAGCCTGATTGTTCTAAGCACCTGACACTCAAGAAAAGCTAGTCGCTCAGGATACTGCAAGAGCTCACACTTTTTTTTTTTTTTTGAGACGGGGTCTTGCTCTGTCGCCCCGGCTGGAGTGCAGTGGCATCATCACAGCTCATTGTAGCCTCCAGCTCCTGGGCTCCAGTGACCCTCCTATTCTGAGCGGCTGGGCCCACACCGCGTCCAGCCTAGAACTTACACCTTTAACTCTCTCTTTCATCCAAGGTTTTTACAGGAAAAATTACCATCTGTACTTTTGCTCAATTGTGAATTCTTACTATTAACACTTTAGAAACAGATGAAAGCACTGATTAAGTGGAATTGATACATAAACTAAACAGGAGAAAACTCTAAATACACTTACCCCACCAGTTAGCAAAGCTGTACACAAAGTGGGTGGTGGGGCTGGGGCCCCAGGAGAGCAGGCAGAAAATGAGAGAGCCCATGTCCAGCCTTTCTGAGTTGCATGCCCTGAAATAAGACCCCCAAAACATTTATCGGGGGAGCCTAACCTTTTCGTGTGCGACGTTGGCCCCAAATGCGAATTTGCTGAAAGCTCTGGGAGAGCTGATCTGTGTATATGTCGCGGGATTTATGAACAAGGCCGGGGGACTGTTACATTTCACAGGGTCCCCAAGTGGCCCCCACAGGCATAACAGCTGCCTCGTCCTCCCGACGCCTGGGTTTGAAGATGGGTCCCCAGGAAGATGTGCCTCAACTCAACAGCTGCTGTTTGGGAAAAACAGAGCGGCACCCAGCACCCCGCAGGTGCCCAGGGAGGAACGCGGCCCGGTCTGCGAGCGCGAAACCCCGAGGGAGCGGAATTCAGGTCAGGGTCAGGATCCGTAGTCCGGATCCGCGGTACCCCTGCATCCCCGACCGCACACCCGGAACGATTTTTCCCATTTCTGCATCTTCCGATTCCTTTTCCTTGTCCCGACTCCTGTCCTGACCTCGGCGCCCTCGGAAGGTGATGCACGTGTGGTCTGCATCCGTTTGTAAGAGGAGATGCCCACCGAGGAACAAGCTCCTCCCCCCAGGACTAATGTGACTGGTGAAAGGACGTTTGAAAAGTGGGCCTTCTGACTGCAGAGGGAAGCTCAGGGCAGAGTCTCAGGCCAAAGCACACGGTTTCTCTGAACGCGTGATGACCAGACACGGGTCCGGTCTGAGCATCGTGGCCACCCCGGACGTTGAGCATCTCTGATCTGCGAGTGCCTGGGCAGGTTCCCCTTTAGCCCGGGAAACACTGGCCCTCCGGGGGTCTGCGGACCCCACCGGGACCGAGGACGAAGAACCGGCAGAGTGGCCGGTCCCACCTGAGCAAACGGCTACCTTCTTTAGTCAGCTCATTCTCCACCTGTGAGTGAAGCTGAGTAATTTCTGCATCTTTAAAAAAATTCCTAAGCTGGCTTCGACCCTCCTAAATAAAAGGATACTGCCATTCACAGTCTTCAATACTCTAAATGGGATGAGATGAGAACACAAAACAAACCTATTTTAAGACCCAAATAGGGCTGCACCGAGACAAGAAAGCTTGTAAACTGTGTTCTCTTTAAAGCCCATTCTAGGCGCGTATCTGATAAGCTTGAGGTTGGCGGTGCTGTCCCATCACCCCACACGACACTCCTCCCCAGCAGCCTCCTTTCTCCTGCCATCTCAGGGTCTGGAGGACAACTCAGTCCTCCCAGCTCCTCTGGGTGCCCTGAGGGACGGAGCTTCCAGCCACCGCATCCCTGCCCCTCCCTCACTGCCCCTCCCTCGCCCTGGCACCCCCCAGGCCAGGGGACCCCGTTCTGCCCTGGCACCCCGGGTGCATGTGAGCAGTCCTGCTCTCTGGTTCTGCCGCTGCACACGCTGGCCCTGCAACCGGCACGGCCCCGCCCACCTCCCGACCTGCCAAGCGGGCTGCCACGGCCCATGGGTGGATTATGCGAGTGTTTCTGGACGTGCCCTCCACAACCCAGAAACCAACCGCCAGGCCTTCGACTGTCTTCCCAACTCAGCAAAGCACCTAACCTCCGTAACTTTTAGTGGGGTGATCTCAGGTAAGTCAGGCAGTAAAACAGCAAATCGACACTGCAGACAGGTAAATGCTTAGTCTGGGACAGACCACGTGTTCTTCTGCCCAGGGGAAAGTCACTGCCAGGCTCTCCAGGCCGTGGCAGATACGCACAGCTGGGCATGAAGAGTGGAAGGAACTGAAGGTCACAGGTCAAACCCACTGTTTGCCAAGAGACCGGCACTAGGAAGGTGACGTCCCCAAAGTCCATGGGCTGCACCGCCCAGGTGTGCCCACCCTTCCCAGGGGCAGCTCTTACTACCTGAAGTTCTTGAGCCCTGTCTGCGTAGCCCTCGACGCAGACGCGCCTCTCTCCACATCGCCACAGAGAGGAGCACACAGCAGGTCAGCGAAGGGGAAGATTTTCCGCTACGTCCGAGAGGCCTCACTTTCTGCAGAGCAGTTGCAAGGACATGAAGTGATGAGGGAAACAAATGTCTTAGAAACAACAAAGTGTCTGTACCCCATGCTAGCAGCCATGCTGCCCAACTCTTACATAAATGAAGACATCTTTTAAAATCAATCATTCACACACACGTGGATCTTTTTCATTTTGCGGGTGCTCGGAGATGACTGGGGCATGAGTAAGTCAGAGAGGCCACCTGGCCAAGAGGGGAAGCAAGGGGACCTCCGACACCTGCAGACACCTGGGGCCAGGAAGAGCTCGGCTTCGCCGGTGACTTTTCCAAAAAGAAGACACCTGGACTGGGGAAGAATTGTGTGTGCTGAAACAAAGGCTTCGGAAGGTGCAGACTGAAACTGCAATCCCGGCTCCTGCCGGCCCGCTGCCGATCAGCTCCCCAAAGCCAGCGCAGCCCCGGCCCTGCCCTCTCACCAGCGATCCGCTCTCTGGACGACAGAGGGTAGAATGTAATTCCCTGCACAAAGCCGAGGCCACTGCTGGGTCGGGGCACTGTGGGTCCAGCGCTGGGCAGCAGGTCCCTGAGTGGACTCACTGTCCCTCAAGTCATCCTGAGAGACTCGAGCGCCCCTCCCCGCAGCAGTCTACACTGTCCTCCTCCGAGTTCTCAACCGCCTTTGTGACCACGTCGGGTCACATCAGAGCTGCCTGTGTGCTTCCCAGCCCATCCCAACAGGCCACCAGCCCCTCGACCTGCCCTCGGGGCTGGTCCAGAGCAGGCCCTCAAAACGCCGAAGAGCTGCCGTCAATGAGAATCCCCAGAATGTCTCCGATAGAGCTCAGAAAACACATCTGTCAAAACACAAAAGCTCTGTAAATGCTTTTGAAAAATACACTGTTTCTCAACTTTCTGTTCTAAAATACCTAGGGTAGCAATTTTTTAATCAAAATTAGAGTTAAATGGCACTGTTGGTATTTAACTATTCAACAGAAAACTTTGCATAAATCATATTTAGGACAAAATTTTACTGGTTTTGCTTGGTTTTATCCTTTAACAGAATAACTTCTTAGTTTGTTAGAAAAGGTTCTTTCTCTTTTCCATCTACGAATAATACCACGGGGCACATTCTGTCATCTCCAGCAAACCAGAATCCCAAGCCGGGTTCTGCATGTGCAAGACACGCAGTGCAAAAGCGAGAATGGAGGAAAGGAGAAAACCCCTCGGACCCCTGGCCTAAGACCCCAGCATTGTACAAATTCGTGGCCAGAACTAGCCCTGCCAAAGCCAGAGCCACAAGAGAGGACAGGAGGACCGTGATTAGGACAAGACGACTGTATTTCAAAGACTTAAGTCTTGTGGCCTTAACAGAGATTTTTAATCACCCATTGATTCTTAGGAGTCAGGTCATTCAAGCGAATTTGTTGTAACAAGAATTTTTTTTTTTTCAGGAGAGGGGATAGATTCGCAGGGGAATTTTTTTTTAATCCTCTAGAAACACCGGAAAAGACACAGGGGAATTCTTAACAATCTACCAATACTAAAATTATTTTAAGGTAAAATATGTTAGATCACAAGGAAAAGTCCACATTTTTGAGAGAACATGACTTGGGCAGGGACACAAAGCCCCAGAACAGGGGCCAGCACGGCAGACGCCCTGGCTCGGGTGTGGGGCTAGGAAGGAGCACTGTTTCTGGAACTCCGGCTTCTGCTGCACAGCGGCTGGAGGAGAGGGCACCTAAGCACAGACAGTGACAGCAACGTGAGGAATCAGCTCACGTTCTCGGGCCTGTGGCACTTTCTAAACACCACGCACTAAATGGGTCTCCTCAGCTCTTGGAGGCTGGTCTAAGACCTCTGGTGGAGAACAGAGCAAGAGAGTCGTACAACTGTCCCAGAAACATGGACCACAGGGACAAACTGGCCCAATTTTCCTTAATTTGAAAAACCCCACATAAGGACAATGTTGGAAAGTTCACTCTTAAAATTTAATTCAGTTGAACAGTATGTGTAAATAATCCTCCGACATGACAGTGTCCACACTTCAGGGTGTTTTTTCTAAATCCTGGAGCAGTTTCGCTGTTGCATGGTGTCGACCTCACCTGTGCTACCCTGTCACCGAGGGGCCTGGGAAACCGCTGGGAGAGCAACAGGTCCGGCCTGGCACCTCCCCGGGGCGGGCGCCTCTGGGGATGACAGTCCAGCGGGCCTGGGTGTCGGAGAGAGGAGTGGAGCCGAGGTCTGAGCACAGGAACAACTTGTTTTCACATAAAAAACAGCTAAACCTGAACAGAAATTATCGGAGCAGAACAAAATTCTTACGTCCAGGACAATGTCGGTGAGAAGCTTAATTAAATGCTGTCCTCAGGCTGGTCTGAAGACAAGACTACATTTCGGATCTCTAAACACCTCAAAGTGAGTGCATTCTGCCACTCTGAAAAGAAATCCTACGATAACTCCCCACCCCTCTTCCCTTCCGCAAAGGATAGGAAAATAATGACTAGCTCTTCAGGGGACACAGTGTTTAAGTTCCCACTTCCATCTGCAGGGACTTCTGCCTAAGTCCTGCCCCCACCGGCTCACCCCTCCGCAGCGACAAGGCTCTGGTGGCCCGAACTTTTCAGTTCAGAATACCGGCTACTATCATGAAACACACCCCACGGAAGGATTCTACTGTCCTAAAATGCCATTATTTGCTTCATTATTCACGTGAAAACCCCTTCCATAAATTTCCTTTGGATGACGCGCTATTCTCCACGCCGGCAGAGTGGAGGCATCGCCCGGCACGCGTGAGGGCCAGCACAGACGGGCCAGCACAGACGTGCCCACAGGTCGCCACCGCACGGGCGTCAGCTTTGACGATAAACCCGACCGGAAAGATCCTACCGCGGACGCAAGTGGTGCACAGGTGTCTGCAGCAGGCCCTTCGCGAAACGTCTCCTACTGAGCGTTTCGTTCGACAACGCTGACGACGATCTCGCCACCGGGACCCGCGCCAGGCGTCGCTGAGACCGCAGCACGGAACGCGCAGGCAACGCACCTGGAATCTCAGTCAAACTTTCTTTTGTCTGTATCTCTCCGGGGTCAGACGCATCTGCGCTTCGCCCCGCCGGGTGTGCGCCCAGGTCCCCGGTCCGGCCCTATTGTGTGCGGTTCGCCGAGCCCGCCGGCAGGGAAGGCGTCAGCCGGGCAGGGGACCCTCCGCGAGCCCGAGCCCGCCCCCGGCGCAGAAAATTCCGCGTTTGCCGCCGGGATTGAGTTGTCAGACGCCGGCTCGCGCTGCCCCGCGCGTCTGACATGTCTATTTACGGAGAAACAAAGACGGGCGCGCAGGGACCCCGCTCGCCCCGCGCGCCCCTCGCGCCGCGCCCCTCGCCCCGCGCCCGGCCCGGCGGCGGCTAAGATGGAGCCCGGGCGGGCGCCCGCGTCCGGCTCCGGGAGGGACAATGACCCCGGGCCCGCGGGGCGCGGACCTGCCCGCGCCGCCTCCCGCAGTTCCGACTCTTGGCAAACTCGGC
>NW_012150197.1:438467-466728 GCF_000956105.1 Propithecus coquereli | reverse complement strand
CAGCGGAAGCGCGGGCTGGAGCTCGCTGGGCATTGTGGGAAGCCCCCTCCCCTGGGCCGGCGCGGGGCCGGGGCGGCGCGCGCGGGGTCCCCCGGCCCGCGCGCCCCTTCCCCGCGGGTGTCGAGCAGCCCGAGGGCGCCCGGACCGGAGGGCGAGCGGGGCGAGGGCACGCCAGCCCTTCCCGACCGCGCGCCCGGCGCTGCCCGCACGCCTGTTCCTCGGGGGCGCGCGGTGCCCGGTCTCACGGCTGTCCCTGCGCCCCGACGCGCCATCGCCGCGCGCGTCTCGCAAACTTCGCGACTCCCCGTCGCCCAGGTGGCTCCGCGGGCCGCTCGCCATGCAGCGAAAAGGCGCTGCCGGGACGTCCCGGGACGGGCTGTGGGGAGGCCCGGGCACCGCGCGCCCCACCACCGGGGGATCTTGGCGCTCCGGGGAGAGGCGCACCTTGGGGCGCGGGCCACGTGGCGGTGCCTGCCTCCGGGGCTCGGGTTTGGCCACCGAGCAGCACCGGCAGGCGCGCATGGGTCCTTCTGGTGGAGTCGTCTGCCCCGTGGGGCCGCAGGGCCGGGAAGGGGCAGGAGACAGCGGCCCGGCCTTGCCCCGGCACCCTGCCCGCAGTCGCGACCCGCGCTGCCCGGGACGAGTCTCCCCAGCCCTGCCCCCGGCGGCGCGGCGACGCCCAGATGCCCCGGGCCTGCGCGCCCCTTCTCGCCTCCGCTGCCCTCGAGCCCGCGGGCGGGTGGAATTAGAAGCGCGGATCCGCGTTCCTGGCTGGCCAGCGCGGGGGTAAAGGCCACCTCGCTTCCTCGCCCGAGCTCGGTGGCGGGAAGGGAGGTGAGCCCGTGGCCGGCCGGCCGCGCAGGGGAGTCAAGCTCGGCAGGGCCAACCAATGGGAAGGGCCTCCCCGCGGGCCCGGCGCCGGCATTCCTCGGGAGGTGGGAGGCGGCGGGCCGCTTTGGATGCTGTCTCGGGCTGTGTAAGGAGGCATTCACGGCGGCAGTGGGAGGGCAGGCTGGGGGGAATTCTCCGTGAGTGAGCAAGGGTGAGCCGCGAGGCCTGGCAGCCAGCGATGGAAGCCTCGGACACTCCCTTGCTGCTGGCTGGCGCCTGGAAATGGCTGCGCAGACGCCCGCCCCAACCCCTCACCAGCCCTGTGGGCCGGCACTGCCAGCGCAGGAGCCCCCATCCCCAGCCTCTCTTCTGGAGAACCCTCTGGGTCACATCCCCTGGTCTGAAACAACTAACCTCCCTGGCCTTGCGGAGGTGGGGGCTGAGCACAGCCACCGGAGAAGCTGCAGTCTCTAGGCAGGAAGGTGTGGCTGGTCACATGCCTCCACCCTTTCAGGGGACAGAGGGCACTGTCTGCAGGGGTGCCCCCCACTCCTGCCTACCTAGAGCTCCGCTGCAGCCCTCGGAGAAAGGAGGCCTGGAGACACAGGAGACTCGTGGCCGCCCAGCCGAACCCGGGAGGACTAGAGCCCTGACGCCTGTCCTAGGGACCTCTTACGGAGCCGTCCACTCCCTGCTTCCTCAGAGAGAGTTCTCCTCTCTCCCAGGGTGGCTGGACCCCCCATGCACCCTCCCATTCTCCCAGGAGAATGGTGTCGATGGTGTGCTATGTCTCCATGCGGGAATGGAGCCAGGCAAGGGCTGCCTCTCCAGAGCACACAGTGGTGCTCGGCCATTGCTCAGGAGGCCTGCCCACGAGAACCAAGTCTTCGCCTCACTACAACCAAGGCCTGCCCCACCTCTCAGACTAGGGCTGCCCCTGTTGCAGAAACTTGCTGAGTTCTAGCATGAGCCAGGACAGAAGAGGCTCTGGGGCCCTGGGGCCTCTCTCACCTGGGAGCCCCACTCCTGCCCCCACCCCCACCCCAGCAGCGCTGCCAGTGACTGGGGACCAACACCCTGTCCTCTCTCTCCAAGAACCAACAGAAGGTCAATCACCTGGAGATGAAGCCAACACCTGAAAAAAGCAGAACCAAGAACAATCCCCGAGCAACAGAGATGGCACCCTGATTAAGCCATGCCTGATGCCCACCCTTCCTCTAGACCATATTGTTTTGAGAGCTAATAAACCGCTTTACCTCTTAAAACAAAAACATAAAAACAGCAGCAGCTATGGCCTCTCAGGAGAACTGGGAGGAAGAAGGGGGGGTCACGTAGCTGGTCCCCCCACAGCCACTGTGATGTGTCGCTCTGATGGGGGATGTTGGCCACATGGTCCCTTCCTCAGTGCTCAGCATCCACTAAGCTGCTGCTAGGTTACCCTTAAGGTGGGCACATGCCAGGCTGGGCCGGGACGCCTTCCCTCCTCTGGGGTTCCCTGGACCACAGTACAGGTGACACACACCGCACCTCACCCCTGAGACCTGGCCACAGACCTACAGAGGGATCTGCTGCCTGAACACTGGCCAGGAGACAGCTCTGGGGACAGGAGAGGACAGGCATGTGGGGTTGGCTGCGGCCGCACTCGGACTTGAGCATCTCAGCACCCAGGACCGGGCGGCAGCAGATGGGTGTCTGGGGGCCTGGGCGCCTGAGGGCACCATGATGAACTCGACGTGGTCCTTAAGTGGGTACACAAGACAGGCAAATAGACTGACAGCCAGGGCTCTGCAGGGCACGGTTGTCCTTGCTGCGAGCTGCAGACGTTCCAGAACCCTCCCACCCAGCTACGGGGTAAGCCTGTCTGGAGCTGCGCAGGGGCCCCTGAGGCTGTGAGGGAATGAGCAGCAACGGGCCTGGGGGGCCAAGGGCTCAGACCAAGCTGCAGAGGCTGGCCGGGTCTGCAGATGTTCTTGCGATGGCGGCCCTCAGAACATGCCCCCATGAGCCCAGGGACTTGGGACAAACTGCTAGAACCACAGATGGCCGAGTGGCTGGGGGGCCCCCAGAAGGGTCCTGGCGCAGCCTTGCACTCAGGGCCTCAGCACACCTGTGCTCACAGGCTCCCGTCACGAGACCACTTGCGCTGGCGCTGGCCAGCTGCCCTCCGCCCTCACAGGGACAGAGGGGCTGGGAGGGGACCCATGTCGGGTGCTGGCACCACCCGAGAGCAGGGACTGTCTCTCCTCACAGGTCTGCTCCTGGGAGGAGCTTCGGGAAAGAAAATTATGGAGGAACAACAAATCTCCCTTCAGTTTCCCCTCCTAGTGTCACCCTGGGCAGCCCCCCCCCCCCCCCCATTGCCAGGGCCTCACCACCACCCCCATCTTCCCCAGGGCAGCATTTCCTCATCCACCCCCAGTGGGTTTTCTGTGGTTGTCTTTGTCTCAGTCACTGGTCAGGGAACCTGCCTGTTTATTCACCAGCCAGTGGTGTTGCTCAGTCGTCCCCATGGCAACAGCCCTGGGAGTCCTGCCCCTCCCAGGGAACTGCCCAGAACGTGTCCCTGTCCTCTCCAGGACGCTGCTGGAAGCCCAGTCACAGAGAGGAAGAGGGCAGGGCGGTGGTAGAGAGAGAGGCCCCCGCTGGCCTCAAGATGCTGGGGCTGTCCAGGGAGCCGCCCACCGCGCGTCATCCTGGGTCCTGCTGGGGGACTGGAGGCTGGCCCTGGGCTGCAGCAGAGACACCCCTGGGGGCGGGAGGAGTTAGTTGCTCGCTGAGGCTGCAGCAAGGTGGGCCTCCTCCCGGGCACGGCTTGCCCAGGTCCGGCGCCAGCTGGCCCTGCCTTCCTGCCCAGGCCTCCCTGAGACCACCTTCCAGAGCTGCTCTGGGGCCAGGGGCTACCTGCCAACCCCACGCTGCCCCACCCCACTGTCCGCCGGGCCTGCGCCCCTGCCAAGCCCCAACTGCCGCTCCAGCTGCCACGGCCAACTGTCGACCCGCCTCCATTCCAAGAGCTCGCTCACCCCCAATCGTCCTTCCAAACGCCACTGCCAACTGCCAGCCCCCTTCCTTCCTGTGCCCTGGCTCCCTCCACCGCCCCCAGCCAGGGCACCAGGACTCTGCTTTCCAGACCTTCCCACAGACAGAGGCCAGGCCACACCTGCTGTGTGGGGTGGGGGCGGAGGTGCTGGGGGCCTGAGACCAGAGGAGCTGCAGCAGGGCAGAGGCAGAACGCAGGAGCAGGGCCCAGCACACAGAGGGCAGGGGTGGGGAGGAGGCAGAGGACAGGGCAGCCCTCAGTGCCAGCTGCCACGGCCAGGCCCAGCTCAGGAGCCGGAAGGCAGCCAGGGCCCAGCCCAAGCAGGCCTGGGGCTGTGGGCAGAGCCGGGGCCTTTCCTCTGAGGGCCTGTGAACAGCTTGGCCTGACCACGGACCCTGGGAGGGTCCCCGGGGCCCCCCAGCCTTCCACAGCCCAAGGGGGAACCAGCGCAGGGTCCCGCCTGTCCCAGGCCAGCCTGAGCCCTCACCTGCCTCAACACCCGGCACCCGGGGCCGGCCCAAGTCCCTTTAGGGTCTGACCTCTGACTGCCTCTCTGGGTCCCGGCCCTGGCCCTGCTGCCCTGGCAGCCTTACAGCCGCTCTCCCCTCATCCTAGTGGTCCCTGAGCCCCACCCCACATGGGCCCCCACAGCCTGTCCTTCCCCCAGCCCTGAGCACATGGCAGGTGCCCCGAGTCAGCTGGCCAGGCCTACGGAGACACACTGTGGCCCCTCGCAGGTGCCGGCCTGGCTGTAATTCCATCCCAGGCTCTGGACAGCCAGTCAGCATCCGGCAGGGTGTCCAGGCTGAAGGGACAGCCGCTCCCCAGGGCCCACAGCCTCGAAGGGCTCACGTTGCAGAGGGTGGCGATCGCCGGGCAGATATCCACAGCAGGGAGAGGGACCCCTGCCTCTCCCCGGCCTCCCCTCCAGGACACACAGGCTGGACAACTGGCCCTCCAGGCTGGGATGGGAGGAGAGGCACCAAGGGTCTGTCAGCCTGGCCCCGGGAGGAAGGGAGAGACAGGGCGTGTTTGCTGGGCACCTACTATGTGCCAGGAGTCTCCCCGCAGGGACAGTGGCAAGCGGAGGTGCCTGCCCAGGGTCACCCAGCCCACCTCCTGTGCAAGGGCGTGGGAAGGGGAGAAAAGGGAGGTGGCTGTGGCTCCCTGAGGCTTGGGAGATGGGGCTCTGTTCTGCCCCAAAGGGGTGTAGGCATCTCCTTTCCCACCGGGGGTCTTCTGGGGGCCCCTGGGTGGGTGTGGAGAGGCCCCAGCCTTGTGCAGTGCCCACCTGGGCCTCACTGTTCACTCACCCACTCAGTCGCTGGCCGGGCAGCATGCATAGGACACGAGGAACCCACCGCGGCAGGGATGTGAGGCCTCCAGAGCCAGCAAAGCCCTGTGTTCTGGGAGGGAGTCAGCAAACAGGTCAGCAGGTAACGGACAAGAGCATCCCCGTGGGAAAAGGATCCCGGAGCAGGAATCCCCGGAGGAGCGGCAGAGGCTGGGGCCGGAAAGGCAACATGAGCACCGGAAGTGCAGGAGGGACACGAGCCGTGGCCAGGACAGTGGGCGTGGGGAAGGGGCCGGAGCTGGAGCCGGCTGACGGCAACCCACAGTGTGAGTGCACGCGGTGTGCGACAGCACGAGGAACGGCGAACGCAAGGGGGGACCTTCCTTACCGAGGAGTCCCGAGCCGTGTGCGTCGACTCTCCCCTCCGGGAGCCAAGGGTTAGCCCCCCACAGCCCAGGAGTGGGGCCCGGGCCTAGGGTCTCCCTTCTAGGAACAGAGCCGAAAAGGGGCAGAGAGCTTTGCAGGCGCCAGCAGATCCAAGTGATCCTGGGGACATCAGGTGTGATGTGGAACACATGACAGGAAGGGCGCCGAAAGTCCGGAATCTTCCCCCGAGCTCGTACCCTCAGCCAAGCCACGAGAGAGCCCATCAGGCGACTCCAGGCCGAGGTGCCCCCAAAACACTCCTCAGTGCTCCTCAAAACTGCCCAGGCCACGGAAACAAGGCAAGTCTGAGAACTTGTCACAGACCGGAAGAGCCTGAGGAGACATGACAGCTCTGAGCGCCGTGACCCCTGGTTGGACCCCGGAACAGAGGCCACCGCTGGGGAAACTGATGGAGTCCGGAGGGTGCCTGGGCTGCAGCTGAGGGGCCCCACCGGCCTGGCCACTCCGGGGGAATAAATGCGCCACCGCGACGCAGAGTGGTGACGTCAGGGGAGGCCGACCCTGAGTGAGGGGACGCAGGAACTCTCTGTACCTTGCAATGCTGTAACTTCTCTGAAACCTGAAAATATTCCAAAATAAATTTTAACTTTTAAAGAGGAAAAATTGCAAACCAAACAATCAAAGAAAACCACCTCCGTAAGCTGTGGCGCTGGGGAGCAAACGCCCGCAGGTCCGCCTCCGCCCCATGCTCAGTCCAGTGTCAGGATGCAGAGGGTCGGTGCTGTTAGCGCTGCGGGCCTGGGAGCCCAGCCATGCGGCCGGGGTCACAGAGCAGCCACGCCGAGCCAGGGTGCGGACGGCTCTCCCGTGCTTGCGTGCACCTGTGAGTTACGAACTGCAGATCCTCACACCGCACCGAGGAGTTGCCGCGACGCTGGGCTGAGGGACCTTCGCGAACGTCAGCCTGGCTGTGGCCTGCGGGAGCTGCGTCCCTAAAGGTGACGATGCCAGCCCTGTGCTGAAAACCTGTCAAGATGCAAAGTGCGCATGCTTGGTCCAGCCACACCGACAACCCAGGACAGCGTGTCCACCACCCACCCCTCTGGGATTCCCGTTTCCCCAGCCCCTTTCCAGGCACTCCTTGTTTCACTTCCCCGAAGCCCCTTTTTGCTCCCCTCTGTTCTCGCTTTAAAAACCTCAGTCGCCCTGTCTGGCTGGAGGTGAGCTGCAGCGCTGGGGAATAACCTGTCTTGCCACCTTCAAAGCATGTCCGGGGCCGTTTCGCGTTGACAGCTCCCAGGAGCCTTCGCTTGCGCCTTGCCCATGTGTCCGTGTTGTGTTCGTGTGCTCTGTGTGTCTGCCCCGTGTGTCTGCCGTGTTGGTGCCAGTGTCCGTGAGCGCATGCCGTGCACACTTCAGCACTCTCTTCCGCACGCCCGGTGCAGTCTGTGAGCAAGTCCAGCTCTGGACACCGACCCTGCCCTCGGGGCCCACCCCGCTGGGGACGAGCCTTGAGCCACGTCTCAGGGTTGAAGCCAGATGCGCCTCCGGAGGGAGGTGGGGGCTCTGGGCAGCTTCCTGGAGGACGCAGCTACGCGGAGGGCTGAGGACAGGCCGCCTGCAGCGCGGCTGGGCAGGGAGCGGACGGAGCTGAGTGTGCACGTGAGCTGGAGACAGGGCTTGAAGGCCTTGCGGGGACTGCGGGGGTGAGCTCGTCCCCAGCAGTGGCCGAGCTGGAGCGTGGTTTTTCCACAGGCTGGGGGATGCCACTGAAGACTTTTGAGCGAGAGACAGACTTGATCTAACAATGATTAGTTGCAGAAATTTTTAGGATGTTGGGCTGATGTGTCCCGGGATCAGGGAAAAGGGTGATGGGAGAGGCCAGAGGAAGTGGGGCAGCCAGAGCGGGTGTGGATGTGGGGCCGCGTAGACGCTGCTGACCCAGGTCGGAGGAGAGAGGCCAGGGTGCAGGGTCATGGGAGGGGCGGGGGAGCCCCTGGGAGGAAGCAGAGGGTCCCTGACCCCGTGGGCGCAGAGGGGCTGGGGTCGGGAGGCCATGCGGCATGGGTGACCTCAGCGCCTCACCGTCCTCCTCACTGGGGGCTGGTGGTCACCTGTGCAGGGCCAGGCCAGAGCCCTGTGCTCAGGACACCCCCAGGGGCTTCCACAAGCTGCTGCCAGAGGACGGAGCTGCAGCGCCCAGACCGGATCACAGCTTGGCCCAGAGCTTGCTGCCCCCTCACAGGGTCTGCTCCCTGGGCTTCGGGACCCCCCAAGGTGGAGCAAGATGACCTCAGCCCAGCCAGGCGGGACCAGCCCCTGAGAAGACACTCCCATTCCTCTCCCCTGCCCCCCACAGCTGGCCGCGTTCCCTCCCCAGAGGCCCCCCGCACAGCTCGGACCATGGGGTCCCCTCTGGGTCCGCACAGCCTGCAGTGAAAGGAAATATCTGAAATAAAAATAGAATGCCACCTCCCCCTGCTGTTCTTGTGTCCAGCCCCCTCTCCTGCCCACCAGCCTGCTCAGATGGCCTGGGCTCCACCTCCCTCACCTGCTTCCTCTGAGCTGCACCTGTGCTGGCCGCATGCAACACGGATCCCAGGCCAGCACACCTGCTCAGGACGACGCAGAGAAAGACGGCCGCCGAGTCTCTGCCCATCAGCCCGGCCATACTACCGCCGCCAACACCCATCCTGGCGGTCCCCGTCACGGCCGCTCTGCATCCACCCTGGGCTCTAAACCTGCTGTTCCCTCTACCTGGAATACCCCTTCTGGCGCTGCCCACCTGATGAGTCTCGGCCATCCCAGGGGACCCACCTCCAGCTCCGGCTCCTGGCACCCCTGACACAGCCCTGCCCCCTTGCTAGGGGACCCCACAGGCCCAGGCCTGGCTGGCCTTCTCCCCTTCCCTTGCCCTTATTGCACTTATGTGTGTCCCTGAGTCCTGAGGGCTCTGGAGCCGACCCCGCCCGAGCTGGGCCCACCATCCACTGTGGTTCTGGGCCAGTCACCCACTCTGCCAGTCTGCACCAGCAGAACACAGCTCGTAGAGCAAAGCGGCAGAGATGCTGCCCCTCCTCTCGGCATCATTATCATAGGGGATTGACAACCGCGAAGTGGGCAGCGGTGGGAGGGTGGTGGGGGAGCACCGGGAGGGGCAGAGGGCCGGCGTCCTGGCTTTTGGATGCGGTTCCGCATCTTGGATGCCTGGTGGGCACTTCCTTCCTGTTGGGATTTGGGTTCAAAGTCATCTCCAGCTGCTCCTGGGGGACCAGGGGCTGAAGGACTCCGGAAAGAGGCCGTGTTGGAGGAAAAGGGCCTGCCTGGTCCTGGAAGCTGGGCAGGCGCGTGGGCAGCGAGCAAGAATTGGGGGCGTCCCTCTTTGGGACCCTCTGCCCCCGAGGGTCCTCCCCAGGACACGGTCAGGTCAGAGGGAAAACCTACGGTGAGGGGCTGGAGGGGGCCTGGGGCCAAGCCAAGGCCTGGCTGGGGTGGGGCCCTGGGGAGGGGCAGCTGTTCCCCCTGATTCGGCCACCCCTGTTGCGTACCCCCAGGATCCCCACTCAGGTCCAGGGGTTCCCTTCCCCTGGAGCTGTGCGGGAGGCTCTGTTGCTTAGGGGTGGGTGTGCCCAGCGCCACAGACCGGTAGGGCTCAGGCCCCTCCTCCCTTGCGGGGTCTTGGTGCCGGGGTGGTTTTGAAAACCAGAGACTGGAGGCCTTATCAGACCACAGGTCTTCCTGAGGAAGGAAGGGTGGGTGTGGGCCTCCGGGATGGGTCGCCTCCTCAGGGTGTGCCCAGCCTACTGGAGGGGTACACGTGCATTGCCCATCCCTCCCGGGGAAAGAACACCTCTCCCGGGAGACCCCAGCCCAAGACCCAGCCCCACCAAAGACAAACAGGCTCGAAGGCCGGGGAGGCCCAGTAGGCGGGGGGGCCAGAGCCCAGGGGCCTCCAGGAGGTGTGCGCTCCCTGAAATCACGGCAAATCCCGGCATCTTCCGGGGGAGTGTCCAAAGCCCTCCCGTCAGATACCGAGAGGGATTTGTACAGAAGGTGTCTGCCTGCAGTGTGCCTGGCGGAAATCTGTACTTGGATTCACCAAAAAACACATCCAAGAATGTTCAAAGCCCCCCTCTCTGTAATAGCCCCGACCCGGAAAAACCCAGGTGCCATCGATACCCCAGTGTGGAAGTGAGGAGAATGTGACACTTCACCTCCAGGCACCTCTGTGGGTGACCGCAAGGGGGGCCGGCCCGGCCCGGCAGAGCCAGAGCCTCAGGAGGTTAAGCTCGAGGCCGGAGCAGGCTGCAGGATGAGGAGCAAGGGCGCTGGCCTGGGGTGCCCAAGGGGCCCCCTGTTTTCTCCATCCAGGTGCAGGTGTCAAGATGCAGGTGGTTTATGGAAATGCATTAAGTCATATGTGTACACTGTGTGTACTTTTCTGTATGCATGGGGTACTTCAAGAAAAAGGTACACACAAAACCCCAGAAAACCCTCCACTGACCCCTTTCTGAGGGAAGAATGTTCCCAGAGGCTCCCCTCCCCACCCCATCCTGCCCGGCCCAGCCTGGAGGGGCGAGGGCGACCTCTCTCCCTCCAGGGGAGTCAGGGCTGCCCTGGGCTGGGCGCCAGGTGGAAACCCAGACCCTCCATCCTCTGAGGGTGAGCGCAGGGGAGGGGCGGGAGGGAAGGTGGCCAGGCTGATGCCCCAGAGCCTGGAGGAGCCACAAGGATGGGGGTCTCCACAGCTACGCAGGTGGGGTGGCGGATGTGGGGCTGACCTTGCTGCCGAGGGGCCAACTGGCTGTGGAGCCCTGGGGACTCGCCTGTGCCTACCCAGCCCCAGCTGGGGTGCCCCCAACGCCCTCCTCCCCAGCCCCCTCCACTGCCAGAGGCCCGGGCTGGGCTATTTTTAACTTGGCTCAGCAGCCTGAGCCGAAGGTGGACAACCCCGGGGGGAGGGGAGGAGACAGGACCCAGCACCTGCTGTCTGCTCCCACCCCTCCCAGGGTCCGGGCTTTCTAGGGGGGATTGGTCCGTCTTGACTTCAGAGAGAAAGAGCACTGCAGGCTGCCACTATAGTCACACCCAGAGGCCACACGGACGCTCTGAGATTCATACCCGTGCCTGAGACTCACACTCCGAAGCTCACCCGGGTGGTGCACCCACCCACCCACACACGCAAGCTCAGCTCAGGAGCATCCTTGACTCCCAGGGACACAGGGACTTACGGCCGTGCACGGACATGGCACAGAGACACACTCAGACCACCCAGACACGCAGAGAGGAAGCACCACGGCTCCGGCACCAGCACACACACAAGCACAGAGGCCCAGGACCACCAGCTGGGCTGGGGGTGGGGGGTGGACGACATGCTCGCCCACGAGGGGCCAAGATCCCAGAGTCTCAGCATCCTCCCCTGAGGAGGGGCAGCCCGGCGGCATGCCCCCTCCCACACACTCCCCCACCCTGGGGTGGCTGGAGGGAGGCAGCCCGCTGAGAGCTGGCCTCAGAATGTGCTCAGCCCCATCCCTTCCTCTTCGCTGCTCCCCGCTTCCCCTCTCCTCCCCCAGCCTTTGTTCTGTGGAGCCACTGCCCCTTGACCCCCGCTGGGGGAACTGGAGTCTGTCCTGGAAAAACCCCAGGTGCTGGCCAGGGGCCGCAGCATCCGGATCAGGGGGAGGAGAGGGCTGGGAGCCGGGAGAGCAGGGGCTCAGGATGCGGAGGTGAGGGCAGCTGCTGCCTTGCGATCCCCTCCGCCCCCGCACCCCCTCCTCCGCTGGAGGCTGGGGCAGCTCCTGGGAGGAATGAGGAGGGCGGGAGCCGGGGGGACAGGACATCCTCTTGGCAGGACACAGGACGCCAGGCCGGAGGTTCTCGTTCCCAGGCGAGGCCACAGGGGAAAAGGTCACTGGGGCCTGGGTTGCACCAGTTCCAAGATCAGCCAGTGGAGCCCCACGGCGGGTCCGAGCCACCTTGAGCAGGGCCTGGAGAAGGGAAGGCCAGTTAAACAGCCCAGTCCCTGACCCGTCCCCAGGCCCCGGCACAGCCAGTCATGTGGAGCTGTCCACACACCTGGCCCAGGTGGCAGCACCTCTGGGACCATCCTCAGGGAGTGCCTCAGGTGCGTGGAGAGACCAGCAGGCCTGGGTTTGCCTTCGGTGCCCACCCAGGAGCCCTCTCCTCCAGGCCAACCTCAGGCCGCTGCCCTGCAGGAGAGGCCTCAGCCTGGCCCAGGACAGGAAGCCCCGGGGCTGTCCGGCTGGTGAAGGCCACGGGGAGCTCTGGTCCTGCACCCCTCCTGGGGGCTGAGCAGCAGCAGGACCTGACCTCTGCCCACTGGCCTGGGAGCCGAGGGTCCCAGGAGGTGCCTGAGGGCACCAGAGGGACATGGTCCCCCGTGGTTACCACACCCAGGCTGTGGGACCCTGAGGTCCCTCCCCACCCTCCTCCCACGCTAGTCTCCTGGCTGCAGGCCTTTGCCCCAGACAAGCACCCGTTGGCCATCCACGGACACTTCTGCGTCTGTCCGAATTACCTAAGTGGGAACTTGTGAAGATGAATTGCCTCACTCAGAGTGTGAGCCTGGAGTTGCCTATTTCCCTAAGAGTTAAAATTACCAAAAGAGATGCTGAGCGTGGCCTGGTGTCCACGGGAGAGCAAGACTGGCACCAGAGGGGGCACCCTCCGGGGCTCACCTCCCTCCCCACGTTTTCCATGGTTCCACTCACAATCTCTCCCTCTATTTAGAAATCAAGCTTTATCACTATGATTTACATACAATTTTCCCTAATTTTTATTTTTTTGAGACAGAGTCTCACTCTACTGCCCTGAGTAGAGTGCCATGGCATCAGCCTAGCTCACGGCAACCTCAAACTCCTGGGCTCGAGCGATCCTCCTGCCTCAGCCTCCCCAGTAGCTGGGACTACAGGCATGTGCCACCATGCCCGGCTAATTTTTTCTATATATATTTATTTTTAGTTGTCCAATTAATTTCTTTCTATTTTTTTAGTAGAGGTGGGGTCTCGCTCTTGCTCAGGCTGGTCTCGAACTCCTGAGCTCAAACGATCTGCCTGCCTCAGCCTCCCAGAGTGCTGGGATTACAGGCGTGAGCCACCACGCCTGGCCTAAAAGAACATTTTTAACAGCTATTTGCCCGCTGAGTGGATGGACACACGCCTGGGCTGTGGATTCTGCTGGTGCCGACGGGGAGGTGACGGTGAGGCTGGGGCAGTCGAGGGGATGGTGTTGGTGGTGACCGTGGTCGTTTGCAAGGTGCTGGCCTCACACTGGCTGCAGACTATTTCCAGTCTCTCCCTCTGTGGCCACGACTGCCGAGCCCAGACTGTCACATTTCACCAAGCCCCCTGCTGCAGGGACAACCCTCCCTGCTCCCAAACAGGCAGCCCTCCCCCGTCTTGGCTTCCTTCTCGTCCAGTTTAGATTTTGTGGCCCATAGTTACGGTCGCTCTCTCGCAAACACGGCAAGTCCTCAAACGTCTCTCCTTCCACGGCATCCTTCCGAGAACCCCAGCCTTGCCAACACCTGAGCCGCTGCTCACTGCTGAGAAAATCGCCCAGGAAGACTGGTGCCACCAGAAACCCACACTGGAGCCTCTGCCTCTTGACCACGCCCCTGGGGCCACGCCACACTGCCAGCCGCCTCCTCTGGTGAACTAGACGTCTGTCTGCCTCGGCCCCCACAGCGCTCCCTGCCCTCCCAGACCCTTCCTCTCCAGCCCTCAGCACCTCTGAAATGCAAACAGGAGGCTGGAATGTCCTGGCCTAGAATCTTTCAGTGGCTTCTCAGGAGAAGCAGCTTCCTTTCCAGCTCCTTACCCCGTCTGCAGAGCCCACGTTCCAGCCACACTGCCTGGTTCTGATGCCTCCAAAAGGCCAAGTTCCCTTCAGCCCTGGGCCTCTCTCAGGGCCGGGCCCCCCTCCAAAGCCTAATTCACAGGGCAAATTCCTACTGTCTTTCTAGTCTCAGGTCCTGATCCCTCTTCCTCCTCCAGGCTGGCAGCTGCTAGGTGTTTTCTCCCTGCAAAATCCTCCCTGGAGTTAAATCCTTACTGTGTGGGCTGGCACCCTGAGGGCACCGGTGGCACCTGCCAGAATTGAGCTTCCAGCCCTGTAGGCCCTGGAGGAGTGTGATTGAGGGTGGTAAAGGGGGACGGGATGGGGGTCAGGTCACCACCGGTGCAGAGACTGCCCAAGGGAGAAAGAACTGCCCGCCCTCCTGGTAACTGGCAGGAGACTAGCCCAGGCCCAGGACATCAGCTGGTGGGAGGGAGCCCACCTGGATGTATGAGGCCTGGCCTAGTGGACCCTAGAGACTCCAGACACCCTCCTGGCCGTCCCCCACTCAGGTCCACAGGCCCTGCCTGGGACTTTCCAGGGGGCTGAGCCGCTGACCGGGAGCCTCTGCTGGGGCAACCAGGACACGGGGACGTTTCCTGCGTGGCCTCCCTCCTGCGGCCCCAGCTCCCAGCCCTCAGCCCTGCTCCTTCCTCCCCCGCCCTGGGGGCTTTCCGCAAAGCCTGAGGTCTGCTATTTTTAGCTGAGGGAGAGGGACCAGTTCCTGGCCCCATTGCTGCCTCCAGCCTGGGTGAAACTGGGGCTGGGTTGGGCCTGGGGGTGGGGAGAGGTTGCAGTCCAGTCCTACAGCCCCTCCCTTCCCCCATTCCCCAGCCCAGGAGCACCTGGGGAGCCGAGGGGTCGCTGCAGGCCTGGGCTCCCAGCCTGGTGGGCAGGGGCACCCACCCTGGGGAGGTTGGGCCCAGGGCCTGGGTGGGCTGCCGCCCACTTCCTGCAGCCACACCCCAGCACTTCAAAGGCTGCTGGCGGCTCTGTGGTCACTCTAGGCTCCCACACAGCTGGAGGGGCTGGGCCGGCACAGGCACCCCTGGCTGCTACCCCTCCTCCCCCTAGGGCAGCTTCAAAGCAGCAGGGGCGGGCAGTCCTGTGGTTATCGCAGTCCCCAGGGCCAGGGTGGGAGACATGAAGGGGTGATGAGGACTCCTGGCAGGGCCCTCCTCTGTTCTTTCATCCTCCCCATCCCACTGCCTTCCTGGGTGGGCTCGGGGCAGAGGCCCAGACACTTTCCTGCCCCCCAGATCCTGTCCTGAAGAAGGACCACCTTGAGGGGTTTGCGTGTGGGCCTGGGTGGCCTTGCCTGGAGTTAGTCCAGGTTAGAGAAGCCACAGGAACCAAGGCGGGGGCCACCTCTCCGGACCTCTCAGGACAGGACAACCTCCCTTTCTTCCTCCTTCCAACCCGGACTCCAGCTGGAATGAGGGGGAGTGTGTTCAGTCGGGAGGGGACTTGAAGCAGGGCCTGCCCTGTGTGCCCCTGCCCCCACCCTGCCTGGGCTGCGGTGGACTTGACCTCATGCCAGCTCCCCAGGGACGGGCTGGGTAGGGTGTGGGGAGCCGGATCCTAGGAGCAGCCGCCCCAGAGTCCGGCAGACGCTGAGAACAGAGAGTGCCTGGGAGGGGAGTTTTCAGGGTCCCTTGGGGTCAGCTCTGGGACAGTTGCCATTTTTAATCTGCACAAGTGATTTAGAAGGAGCCGCTAGGGCTGTAACCCAGATCCGCTCAGAGTAAGCCGGGGAGGTGCAGGGCAGCACGGCCCAAGAACGGCCCCTCCCCCCAGCTGTGTGCAGAGTTGGGCAGTTGGGACTGTGCAGGCAGCTTCACCCTACGGTACAGGCCAGAAACCTGGGTTCCTGGTGGCCTTGCAGGGTCCCACCCAGCATTGTGGGTGGCTCAAGGTGGCTAGGTCTCCACTCCCCCTCCGCTGCTCTTCCACTCTTGGTGCTGAGGTCCGGAGACCTCTGCATGGCTGCAGGGCAAGGGGTCTTGAAGGAGCCCCATCCCCAACTTCTTCATAGCACAGACGCGTGGACCTTAGCAGAAGCCAGCTTTCAGCCCACCCACCTTGCAGGTGGTAGCTGCACCCCAGGAAGCAAGGCCTGGGAGCCTCCTGGGCACTTCCAGCTCCACGGGATCTCCACTCAGGACCATGACTCTAGCCTCCCTGCACCCAGCCCCTGCCAACCCGACCTGGGCTCAGGCTGTCTTCCCCCTCTCCGGGTGCAGGGAGGGCTCGGCTGCAGCTCAGGCTGGAGGTCTGACCACACATACTGCTTTTCCACTCCGCAGGGTGGCTGTCTTTGCTGGATCCTGGAAGGGGATGTGCAGTCACCTTCCCTCCCACGACAAACTGCAGTCCCCTCAGAGAGGAGCCCTGAGCCACAGGTGCGGTGGGAGGGGGGTGAGCTGGTGCTGAGGCAGAGACCTGGGTCACCCCTCCTTTCTCCAAGGGCTGCCTTGTGGACTGCCCCTCTGGTGACATCTGACCTAGGGCCTCATCACCCTGGGGAACTTTTCGATGGTTCCACGACTTGGAGGAACCAGGAAGAGGAGGCAACCTCTCTGTCCTCCAGGGGTCTTGGTGCCCTTCACGGAGTCAGGAAGCACATCTGGAACCCTCTGAGCTGACCCCTTTCCCCACCCCAAGACTGGTTCTCCGAGTCCACGCTGGCAAGGTGAAATGCAAGGGATCCACGAAGCGCCAAGACCCGGCTCTCAAGCCGAGAGCCAAGGGACCCCCCTGATTTCCATGCACCCCATCCTCCCCAACCTTTCCCTTCCCACTCAGCTTAATGTCCCCTCCTGTCCGAGATCCAGGCCGTAGTTTCTCTCTGGTCATTACAGGCGGCTGGCGCCAGTGTCCCCCAGGTGAGGGGTCTCCAAGGGACAGTGAGCGAAAGCCGGACCGGATCGCCAGGCGAGGTGGAATGGCTTCTGATGCTGGTGTGGTCGGCGGCCAGGATCAGAATTCATTAGATTTACACACAACACAGACAAATACTAAAAGCACGGAGCTGCCCCGCGTTGCTGCAGAGCCTGCAGAGACAAGCTCCTTCAAAGGACTCACCGCTGGCACAACCTTTTGGAAGTGCAATTTGGCAAAATCTCTTGGCCTCGAGAACACACTCTTTGACTCCTTGACCAAGCAATGCCGTTGTATAAATCTGGGGTATAAAAAAAGTGCCTAAAGGCTAGGGTCCTTGGACAAGGGTGTGCCCTGCAGCCATGTTTGCAGACGCAGAAGGTCTAGAACACGCGTGTCCACCAGTGGAAAGATGCGCTGGGCATCGGTACATGGCACTGCGGGAATGTGCAGCCGCCCGCGAGGGCAAGCGGCGATGCTCATGACAGACGCACCACGGAGAAAGGCGGGCGGCGGAGTGAGGTGTACACTCCATCCGTGGCAGTGAAAGCAAATGACAAGGTTACCCCTAGATAAGACCATGTGTACATTTGGAAGGCAGATAGAGAAGGGCGTGAACAGACACAGTCCAGTTAATAACTCTGGAAACCTAGCAGGGCGCTTGGAAAGGACGGTTAACGTCCTTGTTTCACTGGTTGCAGTGAGAATGTTACGCTTTTATTAACAATAACAACAATTAAACACTCACCTTTTATCAAAACCTGTATGTTGCAAAGATAAGACCTCTGACGGTCTTGTAAGCCAGGGGTGAGATCCGCCCCAGAACATCCAATGACTCTTCAAATTCTGCAGAAATCCAGCAAACTGCATCCTGCCCGAGAAGGGGTGGTGAGTCCCAGGGAATTCAGATCACATCAGGGCTGCAGGGCTCTTGACTCCTACCAGACTTTATCCTGACATGGCGAGCAATGTGGCTGTCCCCCACCCTTGCCACCTGTCAGAACACAAGGTAGGGGTCAAGGATTCTGGAGTGACCTTGACCCATTCCCACAGGAGAGGGGAAGTAGGTCTGCGGCAGGAGCCACCTGGAGGCTTAAGCAGCAATGTTGGGCAAGGACAGTGACTTCTCCCCAGGTCCTAGTGGGGCTCTGTCCCTCCCCACCCTCCTCTCCACATACACACAGCATGGTCACAGGCTTTCAATGTGATTGAAGACTCAGAACGCAACAATTTATGGCATCTTCTCTCCTGGGATAGGTGTTGAGGGGGACACGGGGGAAGGGCTGCTCAGAAGTGTCCTTCATCCTGGGCAAGAGACAGAGACAGAGGACAGGCCCTGCAGGGAGCCAGGAAGGAGAAAGCTCCCTCACAAACCACTCCCCCCGACAACCCCACTGTCCTTGCGGGCACTGGGTAATTAATTCTCTGTGACTCCAGATGTTCAGCAGCTGTCTTGGCCACTTCCGCTCCTTCTTCTGACCTTGTATCCGCCAGGAAGCATCCCCTCCTGTCCTTGGGCTCCAAGCCACCCCCACCTTCCCTATACCCCATTTCCTGAGCAGAGGCGTTTGTGCAGACTCAGCTCCCCCTCCCGCCAGGACGGCTTCAGCTTTCCTGAGGCCTGGGCAGTGCTCCCTGAGTGTGCCGCCGCTGTGGTGGGTCTATGTCCGGCTGGATGCCCTCTGCCAGGGGTTCTAATCCTGGTTCCTGCCCCTCCAGCCTCTGGGACTGGTTTTCTCTCTCTCCTTTTCTTTCTTCTCCAAGGTTGGCTCTGCAGGCTCCCAAAACATAAATCAGGGGCCTCCAGGGAGGCCAACTCCTCGTGGGGGAGGGTGACAGCCCAGTGGGGTAGAGTTCTCAAGACCAGCAGGCCCTGTGGGGGTGGGGTGCACGCTCAGATGTCTGCCTGGAGGGCACAGGGGCTTAGGGGGGTTGCCTCCACACACAGATAAGCAGGGACACAGACCCACCCCCTGCCCTGTTGTGGATACTTCCCTGAACAGATGGGGGTAGGGGCACAAGAGGTCACTACTGTTGCAGCTGGTCCAGTCTGGGGGGCTCTCTTGGAGGGGCGGCTCCCTTCCTGTCACATGTTTTCCTGTCTCAGCAGAGCTGGTGGTTCTGGGGCACTCGGGTGGGCTCCCATGGGCTGGTGGGGTCAGGGGCCAGGACACAGGATAAGACATGGAACCCCTGGGGGCCAGTGGCTCCAGCCTGTTGACCTCTGCCCTGTGGAGTCCAAATTTGATCTCTGGTTCTTCACCTCCTCCTTCTCCTCTGAGCTTTTAGCTTTTTTTTTTTTTTTTTTTGAGCTCAGGGCAGGTGGGCCTGGCTGAAAAAAAGCCTCCATTTCCAAAAAAGTTTCAGTCTCGGAGTAGATCAAGGTGGGAGACTGCCCCCAGGAGAAGCAGGCTCCTCCAAGTAGGATCTTTTCCTAAGGAATCAAAACAAAATGTGGCATGTCCAACATCCTGTGTGGACAATTCTCCAGGACACCTGCTGCTGTGTCTGCAGGGTCCAAACCAGGGATGGGAGCCTTCAAGGCACCCTCCCCCACCCACTGCCTGGACCTGGGCTAAGGAGGCAGGACCCCCAATCAGGTCTCCTCTGCTCTGTTGTCAGGGGTCACTCTTGTGATCTCACACAAATGAGGCTGGAGCCTATGGGCCCCCCCACCTAGGACAGGTAGCACCTTGAGTCTATGAAAGAGGTTCCCAGGAGAGTGAATGTCCCCACCCTCCCCCAAGGTTTCCATCTCCACCCTTGACCACATGGTTCCTCTCCCCACAGGGCCAGGGGTGGACATTTCGGGAGGAGGAGAACCACCAACTCCCATGGGAAGCTCTGCCCATCCCTGGCCCCAGGTGTGGCACCCATGGACTCGTTCCTGGGCAGGGCTCCTGCTGCTGCCCAGGACCTTGTGCAGACAGAAGGGTGGGGACCTTGACCAGGAGCACCGGTGGGCCCTGAGACACACCCTCTTGGTCCTCAGAACCTGACCAATGAGCAGAGGAGCCCCATCTGGGATAAAAACTAGATAATCAGGAAAATCTGTATCTCAGCTAGCTCTGTGTATGTGTGTGTGTGTGTGTGTTCATGTGTGCTGGGGGTAGGATTGCCAGATTTAGCAAAACAACAAAAAACCTGAAAACAGGATATCCAATTAAATTTGAATTTCGGATAAACAATTTTTAAATATAAGTATATTCCCTTTGATATTTGGAACACACTTACACTCGAACAGTAATTACTGTGGCATTCACCTGTAGTCCCAGCTACTTGGGAGCATCATTTGAGCCCAGGAGTTCAAGACCAGCATGGGCAACAGCGAGACCCTATCTCTAAAAAAAAAAAAAAAAAAAAGAAGTATTTGTTGTTTATCTGGGATTCAGATTTAACTGGGTATTCTGCATTTTATCTGGAAACTGGGGATGGGGGGATACCTAGCACCCTCAGTCACTCACTCTGCCAGTTGATCCCTGTCCTTCTGTCCCCAGCTTCTGAAGACAGCAGCTGATGATTCTCAGAGCTGGTGGCGGCTGTTTGGGCCAGGCAGTGCCCAGCCCAGACACAGGGCAGGAGAGCAGAGAGGGGTTGCTGGGGCCTGGGACTCCCCTTTCCCCAAAAGGCTGAGGTCTCGCAGGCAGGCCTGGCTCCTGGGCTCAGAGGCTTTGGCTGCGCTTGCCAGATTCCCTGGTTTCAGCAGTTTTGTTTCAGGTCTGGGGAACTGTTGAGTGGGGAACCCTGAGCCCCGCCTTTCCCTGGGGCTCCCCCTGGTGGCCTATAACCGGCCCCTTCCCCCTCAGGTGGGCTGACCCTTCCCAGGGTAGGGGAAAAAGGGGAACCCGCCAGAGCCCTCCAGAAAAGAGGAAGGTACAGCCTGTGGAGTGGGCGCGGGGGCTCAACCAGGAACTGAAAAAGAGGAACCCCAGCCAGGCAGGACCCACCTGGAGAAGGTCATTGCTGCTGCTGGCAGCCAGTGAAAAGAGGATGCAGAACAGGGGGGATTCTAGCCCACACTCACTCCTTTCCTGAGAGGGAGGTGTTCGGGGCAGGGTTAGCGGGCCAGGGCGGGCCCTGCAGCGGCCCTGGTCCTGACTCTGCCTTTGGCAGAAGACTTAAGCCAGAGGGCGAGGTCGGGTGCTCACAGCAAGCTGTCTTCGCAGTGAGACCCCAGCATGTGCCAGGCAGAGGTCAAGGCTGCCCGTCGCCTGTCTGCTTGCTCATCTTCGGTTTAGGGAAGCAGGAGATGGGAGCTGCCAGGTGTGGGTGGGGGCCCGGTGAAGCAGGCGGAGGGCGTCGCCGCTGCGCGTCCCAGCGCTCCGGTGCGGGGGCGGGGCGGGGCAGAACTTGGGGTGCACCACCCCGGAGCCCTTTGTGCGCCCATCACCCTAGTGTCGCCTCTGCCCCAGCAACAGTGACTCACAAAGCTGGCCCGTGCTGGGCGGAAGCAGCCTCCCCTCGGCCCTGGAAGGCCCAGGTCACAAAGGCCTTTAGGGCCCAGCCTGGAGGAGGCATGCCCCGAGACAGCCCTGTGCAGCGCTCGCCCCTGCAGCCGCTGGCCGGGCCGGGCCTGGGCTGTGGGCCGCGACCCCGGCCCGGCGACTGGGCGTTCGGGCCAGCGCGGAGCGGCCCGTAGCCTCGGCGTCCATGTGTGTCATCTGCTTCATGAAGGCGCTGGTGCACGTGTTTAAGATCTACCTGACCGCCCACTACAGCTACAACTTCCGCAGCTGGCCGGTGGACTTCCGCTGGGATGACGTGCGCGCCGCCGGCGGGGGCGGCCACCGAGCGCTGACGTGCGCCGCGGCCGTCGCGGGCGTCTGGCTGCTGCGCGACGCGGCGCTGGGCGGGGACGCGGCGGGGCGGCCGCCGCGCGGGGCTCGCAGCCAGACGCGGTGCCTGCTGCAGCAGATCCGCGAGCTGCCGGGCCAGCTGGCCAGCTACGCGCTGGCCCACTCGCTGGGCCGCTGGCTCGTGTACCCCGGCTCCATGTTCCTGATGACGCGCGCGCTGCTGCCGCTGCTGCAGCAGGGCCAGGAGCGCCTGGTGGAGCGCTACCGCGGCCGGCGCGCCAAGCTGGTGGCCTGCGACGGCAACGAGATCGACACCATGTTCATGGATCGGCGCCGACGCCCCGGCAGCCACGGTCGCGGGCTTCGCCTCGTGATCTGCTGCGAGGGCAACGCTGGCTTCTACGAGATGGGCTGTCTATCTGCCCCGCTCGAGGCCGGCTACTCGGTGCTGGGGTGGAACCACCCAGGCTTCGGCGGCAGCACGGGCGCGCCCTTCCCTCAGCACGACGCCAACGCCATGGACGTGGTGGTTAAGTACGCGCTACACCGCCTGCACTTCCCGCCGGCGCAGGTGGTGATCTACGGCTGGTCTATTGGCGGCTTCACGGCCACCTGGGCCACCATGACCTACCCAGAGCTGGGTGCGCTGGTGCTCGACGCCACCTTCGACGACCTCGTGCCGCTGGCACTTAAGGTCATGCCCCACAGTTGGAAAGGGCTGGTGGTACGCACCGTGCGCGAGCACTTCAACCTCAATGTCGCGGAGCAGCTGTGCTGCTACCCCGGGCCAGTGCTGCTGCTCCGGCGCACGCAGGACGATGGGGTCAGCACCTCGGGCAACCTGCCCCCGCTGCCGCACGGCGACGTGGAGGGCAACCGCGGCAACGAGCTGCTGCTGCGTCTGCTGCAGCATCGCTACCCAGCCGTGATGGCACGCGAGGGCCAGGCCATCGTGACCCGCTGGCTGCGCGCTGGTAGCTTGGCGCAGGAGGCTGCCTTCTACCTGCGCTACCGCGTGGACGATGAGTGGTGCCTGGAAGTGCTACGCTCCTACCGGGCGCGCCGCGAGGAGGAACTGGAGGATGAAGAGGCCTGGGGGCCGCATGGGCCCGCCTTCCCCTGGCTTGTGGGCCAGGGCCTGAGCCGGAGGCGGCGCCGGCAGCTTGCGCTGTTTCTGGCCCGGAAGCACCTCAAGAATGTGGAAGCAACTCACTGCAGCCCGCTAGAGCCTGAGGACTTCCAGTTGCCCTGGGGGCTGTAGCCCACAAGCCAGTGGTGGTTTGCACGCTCGCTCACCTTCCAGGCTTCTGTTGGTTCACCTTCCCACACCCCCAACCAGTAAAGCTAGCCCTGCCAGGGGATCCTGACCTGGTGTCTTGGGGAGGATGGGCAGTACATGGGGACCTGGTGCCCTCCTTCATGAGAGCATTCTGCCCTTTCCTCTCTTCTTCTCTGATCCCTCCCTCCTTCATTTTCCTCCCAAAACACTTCTGGACATTTGCACCCAGCTCCAGTTTATGGCAATGCTGTGTGGTAGGTGCCTCGATCACCACAAGAGAATGATGGGAGCAGGGGCTGTGGGGCCATCAGGAAGAGCTCTTCACCTGACCTGGGTTCCAGGATGGCTTCTGGGAAGATGACACCAACTGAGTGTTGAAGGGTTGCCCCTAGCTGTGAAAGGAAGACGTTGGCATTGAAGATATAAGACAGGTCTTAGTACGTAGACATCCCCAGAAGTGTGATGCTGCTAATCTGTAGAGTTTTCTCCCCACCCCCACACTTCTGGCTTCTATAGGAGGGGAGAGTAACAGGCAGAGTGGCATGTGGGGCTGCAGACACCTGCACTGACCCTAATTACTCAGTGTCTCCTGGAGCCAGGCCTGGGCTGGGTTTTGCTCCTGATTCAGGGATGCAACGTAGAAGGAGAGACAAGGCCTCTGCTCACCACCATCTATAATGTCGCTTCTTTATATTCTGCCCCGAACTGCACGAAGCAGGGACTGTTGGCTCTCCCTATTGTCCCCGGCCCCTGGACAGGCCAGGTTAGGTTGGACAAGAATCTCTGTAAAAGGTGGCAAGTGGGGAAGACATGTTATTGAGAGCACCAGAGCAGGATAAGGTCGTGATGGTGAAGGCCCTAGCACCGCGCAAAAATACCAGGAGGACACCTGTGGGAGGAGGTGGGCCAGGTGAAGGAAGGGGCAGTGGTTGGGGCTTCCATGCCTAGGGGGTCAGTGCCTGCAGAGTGGCCTGGCTGGAAGGGGGAAGTGCAGTCCACAGGGATCAGATCCTAAAGGGTCGGAATACCATTTAAGGATTTTCTTCCAGGGGCAGGTAGAAGCCAAAGAAGGGAAATTGTGGGACTTGTTTCAGTGGGGCCAGCTGCCCGGTGGTTACACACCTCTCCTTTGAAGTCAGGCAGATTCTTGTTCCAGTCTCCTGGTGGCCCTTCATCCAGCTGAGTGACCTTGGGCGAGTTACTTTAACCTCAGTTTCCTCATCTGTGAAGTGGGGAGGGCTCCAGGACTTGCTCTGTGGTTGCTGTGAAAAGGAGGTGAGACGGCAAAGGGCCGGGCGGCAGGCGAGGGCTTCCCTGCAGCGTCCACGTCCGTGGGAACTCCGCGGGCCGAGACGCGCTGGACTAGAATAATTCAGAGACCGAGACGCCTCCAGCTAGGTCCGAGCAGTCCAGAGGGCAACGGCGCCTGCAGGGCAAGTGGACAGATCGCGGTCTCGTCTTTTTCTACGTAACCCCCATACAGTAAAGTCTCCGTAAAAAGAACTAAACAAACAAAAAAGGACTTCCGGGGGAAAGGTGACCTCAGAATCAGGTGGTCAGGACTTGAAGGGATCTCATAGGGTCTGAGTCTGACCCGCAGAGGGGCGCGAGCCGTGGCGCTCGTAGGTATCGACATACATCCCCGACGGTGCCCTGGGGCTCAGCCCTGGCTTTCCGCAGCACCATGTTGGACGGTCCTCCCACTTCCCACCTCCCCGTGCACCGCTGCTCTGACCGTTCTACCTGTGCGTCTCGTTGGTGGAGCCAACACAGGATGGATGCCCTCAGAACTCAGCCTCCGTTTCTTGCTTCGCCCGCAGCTTCGGCCTATCAGGTTGAACCGGATAAACCGGGACGGGGCCAAGCCACGCTCTCATTGGACGCCGCGTGTGGGGGGCGGGACGAAGGCGGGCCATGCGCTCAAGCGGAAGTGGGCTGTCGCGTCGCCGATTACGTAAGGCCGCGTCGACCGAGGAGGTTCCGCTGGCTCGTGTGTACGCGGCGAGCGACTCCGGGTGCGGCCTGTTTGTTTCCTACAGCTCCGGCAACCGCGACCCAGACGCCAGCTGCGGCCCAGCCGCCGCCTGAACATGGACTCCGCCGGCCAAGGTACCTGCCGGCGCCGCGTCTCCGCCGTAGATGGGCCCGGGCCTCCCCGCGCTCCGCCCCTCCCTGGGGTTTCCTGTACGACTCTGGGTCCCTCAGTCTCTGCCCGCCCGTCCCGCGACCCGTCTCTTTTTTATTTTTATTTTTTGAGACAGAGTCTCACTGTGTTGCCCGGGCTAGAGTGCTGTGGCGTCAGCCTAGCTCACAGCAACCTCAAACTCCTGGGCTCAAGCGATCCTCCTGCCTCAGCCTCCCGAGTAGCTGGGGCTACAGGCATGCACCACCATGCTCGGCTAATTTTTTTTCTATATATATATTTTTAGTTGTCCAGATAATTTCTTTCTATTTTTTTTCAGTAGAGACGGGGTCTCGCTCTTGCTCAGGCTGGTCTCGAACTCCTGACCTTGAGCGATCCACCCGCGTCGGCCTCCCAGAGTGCTAGGATTACAGGCGTGAGCCACCGCGCCCGCCCTCCGCGACCCCTCTTCAGCTCCCGGGCCCCTCAGCTCGAAGCTCTCGGGTCATGGTGTGCATCTTCCGCCCCCGGGTCGGGCTGCTTGCTGGCCTCTCCAGCTGCCCTCCCTGTCTCCCCTGGGACTGTTCCGAGGTCCGCTTCCATGGCGCTCTCCCTTGTTCCCAGAGTTTGCGTTTCCTCACTCCAGGCAGGTCTCGTTATGCCACTCATTCCCCACCCGGCCCGTGCACTGCCGCCTTCCGTCTCTGCGAAGGGGCCTCGCGGACACTCCTGTGGGGACCTGGACCCGGGCCGAGGTGTTGAGGGCGGCTCCGGGGAAGAGGAGGGGAGGTGAAACCGTCCTCCCGTTCTGCGCAGCGCCCCTTGGGCGATAACTCTGCTAGGAGCCCGGCCTACGTAGGGCTTGCCTCGTGGGGAGAGGGGTGGAGTGAGTGTGGGGCACACCCAACGTTCCACGCCAGTTCCCAGAACAGACACCCCAGACCAGCAGGAGGTGACATGTGGAGCAGGCCCAGGAGGTTAAAATCTTGAGAAGATGATACAAGTCTGTCTTCCATTCTGGGGCTCTAGAGAGGGAATGCTAAATTTCTGCGTTGTCATATAACCACACTGGATAAGTCCAGGAAGCTTTTGTAATGTTTGGATCCACATATTAATTATTAGAATTCCTGGGTTCTGGTACATTCTGAAGGTTTTTATACTTTCAGTGGCTATTTACAAAACATTTGGACATCAAACGTCCCCAGGTCTGTTAAATTCAGGAGGCTTTTTACTGTTTGGTTTGCATCTCTAAGCATCCCAAGAACTAGATTCTGATCATAAGAATGATAGAAAACATTTACTGAGTACTTACTGTGTGCTGGACACCATCGTAAGCCTGTTTCTCAAATGATCTTTTACTATTTTCCAAATAACCCTTTGAGATTGGTCTTTCAATTACCCCCATTTTTCAGATAGTATACATTATTTTTTTTTTTTTTTACCTAGGGTGCCAGCCCCACACTTACTTTCTGTAGTAATGTTGGTAAGACTGTCCTGGCCTCAGTCTCATCCATAAATCAGGATGTGAGTGGCTCCTACCTGCAGGGGTGTGGTGAGGTTGGTATCTCACAGAGTGATTGTGAGGTGCCTTGGTACATGCTTGGTAAGTGTCCAGTTTCTATCTGAGGGTGATTTCCATGGAATCCAATTTTAGCTTCATCACCAGAAACTGTCCAAAAGCCTTCTATTTCAGAAATAGAAAAGAAAAATAGTAGAGATTTTAAGGCATTTCCTCAACTTGAGTAGGTTGAACACAGTGAATACAAATAATGAAATAAAATCATGTAGGTTGGTCTCAGATAAAAATCAGAATCAGTTGATAAAAAAGTGGGTATAGTTCATTTAGTAAACATCTGTCGAACACCAAGAAACTGTACAGCTCCAGCTGCGTGAGACACGCGAGGGGAATGAGATGCAGCCAGCTATTTCTACATCGAACATCTTTGTTTTAAGTGCAGTCTATTTTCAGTAGATTCCCTAGGATTTATGCAGTTGACTAACATATCTATAATTAAAGACACTTTCACTTCTCTCCAATCTTTGTGCCTTTTAATTTACTTTTAAACATGTTAGATCAGTGTGCTTATTGTTTTTATTAAAAACACATCAGACACCGTAGTAAGCTTGTTTCTTTACAAACTGCTTCTCAAGAGGGAAGATGTTTTTAATACTAATTGCGTAAGGGTACTGAACAATGGTCATGTGTCTGGAGGTGGAGAGAACTGAAGTTGACCATTTTTCCTTACATGATGTCTTGTAGACTGTCAGTGCGGACAGGAAGATGCATTTAACATGAAGAAAATAGGGTGACAGCAGGAATTTGAATCCGATGTGGGTATAGCTGAAGTGCGTGGACCTCTCCCCATGCTGGCAGCGTCCTGTCTGTGGGATGAGGTCAAGGATGTGATTAACGGGGGTTTTTGTTTTGCTGACTCCCTGCAGGGGCTGGGTGACTAGCACATGCTCCTTGTATATAATTTTAGCAAGTGCCTTGGCGGATGAGTTGAGTGGAAAGTCATCCTTATTGTGTTTAAGCTGCAGTAAGTTCCTTTTCTGTAAACGTTGGAAGATCTGTTAGGTTGGACTGTTTTCTTTATAGTGCGGGTTTCCTGCTTCACTACAGGGTAAACCAGAGTTAGCGTTTGGGTGCCTTGGGCCGACATTTCTAGTACTGGTATTAAGTTTGCATCTCGTGTGGCCTGAGGTTGGGCTGCTCTCATTCTAACGCCTAAGCTGTCTTCACAGACCTTTCAGAGAAGAGGTTTTAGTCTCCAGAGTCTCCTTCCCACCCTTACTTTCCTCCTGCTGGAGACCTCTACCTCATTTAACTCCTAGTAACTTACTTGACGCTTTGCTGCCTCATTTTGTCTCTGACAGACATCAACCTGAATTCTCCTAACAAAGGTCTGCTGTCTGACTCCATGACCGATGTCCCTGTCGACACAGGCGTGGCTGCCCGGACTCTTGCTGTCGAGGGCCTAACGGAGGCTGAGGAGGAGGAGCTCAGGGCCGAGCTCACCAAGGTGCTGTGGCTTGACCGTTTGTCCTGGGGTGACCATGAGTCAAGGCTCTCTCGGGTTCACGAGAGGCCAGTGCTCTGGAAGAGTTGCCTTCCCACCCTGCTCTGTGTTCCCACTGATTACAGGGCTCTCTTTGCATGGCCCAGCTCCACGTGCTTGACTCAGAGCCACCTGACAGTGGACACAGGGCCTGATTTCTTCCTTCCACCTCTGCCTGGCACCTCATAGGTGCTCCGTGAGGAGAATGTGCACACAGGGCTGGCCTCTCTTAGCATGCGATCTTGCTGGGAGTGTCTATGTTGGAATCAATACTTGACAATCATTCTTAAGACCCCGTGAATCTATCTGCCCTGGATCTTAGTTTTTTTCCTAAAAATACTTCTTTTGTAAAAAGTGCTTTTCACCTTGTAATGCAGAGTTTAATAGTGACTCACTTCAGATTCCGGAATCTAGAGGAATGAACTTGGTAGAGTTTGGAGCACTGCTCGTTGCAGGCCTCTTCTCTGTTTTAAGAGGCAAAGCCTATCTTTTATTTTATTTTAAAGAGATGGAGTTTTGTACTGTCACCCAGGCTGGAGTGCAGTTGCACTATATAGCTCACTGCAGCTTTAAATTCCTGATTCTCCGGCCTCAGCCTCCTGAAGTAGCTGGGACTGGAGGCACATGCCACCACACCTGGCTAATTTTTTTTATTTCTTCTAGAGGTGCAGTCTCATTTTGTTGTCCAGGCTGGTCTCAAACTCCTGGCTTCCCAA
>NW_012150197.1:435828-438039 GCF_000956105.1 Propithecus coquereli | reverse complement strand
TTATCAATCCTCGTGCCTCTCAAGTCTTTGTTATCAGGCATCTTTCTGTTACTCAATTCAAACTGCCTTAAGCACAAAAGGGAATTTACTTTTTGGCTTGTGTAACTGGCTTTTACCAAGGCCTGGGGCTGACCTCAGGAACACAGATGTTGTCGTAAGGGCTGTTTCTCTGTCCATCTGTCTGGGCGGCTCTGCTTCCTTCTTACTACATCTGGAATCCCCCATGGGTGAGAGAGCGCCTGGCTGCCAGCAGTTACAGCTTCTATTGTCTGAGCCCAGAAGGAAAAAAGGGCTTCTCTTTCCTAACACCCGTGCCCAATGCCAGGGAAGAGCTCTGACAGGCCTTGCTTGGCCATCCTGGGCCAGTCCTTATGACCACAAGTGGACACAGTGATTGGTAGCCCTACCAGAACCGCTGGCTTGGGGTGGGAGGAACAAGACAGAAGTCGGGGTGCTGGTACCAAATAAAAATAGAATAGCTGGGTGCTACGGCTCATGCCTATAAATCCCAAGGACTCGAGAGGCTAAGGCAGGAGGGTTGGTTGAACCCAGCAGTTTAAGGCTGCAATGAGCTATGATCGGGCCACTGTACTCCAGCCTGGGCAACAGAGTGAGACTCCCCCCTTTAAAAACACACACACACAAACCCCAAGGTCTGCTGTAGACTTTGTTCCTAGGACGAGTTATGTTTCTGTAAGTAGAAAGTTCTTACATAGTTCATTACAGCCTGTATAAGGATGTTAGTCACTTCCTGTGATAGTGATGGTTCATCATGTCAACTGCATGCTTTGCAGGTGGAAGAGGAAATTGTCACTCTGCGCCAGGTGCTGGCAGCCAAGGAGAGGCACTGCGGAGAGCTCAAAAGGAGGCTGGGCCTCTCCGCGTTGGGGGGTCTGAAGCAGAACCTGTCCAGGAGCTGGCATGACGTGCAGGTCTCTAACGCGTAGGTACCTGCCCCACGGTGGGGCTGCCCTGCTGGCTGGAGAAAACGTTCAGCAGGGGTGTGCCTCTGCCTAGGGGGCAGAGAGTGTTCGTGTTTAGGGGTGGGGTGCCTTACAGGAGCAGGGTCAAGTGAGCCTGCCTGGGAGCAGCCATCGGAAGGCCCCAAGTCTTCACCCTGGGGACTGTAATGTTGTTTGTTCAAAGAGCTTGGAGTCCATGTGTGTTTTAGAAAGGTGAGTGGCTAGTCGTCCTGGCAGAAATGGGCAGGAAGAATATATTTCAGTGTCCAATTTGAGAGAGCACTAATTAGGTTCTTAATGAGAATGGCTTTTCTGTGGTCCCCGTAACTGTGTCTGCTGACCCAGACTATACCATGTGTCCCCAGAACTCCAGGACCTCTGACCCACACCTCACTCAGCTCGCTGAATTTGGGAAGCACAGCTTTCTGACTTGGCCCTGTCAATGTGGCTTCTCTAAAACATATAAGGGATGGAATGTTTCCCAGAAGCCATGTCCCCACAGAAAGATTCAGCTGCATTTCGTATATCTCACCTAGTAAAAGCCCATGTTTTTGTCCTAGGATACTGTAGGTTTTAAATCCCAAAGGGTGACTGTCAAAGAGAGTGCTGTGGCCTGTGGGCTGTGCCCTCCTAGCTCCCCACAGCAGTGGTGCTCCCCGAGAGCCTTCTTCAAGTGGAAAACGAGGGCTCCTTTCATGTGACAAGGAAGGAAACGGTCAGTTCTGGCCCGCTGACACCCCCGGTCTCCTGAGGCCTGCACGGGGTGTGGCTAAGGCCGTGGGCCCTGTGCTCAGGCATGCTAGAGAGGGAGCTGCTGCCAGCTGGCCCTTCTGTGTCTTCCCTGGAATCTCACCTGCAGTCTCAAGCCTGGGTTGCAATAGCTCTTCTAAGTGATTCACCACAAACTTTCTGTTTTTAGCTATGTGAAAACTTCTGAGAAACTTGGAGAGTGGAATGAGAAAGTGACCCAGTCGGACCTGTGAGTGGCCGTGCTGTCAGCACCTCCTTCCTCTTCTCCGCCTCCTGACACTCCTTAGGGGCAGGGGGGCTGGGAACGCTTGGCACAAACCATGTTTTGGTGTTTGCTGGGTATTTTTTCTTGCTATAACTTTTCTCCTCTCAAGTATAAATGAAACTATTCTTTAAACTCTCGTGGAACAGGGTATAGTAGCTGAAAGGGATTCACTCAGCAACCAGACCACGCTTAAAAGTCCGCTCTGCCTGACATGGGTCCCTTAGATGAGAGACC
>NW_012150197.1:424603-435543 GCF_000956105.1 Propithecus coquereli | reverse complement strand
GACTACAGGCATGTGCCACCATGCCTGGCTAATTTTTTCTATTTTTAGTTGTCCAGCTAATTTCTTTCTATTTATAGTAGAGACGGGGTCTCGCTCTTGCTCAGGCTGGTCTCGAACTCCTGAGCTCAGTCTGCCCTCGAACTCCTGAGCTCAGTCTGCCCGCCTCTGCCTCCCAGAGTGCTGGGATTACAGGCGTGAGCCACCGCGCCCGGCCTGATTGGGTTTTTTTGTCTTCCTTGCCCTGCATACTTATCTCCAGCTGTCGGGTTCTCAGAGCTTCACTCCTACTTTGGGGTGGTTTTGAGAGGAGGGTGTGGTGTAGGTTGTGCTGTAGGGAACATGAAGTCCCGTGGTCCGGGAGGCATTGCGTTGTCGTCGCACGGAGTGTCAGCAGAGTGGAAATAATGCACGGGTAGCTCTGTGTGTCTGTCAGAGGTGTGCCTCAGAGTGACCCCTAGTGTTGTGAGACCTTGAAGTGGGTAATAGCACTTCATTTATCTGCGCTCCAGTCTGATTACAACCTCTTTGGACTGAGCAGGGGAATATTTAAAAATAGCCTCTGTGGGACTTTTCCATTTCGTGTTTAGAAGGAAGTGCTGTCACGGTTGCCACAGAACATGGGCAGAAAGGAAGTGGTTGCTGCCGGGCTTGTCTCAAAGGCGCCTGGGGGCCAGGTCGGCTCGCTGTGTGCATGGAGCCCCACAGTCTGGTGTCACCGTGGGAGGCAGGCGCCAGGAAGCTCTGGTGGTCCGTGAGCATCGGTACAGCAGCCAGCTGTTGCCCTGGGTGTTCTAGCAGCGCTGGTGGGCTGCGTTGTGTCTCTAGGGCTGCACTCAAACGTTACTGGGGAGCGAATGTTTCTTGGGTTGAGACAGTGACTGTCGTCTGTGCAGTTTGGGCACCAGGCAGACACGCAGCGCCGGCTCGATCTGAAAATAGTCATAGGAGACTTGAGTGCTATTCTCTAAAACCACTGACATCAAGTGCTGGGATACTGTTTCAAATACATAGTTCTTCAAAGAGCTTTGGACACTTAGACTTAGCCCCTCTGAGAGAAGCCGGGGTGGCTCAGCATGGACATTTGTGGCTGGTGCTCCACCTGGCAGAGGCTGTTCCCCTGAGTGTCACCCCTGACTCTGTCAGTGGAAGAGTTGTCAGATTGGTGTTTCCGGAGCTGGAGGCATTTCTGCAGTGACGGCCCAGGAAGAGGCCAACGCAGCTCAGGGGACAGGGTGGCTAAGGATGGTGGCTGTGCTGTGTTCTCGGCCTGGTTGGCGTCTCTCTGGTCAGGCTTCAGGAGGTGGGCCGTGGGCCAGGCTCCGCTGCCCGGAGTGTTTGTGGGGAAGGTGATGAGAGCCGGTTTGCAGACTTTCCCGACCACGTTTGCAGGTTCCTTTCAGCCAGTGGCACTGGAGGACTGGAATGAGAACGTGGCCCTGCAGGTGATGTGAGTGTCTGCGCCGCCGGTGCTCAGCCCTCGTAAAGCCGCGCTGCACCTGAGCAGTTGTGATGCTGCCGATACTCTCGTCCCTCAGCGAAGCGCTTCTGTATCTGAGAGCAGAAGTGCAGAAACGAGTCACGGCTCGTTGTAGTCTTTTCTTATAGGTAGATCTAGCGAAAAACCCTAGTGCCGAGAGTGGGCACCATGTAATTCCGCAGTTGCTGGCTGGTTCATTTTGAGTTCTTTTGGTGGCAGGTGACAGAAAGCACAGTTAAAGGTGGTGTCAACTGAACAGGGAGGTGAGAGTCCTCACCTCCTCCCAGCTTTGTAGTCCAACAACACTGTGGCCCAGTATGGCCTCACTGGACTAGTGGCTGTGGCCAGGGAGCTGGTATCCTCTGGCCTCCTCTGGCTGGCCAGGCCTGGATCACTTGTGATCACTTGTGGCCCCCAAAGGCAGACTCAGGAGAAGGGGAGGAAGAGGGACACCCGCCAGCTGCTCCATGCTGGCTGGCAGCACACTCGCTGATGTGGGAGGAGACTGCTGTCTGTCCAGGGCTCTTTCCCCAAAAGATCTAATGAACTCCCAAAGGGGTGCCGGCTGGGTTGGCACAGCCCAGCACTCTCAAGCACAGCTGGGCCCACTATCTGGGTGTAGATGCTGGCTCTGACCCCAGCCCCGTCACCTGAGCTTAGCCTCCCTACCTGTGCGATGGGGTGGTAATAGCCGCGGCCTCCCCAGTCACCAAGGAGTGTGTGTGCGAGGTTCTGGGAACAGTCCTGCAGCACTGTGAGCCCATGGAGCGGAGGCGTCATGGCTGCTGCCCCCCGCAGAGACCTAGGATGGGGCTAGGAAGGAGAAGGAGCCACGGGTGTTGGGTGGGGGGCCTGCTGTAGGGAGAGAAGGGCAGCGAGGTGCTGGTGGTGGTCTCAGGCCCTGCTGGTGATGCCCATTGCTTCCAGGGGCATCCCTGGCTTGGAGGTTCCTGTTTCTGAAGGAGACTCCCTGTGACCCTTCATTTCCACACCCAAGAAATGCCAGGGGCTGTGGAGTGATCGCAAGTGCAGGTCATGGCTGCTGGTGTCGGTGGTCTCTGCCCTGCCCCTAAGTCACCCTCTCGACCTTCCCAAGGCAGCACCTGACACAGGTGCTTGTTACTCTTCTGACTTCAGTCTCCCCACCTCCGCCCTTTGGGCACCAACAGAGATTCTATGAGGATTTTTCTCTAAATCCTCTGCTTTAGGCTATTTTACTTCAACAGACCACAGAATGCTAACATGGTTTTGTGTGTTTGTTATTTCAGGAAAAATGGAAGTTGAAGATGTGTTCTGAATTTACATGTTTGAAACAATGTTGCAGGTCATTAGTTACCTTTTGCCTGGTGTTTCATTTAAAAAAATGGTTCTAGGTGCAGATAATCCTCCTCATTTCATTTTGAAAGGAAAGTGTATGGTCTGGCTAGGCCTTAGGTCGGTCAGCAGGCGGTGCACAGCTGCAGCCTGGCACTCGGTGGGGCTGGGCTGGGGGCCTCCTGCAGGGAGAGGGGGAGGGCCTGTTCAGGTGCCTGTTGCACCGTGGTGACACTCACACCAGGGACAAGAGGAGCCTGCATCTTCTCCAGAGGCCTGTCTTCTCCAACTGCTGCTCCCTCGGGGCTTAGCCAGGCTTGCCGGCTCTTAGGTTGGCCCTGGTGACGCGAGACAGCCTCAGAAGCCCGTCTCCCCTTGGCCTCCAGCTCCCTGGCTTTGTTCAGTGAGGAGCTTCGGCCAGGTGGCTTTGGGTTCGGGTTTTGTTTATGGGTTTTGTCGTGTCAGAGGCTGCCGTGTCTTTTGGGGGCAGCTGGACGAGGGCAGCAACTTCAGGTGTTGACTCGCGGTGGGCCCAAGAGTGTTCCTGTGCCGCGGCGTCCTTCTCGCTCACACTGAGGTCACAGAGCTGCCTCGTGTGGTGGGCCCACGTGTGGGTGACACTGGAGGGCGGGAGGGCACGGATGCGATAGTCTTCACTGTGGCCAGGACCAGACCCTTGCAGCGTGAAGGCTGTGAGGATGGAACCGTTCCATGTTCTGAAAGGACGTTGTCCAGATGGCACCGGAGGGTGGGGAAGGGGCCCCCACGGGCTGCACATCCGTGCTGCGAAGCCCGTTCCGCGTGGATGTGGTTGAGCTTCGTCTTCTCCCCTCCGAGGACTGTCGTCTGTGAGAAGAGGAGAGGGGACTTTGAGCCTGCGTCGGCCTGGGCAGAGCTGACAGGACTCCTGGCTACTCCTCTGGCTTCTCCTGCTCTGGCACTGCCAGCCCAGATCCGGGGCCTCAGTGGCCTGTCGTCTCTGGGGCAGGCAGGTGTGGTGCTTTTCAGGTAGTCAGAGATGCTGAGAGGAGGCAGGAGGTGGGCTAAGTTTCCGGTGAGGTGGAGGCGAGGTTGACTGGGAAGACAAGAAAACAAAGTATCGCAGCAGGGCTGGGGGGTGGTGACTCCGTGGCGCTGCTGAGAGTCAGTGGGTGTGTCTGCAGCGCTGGCCGCTCTTGCCGCCACCGCAGTGCCTCTGGGGCCAAGGAGCCCTGGGCCGTGTGCCCTGCACAGCTACCCAGCAGGTCTCACTCCCAGTGGACTCCCCCTCGCCTTCCGCTTGGCTGCTCTCCTGTGCTTTGTTTCCTGGCCGTGGCCGTGGCCTGCCCTTGCCATTGGTTCATTGGTTGAACTGGTGTGTCTTCTTCCAGCTACAAGAAGACTCAGGAAACTCTCTCACAGGCGGGACAGAAGACTTCAGCTGCCCTGTCCACGGTGGGCTCTGCCATCAGCAGGAAGCTCGGAGACATGAGGTGAGACACCCCCGCCCCGGCCTCGCTGCCCCGAGACCTGGTCAGGGACAGCGAGGTGTGACACGCTAGAGGCGCTGCAGGAAGCCTGCCTAGGCCTGGGGCTCAGAGGGACAGGCCCTGGGGGTGTGGCTGTGCCGGCCCTGGACCAGTCTGCACATGGACCCTTGTTTGGGGGGGAGTCATCTGCCTCCCGTTGGCTGCCTTTCTGCCATTCAATATGCCTCAGGGGAGGGGCCGTCGTTAGTGCGGTTGGGTAGCTTGGGGTTGGGAGGAGTCTGCTCCTTGCAGCTCCAACGAGAGGCAAGGACTCTGACCTGGGGTTCAGGGTGGGATGTCAGTCTGGGCAGGTCACCAGCCACCTCTAGGCGAGGTACTCAGCAGGGCATTTCCTCAGGGATATTTGCCTGCCCCAGGTCTCTGAGAGTATGCAGACACCAGAAGGCCCCAGCTTGGAGTGTAATTTCCCAGAGGCTGGTAGAACCTTCTGGTCATCAGAGGTGCCTCAGTGAGCAGGACAGGGGCCAGGGGCCAAGACGTGAGTGGAGAAGCCAGGCACTTCGTGGCCACATGTAGCAGCTCCCACCCAGCCTGATGGGCCAAGCACATTTGCCCGGCATTCCCTGCTCTGGGCTCTCTGGCCACACGAAAAGACCTCCTCTGACACGCAGCAGGTGATGAGGGGATTGCGCCCCGGAGTCAGAAGCCTTAGTGTGATGCCTGTCCGTGCTGCCTCCTGGCCGTGTCTCAGGCAAGACCTCCCTCATGGGGTGTGAGGGCCAGGTGACAACCAGAGTGTGGGTCGTCACCATCATCAGCAGCATCCTGGCTCCAACCCCCACACTCAAAGATGGTTCCCTCACTTTCAGACCTTAGGGAGTGCCTCCCTGTAGCCCCCACCCCATCCTGACAAAGGCGGTTTCTAGGCTTTGGCCCCTCATAGTCGAGAATCTGCCGGTGGTGCCCCAAGGACCAGGCGTGCTGGGCGCCCTGTGGGCCTTTCCCCTCTTCCCTTCTGGTGGCTCTGCAGGACTCAGCGACGTGTGTGTCTCTCCCTGGGCTGAACCCCTCTGTGCCTGCTTCCGGTTAAGCGTGTCCCGCCTCCTGGCTTGGGGTGGCCTGATGGGGCCTCAGGCTGGGGGGCTCTCCCGCACCAGCACTCTGTCTTGACCACTGGGCCACAGGCAGGACACAGACATCCACACTGGGGACCCACCCAGCCATGCAGAGGAGACAGCTTCTGACCAGGAGTTGTGCTGACCTTTCATTTTTGTTTGAGGTGTAATTTACCCCCACCCTACAACCTTGATTTTGAGAAGTGTCAAACCTTCAGAGAAGCTACACCGTCAGTACACGTTGTGTGCTGCTTCTGTGTGTCCTCACACACCTGGGGCTGCAGCCATGCTCCCCCCCCAGCTGTGGCTGAGGGAGTCCTTCATGGGTCACCCTATAAATGCAGACCCTGTCCACCACTGCTGAGCTTGGGCACAGGAGGGGGCCCTGCCCCCAGCTGCAGCTGAGCTCAGCCTTAAAGGCTCCGAGCTGGCAGCCAGGGCCTGCCGTGACCCCCCTGGGCCATGTGGGAGTTCACCCTGGGCACCACCTGATCTGCATGGTAGTGAGCCCAGGGACAGTCTCTGACCACACGCCAGTGGGGCCTTGCTCCCAGGGACGGCCGCAGGGTGGGCACCATGGCGAGGAGAGTACTGCACCAGGCTGTTGCCTGTTTCCTCCTGAAAACGCCTGTCTTGCCTCAGAGCAGGCCTGCCACAGAGCATTTTAAGGAAGCAGCAGGTATCTGCTGTGCCTAAATCGTGCCCCGCTAGGAGTGTTTTCACCTTTGGTGTTACTCGTTTTTAGTGTCTTCACTCCCTGTGGAGTTTGAGTGTCCTGGTGGAAATCAGGTGGGCGTGTGGAGCCCTTGGCGCCGATGGGAAGGGCTGTGCGGGAACCAGCCTGGCCATTTTGATCCAGGGGCTTTTTTCTTTCTTTAAATGAGAAGGTGTCGCTCTCTCACCCAGGCTGGAGTGCAGTGGCACGACCATAGCACCGCAGCCTCGAACTCCTGGGCGCAAATGATCCTCCCACCTTGGCCTCCCGAGTAGCCGGGAATACAGGTGTGAGCCACCACGCCTGGCTCCAGGCAGCTCTTTCTGTGGCCTCTCTTTCTCTGGAAGCGCTGGGGCACGGTCCCACTTCACTGTCGGTGCCGCCTCCTCTGACACAGCGTGCAGCCCTGCCTCCTCCTCAGAGACCTGGGATTTGCTGCTGACCCCACGTCGTGTGGCCTCAGGGCCGTGGCTGGCAGTGAGTAGGGTTCCGGTGTCAATGACACCAGGACAGCTGTGTCTGAGTGCCTGGCCCCGCGGTGCGGTGTGTGTGTTTGCACAGGTGCTCTGGCATGCAGGGCAGCCAGGTGAGCAGGGGCCAGCTCTCTCCAGTTGGCTGGTCGTGTTCATGTTGCCCGAGGGAATGTCCTGCTTGCTGGTGGGTCTGAGCCCAGGGCCCTGCTGGCGGTGTTTGTGGTGGTGGTGTGAACTCTGGCACTGCAGGCCTCGATGTGTGCCCGTGGTCTCGCCAAGTGGTCAAGGTGGTTTCTGAGGTTGAGGCCCATTAACGTCCTGTCTGAGAGACTGAGGTTGAGAGTTCACTGCTTGTTAAAAATGAAAGTCAGGTTGAGGGAGGTTTAGGGTTGCATGGCACCCAGTGGGCCCCTCCTAATCCTTGGGTACAGGTCCTTTAGGACAGTCGCCCAAACAACGCCTGGGTCTATAATGGCCCGTTATGGGTCAGCCCTGGACTGGGAGGCCTCTGGTGTGCCCTCAGGCACAAGGCGAGGGGAGAGGGAGCTGGATTCAGATCAGAGGGTGGTTTGCTCCGTGACCTTACACAAGGGCACCTGCCCTCTCTTCCTCAGGCTGCTCCTCTCTGCCCAAAGAGGAGCAGGTCCCACTTGTACCACAGGGTGTAGACACCTCAGGCCGCCTGAGTGAGCGTGTGTCGGTTCTTCAGTAGCTCCCTCTGGCGTGGGCCCCCTGCACGGTGGAGGAGTGGCCAGCTGTGTCCCCTGTGTGCCTGCAGCCACCCTCAGGCACAGGAGTTTCCAGGTTGGTGTCTGTTGTCCGTGGACAGGGCTTAGAGCAGAAGTGCTTCGCCGGCAAGCGCTCCAGGCCCTCTCATGGTGCTTATGCTGCTGTTCAACTAAGTGGGCTTTGGAGAACGCAGGCCACTGACGCAAAGCACTGGCCGGGTGTGGCCGACTCGCGGCGGCGCCTCTCCAACCTCTGCACTGCTCTGTGGGGCCACTTGTGTTCTAGGTGCTGCTCTGGCCCTGTCTGGGGCTTCTCCCCTCCGACCTCCACACAGGTGTGGGAGCAGGGGCTGCCCACACAGGTGACCGTGCGCAGGGGGCAGAGCCGTGGGCTGTGCAGTGCCCTTCGTGCGCTCGTGGGAGTCTCTTGTAGAGTCAGGATGCTGGGGGATTGGAGACAGGGCTGGTCTCCCTGACGGCGTGAGGACTGGAGGGGCCGTCACAGAGTGGCCGTCCAGGGCATGAGCACACAGCCTGGGGCTCCCAGCGGAGGGCTGTGGGCGGGCGCTGGCCTCCCTTGCTTAACACTGCGTTTCTTCTCTCCTGCTGCCACCTTCTAGGGCTCATCCGTTCTCACACTCCTTTAGGTAAGACTGAGCCTGGACGTGTCTGTGGAATGTTCTCTCTGAGTCAGGGCAGGGGGGACTCGGGCAGGGCCCTGCGGGAGGCTGCGCAGGCAGGAGGTGGGTAAGAATGGTGACGAAACTTGCACCTCAGGGAACGAAGCCTCAGCTTCTCTCGTGCTCAGCCAGCAGCGTGATCGATGCAGAGACGCCTCCCTCTGAGTGCTTCACACCTGGGCACATGCAGGCCCCTGCTTCTGGGTCAGCGCCTCGTGCAACGTGGGCATCTCGCTGTCCACACTTGAGTTTGTTCCTAAGAAGCAGCATTTTGACTTGGAAGGGCTGTGCTGACCCCCTCACTGCTGTTCTTTCGTCCGCTGGTCCTGTTCCCTTGTTTTCCTGAGAAGCACACCTGTCCCCTTGGGTTGAGCTTTGTCTCATTTATCACCTGAGAACCCTTAGGTCTTCCTCCCAAGTGGTCCTTGTCCTTATGCTAACTAAAGCGTGCTCTCTCGTTGGAGCTCCGAGGTCTAGAGCCAAATCCAGAACAATCTGATTTCAGATGTTTTTACTTGACTTGGTTGTTTCTCTTTTACTAAAAGGTCATTTGACTTGCTGTACAGTCAAGTAAGGGCACCCGAAGGCCGTGTGTGCCACGTGTTATGTGAGAGCCCAGGCCTAGGTCTCCTCACAGTCCCCTCTGTCAGGCTCCCCGCCCCCAGTGCCACACTGCTGGGTGGCTTTGGATGCTCTCCGAGGACTGGGCAGTGGGGAGAGGAGGCTGGGGACAGTTTTCCTTCTGGGGCATCGAGTGGAGGAGCAGGCAGCTCGCTCTAGCTGTGCCGGGAGCAGCGGGTCCCGCGAGGCTGGGTTACTCGTGAACTGTCTGACGCGCCCTTTCTGGTCTTGCCCTTGGTGTTAACTCTCGCTTCCTCCTCTGCTTCTGCCATGCTTCCAAGCAGCAGCTACTCCATCCGCCACTCGATAAGTATGCCGGCCATGAGGTAACGTATGCCTCCCCCCGTGGCACCAGAGCTGGGGTGTCTCTGGGTGGGGGCTGGGTCACACCTTTCCATTCTTGTGCCCCCCCCATCGGATGAGGTTGGGAAAGATCCCCGAGGCTGACGAGGGGGAGTTGATGGGGGTGGGACTCTTATTCTGCGGCCTCCAGAGGAAACCCTTCTGCCAAAGTGGGCCCTGTCCTGAACTTTCCAAGTCCTGGCGGCCTGCTAGGTCAGGCCGGGGAGCGGGTACAGGGGCTCGCACGTGGGCACTGGCCCCTGCTGCCGCGGGCTGTCGCTTGGAGGGTTGAATGTCTCAGAGCCTTTGTGGAAACCCCCAGAGCTGTGGTCTGTTGTTCCTGTGCCTGCTGGGTCAGGCGTAGCCCGACTCTCAGGAGAGCCCTGTTCCTGTTATGGAGACTGGTTGGGTGTCGTCAGGGCCTCGGGGCAGGAAGGGGATCTGGCTGTGTGAGAGAGACCGAGGGATGGGGCTGGTCCGCCGTCTCCTCCTCTGCCTCCTCCCCACTCAGCTGTCCCAGCTTTGTCCTTGGTTTTCCTTTCGCTTAACTGAGACGTGTGTGAGGAACTCCAGGACTTTTCATAACCCCGGTACGGAAGAGCCAAGGGTGTGCACTCAGGGTGCAGAGGTGTGCTGGGCACCCCACCCACTGCACAGTCCAGGGGCTCACGGTTCCCCCGTGTGATGTCTGGGCCTGCCCCTGTGGTTGGTGGGCGTGGCTGACCTCACTTCCCACCTGGGGAGCCTCTTTAGTGACCCTGGTTGGACCCTCTTGCAAGGGGCACCCCTGTTTTGGTGTGTTGTGTCTATGCACTGAGATTATGGGGTGCTGTTAGGGAGCCCTCTGGCCCCAACCCTGACCCTTCAGGTCTCGGAGGGCAGCACGACAATTTGCTTTCTACACCAGTGTCTCTTCCTTCTCTCTAAAGGAACTCTGCAACTTTCAAGTCATTCGAAGACCGAGTTGGGACCATAAAGGTAATTGTACCTGGACGATCTGATTCTCTTGATGGGGTGTGTGACCTGTCACTCAAATCAACTTCTTATTCGTGATTGAATCACTGTAGACTCACATGCAGTTGTAGGAAGTATTAGGTTGGTGCAAAAGTAATTGCAGTTTTGGACTGAATTTTAAATCATTATAACTAGGCTCAAACACATCTTTATTAATCAAAATAGGAGCCATTACAATCAACACATTTTTGCCAACGAGAAATAAGTTTGTTTATTCCCGTAGTGTAAAAATCCGTGCTCCGGGATTCCATGAACTCTTGGAAAGCATTTTCTGCATCCTGCTGGTTGTGGAAGCGTTTTCCCTGCAAAAAGTTGTAGAGATGCTTGAAAGAGTGGTAGTCGGTTGGCGAGAGGTCAGGTGAACATGGCGGATGAGGCAAAACTTCGTAGCCCAATTCTTCAACTTTCGAAGCGTTGGCTGTTTGACCTGTGGTCAGGCATTGTCGTGGAGAAGAATTGGGCCCTTTCTGTTGACCAATGCCGGCTGCAGGCGGTGCAGTTTTCGGTGCATCTCATCAATTTGCTGAGCACACTTCTCAGATGTGACGGTTTCGCCAGTCTCAGAAAGCTGTAGTGGATCAGACCGGCAGCAGACCAGCAAACAGTGACCATGACCATTTTTTTGGTGCAAGTTTGGCTTTGGGAAGTGCTTTGGAGCTTCCTCTTGGTCCAACCACTGAGCTAGTCGTCGCCAGTTGTCATATAAAATCCAGTTTCCGTGGCATGTCACAATCCGGTTGGGAAATGGTTCGTTTTTGTTGGAACAATAAGAGAAGACACTTCAAAATGATGATTTTTTTGATTTTCAGTTGGCTCATGAGGCACCCACTCATCCAGCTTTTTCACCTTTCCAATTTGCTTCAACTGTTGAACGACTAGAATGGTCGATGTCAAGTTTTTTGGCAACTTCTCGTGTGGTTGTAAGAGGATCAGGTTCGACGATGGCTCTCAGTTGGTCGTGGTCAACTTCCGATGGCCACTGCGCTCCTCAT
>NW_012150197.1:420600-424308 GCF_000956105.1 Propithecus coquereli | reverse complement strand
TCATTAGCAAAAAAACACAGAGTGAGAAATGCACATTAAAATGAGGTAGAACATAACCACATTTATTTAAGAATGTACTCCAGTATCAAATGGCAAACGTCAGCAGTGCTAACACTGCAATTGCTTTTGCACCAACCTCAACAATACAGAGAGGTCCCTTGTGCCTTCTGTGCAGTTTCCTCCAGTGACAGCGTTTCGCAACACCGTAGTGCAGTCTCACAGCCAGGACATCGACACTGACAGTCAAGACACAGAACTTCCCCTCCACCAAGACCCCTCGTGGCACCTTCGTAGCCACTGCCCTGCCCCTGGCAGCCCTTAATCTCCTCTCCGTTTCTGTAATTATATCATTTCAAGAATGTCACATAAGTGGAGCCCTATAGTACGTAGCCTTTGGGCTGTCTCTTCATTCTGCAGCATTCTCTGGAGACCTGTCCAGTCTGCTGCCTGTCAGCGATTTGTTCCTTTTCATTGCTGAGCGGTGTTCACGTTACATAAACACAGGTGGAGAACTGAGCGTGGACCCAGGACCTACCAGGTACCATGTGCTCTATCTCAGGTTTTTCTTTCTTGATCGTTTCTTTCCCGTAGTCTAAGGTTGTGGGTGACAGAGAGAACAGCAGTGACAACCTCCCCTCCCCAGCGGGGAATGGCGACCAGCCCCTGTCGGATCATGCGCCTTTCTAAGCCTGCAGCAGCTTCGCCCAGCCACAGAACACATGCGAGCACACCCTCCTCATCACGGCCAAAATCTGCGCTGCGCAGTGGAGTGACCCGTCCAGGGGAATGGACAGAGCCGGCTGGAGGACAGTCGTGCCCGTCCACATGGAGATGTGGCTGTGCGTTCGCGTGGATTGGAGGACACGGTCTTGTACACAGATGTTTTACACTAAAGTTTGTAGACGAAACAGATCACTGTGCCATCCTTCCCAGGGTGCAGGAAGTGGACAGGGTGGGGCACTTGGAGGGGCATCGAGCCAAAGCCCAGGCTCCCTTGGGCCTCCTGTTAGCTCATCAGAATGTCGAAGGGTTGAAGAGTCATTTCTATGAAATAAGTGGCATTTTCTGACCACCTCCTCCTTCCCTGACTCACAGAAGGAATACAGTCACCCAGAAGCCCTGCCTGATCAAAATTTTTTATCTCAAAATGCTGAATGGGGAAATTAATTACCACAGCAGCTGCCTGATTGTTACACTAATGATCTAGCTTTAATAAAAGCAAATTCATTATTTTTTAAATGCAGTGGACTTTGCAAAATTAAAATTAGGCAAACAACTTTAGCCTCATAGTTAGAGAATTTTATTTCTTTGGACTCAAGCTGAAATACAAGCCTTACATTGCCTTATGCTTTGTTTATGGTTTTTTATATATAAAAATGTGGGTTCTTTAATGGGTTGTGAGCACTGTGTGGAATTTTATGTCCAGCGCACGTGGCAGCCTTCCTGCCCAATGGTGTGTTTTATTTCACTAGCACACTCCGTCCCAGTGCATAGAACCTGCTTCTCTCCAGGACTGCGGCAGCTCCCACTGGCTCCCAGCTCGGCCCTAAAGGGCTCCCAGGCCCCTGGGGATGGGAGGGGGGAGAGTGGAAAAAGCCTCTGTCTTCAGGCGAAATGTGCGCCCATCACAGTGCTGCCTCGGCGGGGCCCGGCCCACTGGTCCCTGACTCCAGCCTGCCTGTTTACTGCACGTCGGATGAATGACAAGCAGAACCGACCCCACAGGTCAGGTCAGGCTGGATGTTGGGATCAGCCAGGACTCTGCTGCCACTTTTTCTCAAGAGCTACAATGATCTCTTCCCAGTTTTTAAATTATCACGCCCCACAGGCTCTCCCATCAGGGCCCTGTGTGTCAGGAGGCGTGGTTTGGAGGGGCGGTTCCATGCCTTAGTGGCTGCCAGCAGGGCACTGAGGCCTTGCCCGCTCTGCACTTCCTGGAGGGGAAGGGATGCTGGGCTCGAGGTGTCCTCCGATAACCAGTGTCCCAGGCCATCTCGGACACTCCACACACGACAGTGCAGGGGCCAGGGAGGAGAGCTGCTTGGTATGGCGGGGCGCGGTGAGAAGGCAGGCTGCAGGGGCGGGAAATGATGTATCTTCTTAAAGCGAATAATGGGTAACCTGTCAATAAAGCATTCCTTTGGGGAAAAACCCACCTCAGCTTGCATGGTGTGTCTTTCAGGACCGTGACACAAGAGTGGTAAATAAACCAACATGGGTCCCTGGCACAATGAGTCCATACCCTTGGGAGAGGCAAGAAATAATCCAAGATACACGTTGCAAATCTTCAATGCTGTAAAGATGAACGGAGTGAACTGTGAGGATGTAATGGTGACAAACCTGTGGAGTCAGACCCGTCATCCCTGAGGAGGAGCCCGCCAGGTGACAGGGTGGGCTGGGCACTCCACACGCTTGCCAGACGGCCAGGGCTGGCCCCCACTGAAGCGGCTTCCCTGCCCCTGCAAGCATTTAGCTGCAATTACAATTGAGCTCTTGTGGTGTAGAGCCCTGGGTGTTGGGAAGGCCACGTGCTGTCCCTCTTGAGTAGGTGAAGAGCTCGGGTGGGTGACACCAGGTGCAGGAGCCCACTGGGTGGAAGTGGGCATTGGGAAGAAGAGGATCCCACTCCTAGGGCCGGCACGTGATGGCTTTCAAGGCGGCTCTGTCACCCCATGCTCACGGTGGCCCTCTGAACACGTCTCATTCTACAGATGAGGGGACCGTGGGAAGCAGGGTGGGTCCCTGAAGCCCCTCAAGTGCTGAACAAACAAGGCAAGTTGGGAGTGGTTGGCCCAAGTCAGATTAGCGAAGGTGGCACAGATGGAATGGAGGAACGACGCTCACACAGGGCAGGCTGCCCCAGACGGCAGTGTCCCGGCAGCTCCCCCGGGGAAGGGTGCAGTCTGCCTGCTACGAGCTTGCCTGAGGTGCAGGGCAGTGTGCGTGTGACCGGGGTTCCCAGGGCGATGCAAGGACTCCTTTGTCATTAAGTGTACAAAAGCTCAGAGACACTCCTCACCCACCCTCTGCTATGGCTCAGTTACTGCTACTTACTCATCTTCCCAGTGTTTCTTCAGTGCAAGAGCAAGCAAATACGAATATTCAGTTTCTTTCCCTTGCTCAAAGATGGCATAGGCTGGGCACAATGGCTCACACCTGTAGTCCCAACACTCAGGTCCAAGACCAGCCTGGGCAGCATAGCGAGACCTCTGTCTCAAAAAAAAAAAAAAGATGGCATACAATGTTCTGCACCTGCTTTTCCCTCTTAGCAACAAGCTCCGAGTTGCTCACATTGTAGAGACCCTTGAGGGAGAAGCTCCATTCTGCACCACTCCTGGTCCCTTGCACCTGTGCATTCCTGCGGTCATGGGAGTTCCCGCTGGGAAGCTGCTTTAGTGGGAGCATCGGACCTCCTTTAGTGGTCAGAGATAGTGGGGATCACCCCGGAGGTAGCAGCAAGGAAGGTTAAGTGACCTGGAATCATATGGTACGTATGCCCCAATGTGATGGCGAACTGGTACCAACAAAGTGCTAAAACACCATCGCCACCTGCGGTCCATATTTACTCTGGTTTATGGGAACTGTATTTATGGGTTCTGTGTGGTCTTGTTTTTTTTTTTTTGAGACAGTCTCACTCTTGCCCAGAGTAGAGTGCCGTGGCATCAGCCTAGCTCACAGCAACCTCAAACTCCTGGGCTCAAGCGATCC
>NW_012150197.1:415607-417315 GCF_000956105.1 Propithecus coquereli | reverse complement strand
AGCGGCTGCGACGCGGGGCCTGGGCTGGGCTCGGGGCGAGGCGGGCGCAGGGGCCGGGCCTGGCGTCGCCGGCGGACAGGGCCCGGGCCCCGCCGAGGAGCGCGCTCACCTGCCGCCTCGGTGCGCCGGCGCCACGGCCCCGGGCGCTGTGCGGCCGCCGGCCCCGGGGCTTCCCCAGCCCCGCCCGGTCACCGCGGCGCCCCTCCCGCCCGCGACCCAGCGGAGGGTCCGCGTCGTCCTCCCGTGGGGGCCCGAGGAAGTCGGGAAGCGCTGGTGTAAGGGAGCCGGATAATGTGGTCCCCGGGTCACTGTATCTATGGCTTGGAGAATCGAAGATTGCCCCTTAGCGCACTGTAAACGAATCTGCTAGATGCTGTAAATCCCAAAAAGCATTTGATTTGTTTAAAAAAACTTTCATCTGCTGTATAAAAACATTATTTTAGGAAGCGCTTTGTATCGTACCCTTACGGAGAGCGCATTAGGGACTCATCCGTTCAGGTTCTAACTTGGTGTTAAGTGGTGGGATTAAGGACTCCCTTTTTCATGTCCCTAAGAGATGATTTCTCGGAATTCATTCGGTTGTGTCATACAGGAAAAGGAAGTAAGAAGTTCAGCTTTAGTTTTGTTTTCAGGTTTAGGCTTGGTGGGCAAGATTTGGATTGTTGCTTGTTGGTCGTTCTCACCTGCTGGTCGTAGCCTAATAGGTGCTGGGTTTGAATTGTGAGACACTTTGTTTAGAAAAACCTATTTTAATGACAAAAACAGTGACATTGCTCCATCTACTGTCACGGTTGCCTGAAGGCAAAACCATACTCAGAGCTTCTAAGATTTTGTGTGCATTTATTTGCTTCTCTCTTTTTAAAAAGTACCATGCTGAGCTTCAGGAATATGTAATCTGTCAGACACGATGAAATCAGCAGCCTCAATTTAAGGGCTTTGGGGAAGTTTCTAATCCATGGTTCTTTCACTTTGGAGTGTTGTAGGACTGAGGGTGGCTGGGGGCTCCAGGTGGCTTCTGGCCAAGTGATGGGCTCTGGGAGCGGCCGCTGGCCGGCTGACTTTTGGCCTCTGGGTGGAAACCCTTGGTGAGGAGGGGTGGCCTGCAGGGTCTCAGTCCCCCCACCCCTCTGCCACCGCCGGCCCCTGACTCATTCTGCACCTGCCAAGCAGGCTCGTTTCTAGTCTGTGAGCAAACTCGTGTGCTCTGTCCTCTGGAAGGCTCACTTCTTTGCCCTCAGAGCTCTCTGAGGCATTCCCTGAGTACCCTACTTATTTCAGCTCTCCACTTCCTTATTTCCTGTCTCTCTTCCCTGCTTAATTTTCCCACAGCACTTAATTCTTCTAATGTCCTATTTAATGCATTTATGATACTTAATATTTCACTATGAGGTAAGGTCCATGGGGAAACTGCTTTGTGCATAGAACAGTGCTGGCACTTGGTATGTGCCTGGCAAACATTTGTTTAATCAATGAAAATGAGGAGCTGAGCCACAGCTATGCAGTATGGTGGCCGTGTCACCCGGAAGTGCTTGTGGGCGAGCACTGATCCCATAGAGGTACAGCGTTCCTGGGAATTGTGGGATGAGTAACATTTGCCCTTGGGACAGAATCACCAACTCCCACCTGTCCACTGAGGAAAGACGGCCAGGTACCAGGTGGATTGGAGGGTGCTTGGTACCTTCTTGTAAATCTTTTTGCAATTTTCAAT
>NW_012150197.1:413367-415557 GCF_000956105.1 Propithecus coquereli | reverse complement strand
ACTTATTTGTAATGCACCTTTTATAGGGACATGCGTCTTGCTCATTTTAGTTTCAGGAGCTATCACAAACATTTTTGTTGCTCTTGTGTAGCCTTTGTACACATTTTAAATAACTGTAACATTCCATTTGAGTGTGCTTGCTTGTACGCTTGGGCACGTTTTCCATTTTCAATATTATAAATAACACCATTATGAACATCCTAGGGCATATACCTTTTTCTGTATTTGGGAACATTTTCTTAGGAGGAATAACCCTGATGTGGAACCACAGGTCTCAGAGGGACTCACTTAAGGCCTGATTCATTCAGTCTTGCAGCGCCCAACACGAGCTGAACACAGCTTCAATCTGAAATCGGTACTAGGTCTATTTTGTTCTCTCATTCCTCCAATTCTGGCCTGAAATCTTTCATTCTCTTGACTCAAGAGATAGGGATATCAATCTGGCCTTTCTGCTTCTTGGTTTCCTAGGCCTTTTCTTGCTGCCTGTTTGAGGTCGCACCGTTTAATGACTGCTAGGAGGCTCTCAGCCACTCACTTACAGGCCCTGAGCCTGGAACAAGCTTGGCTGTTCAAGACTGGCATGATGGCAGTGAGCTACAAGATGATGGCAGAGGAAGGTGGGGCCAGAGCGTGTTGGAAAAGAGTTCACATTTCACTCAGTGGGCCCTGGGAAGCCTTGGATGTCATTTGGTTTGTTTTAAGATGACTCCAGTAAATGCAAAATGGTCAACGGGCAAGAGCCGAAGGGAGGAGGCAGGAGCACTGGCTGCAGGGGGCTGTCTGGGCTGCTTGTAGGATTAAAAGGGGCACATCCCCGCATGGGCAGAACAGAGTAGGCAGTCAATAAATGGTCGGCTGGTTACAGTTACACCGGGTGATAGGTGTTCTGCGATGATCAGGTCTATGCAAACTTACTCCCAAAGTCTGAGGAAGTTGAGAGGCCAGAGAAAGAGGCTGACTTACCCAGTGTTTCAGAAAGAAACATTTAATAGGGACTTACAAACAGAAGCCACATCTTGGGTGGTGGCGAAGAGAGACGAGTTGGTGGATCCCCGCACCATTATCCCCAGACCCAGGGCTTCCAGACCAGCAGTCCCTAACCTTTTTGCACCAGGGACCAGTTTCATGGAAGAGTTTTTCCTCCGACAGGGCGGGAGGGGAGCTGATGCGGAGCGGCTGTAAATACAGATGAAGCTTCCCTTGCTCACCGGCTGCTCACCTCATTCCTAAGTTTCCTGGAAGACAATTTTCCCACGGACAAAGGGTGGCGGGTCGGGTGGCGGAGCTCTGCGGCCCTGTCCCTAACAGGCCCAGGCCCGGGGCTGGGGACTGCAGACCACAGGGAAGGAATGGGCGGGACGACTGAAGTTGACCCCGCAAGGGAAAGGCAATGCTGAGAATCGCCGGATTTGGGTACAGCAGGTACAGCAGAAACGCGGGAATCTGCAGGGGTTCGGGCACGTGGCAGAGCAGGCGAGGGGCGGGGGGCCACCAGTCCTGCCCCCCACGCCATTCTCTGGGGGTGGTTCTGGAAGTGGCTGGGCTCCGGCGTGGAAAGAGGTGCCACATTGGCGCTCCGGGGACGAGCGAGTGCCGGCCCCGCGACCGTGGCGGGGCGGGGGCGTCGGGCTCCGTCGTCTCCCACCGACGCCCTCTCCAGGTCTCTGACAAGAACCATCGCGCTGAGGAAGCTCCGCTGCACGGCGAGCCCCGTACTGCTCCTTCCTCGCGGCTCGCCGCGGCACCGGCCGGCCCACGGGACCCACCGGGGTGGCCTGGGAACGCGGGTCCGGTCCCGCTCCTGCCGGGCGGCGGGGACTTCCGGCTCGGCCGCCGCAAGCTCCGCCCACCGCCCCGGAGCTTCCGCCCCCCGTCGTCATCGGGGCTCCGCCCCCGTATGGGCGGAGCCTGCCCCGGGCTGTCACCTTGAGCCCCACCCCTCGCGGGTGGAGCCTCCGCCGGGCGCTCCAGAGGCTCTGCCCCGGCCGTCCGTCGGGCTCCGGCCCCGCAGGGCGGGGCCTCCGCACGCCGCTCTGGGCGCACGCGCGGCCAGTCCTGTCCGCGGCTCCGACCCGCCAAAGCCCACGTCCTTCCGGGGGCGCGCGCGCCGGTGCGGGTGCGTGCGCGAGCGTGCGTGAGCGTGCGCGTCCCCGCCACCTCTGCCGGTGCTGCTCCCGCGCCCTCTGCCGC
>NW_012150197.1:410009-411227 GCF_000956105.1 Propithecus coquereli | reverse complement strand
GTAGCAGAGCCCAGCAGGACCTGCTCTGTGACTCAAGGCTCTGGAGTCCGTTCCGGAATCTTCACTTCATGCCCACATTAACTCAGAGTGAGTGGGTTTTCTTGAGCTCCTGGAGATGATTCTTTTAACGTGGTTCAGAGATTAAACAGATGCTGCACATCCCTAAGCCATTTCTGTATCCTCGAGTCCCCCTCACGTGCAGAGGGTAGACGTTGCGGGGCTCAGTGGTAGGACTGTCCTGGACACCCGTACCCTGCACAACATCCCGCTGTTAATAATTGTCAGACCTGGAACTTGGACTCAAGCCTTCTTTACCAGGTTTCTTCTGATTATTCATTGACCACCTACCTGACATTGCCATGAAGAACCCTAGAATAAGCTGCTGATGGTGTAGCTCTAGAGCCCAGATGTGCGATGCTCACATTGGTGCCTGAGGTATAGTAGATGGTCAGTGGGTGTTTGTTGAATGAATAACTAAAGTGCAATGGGGCTGGAGGTCATGATAAGGGTAGAGTTTTATCTAAGGTGGAATTTTGCTTCTGAAGTTGGGGCGTAAGGTGAGGGGGGATGGTGTACAGGGTTTGGAGTGTATGGTGCTGTGGGCAAACCATACCAGCAAAGGAGAGCAGCCAGTTTTTCTCCAGTAAGGAAACTTAGGAGAAGAGACCCTAACTCTCAGGGTGTCCCTCATGCATCTCTAAACTCTCCTTCCTGAAAGAGGATGAGACCAGGGCTCACGTGACTGAGGCCCATTCTGTCTCTGAGCCGCTGTACTCTGTAAAATGAGGGTACTTGTCCCTACCCTGCCTGCCCGGAAAGACATCTCATCCGCTGCTTCCTAACAGAAGTGACTGAGATGCTGAAAAATCATAATAGCCTTATTTTATGGAAAAGCTACTCCTAATCTAAGAGCTGGGACTGCCTGGACCCCCTCCCCAGATAATGACATCTGTGGAAGAGGATTAGCAGCTAGTCTGTTCCCAGTCACTAGCAATTCAGCTCTGAAGATTTAAGGATTAGATTACCCAGCAACCTGTAGTGTGGATTTTGTCTCTCATCGCCCTTTGCATTAACTCTGAGTACATTGTGTGTTGATGAAAAAGTGTGTTCTCTTCATTCTTGGTGCATGGCAGACATTCAGTAGATACAGGTCATTAAAAATAAAAATTGTTGGCCGGGCGTGGTGGCTCACGCCTGTAATCCTAGCACTCTGGGAGG
>NW_012150197.1:407697-409329 GCF_000956105.1 Propithecus coquereli | reverse complement strand
TCAGGACTGATCTGTATACACCAAAATTTCACTTCTTTCCAAAATCATTCTATGTTTTACATGAGTAGTTTTACAAACCCAGTTCTGTGGCAGAGAACTTTGTCATTTATTCCTGACATATTAAACCTGACATTTTAAACCCATATTAATATTTTTAGCTGTTTTTTTTTTTTTCTTTTCTTTGAGACAGGATCTTGCTCTGTTGCCCAAGCTAGAGTGCAGTAGTGTCGTCATAGCTCACTGTAGCCTCAAATTCCTGGGCTCAGGCGATCCTCTTGCCTCAGCCTCAGAGTAGCTGGGACTATAGGCACACACCATCTTGCCTGGCTAATTTTTCTATTTTTTGTAGAGACAGGGTCTCACTATATTGCTCTGGTTGGTCTCCAACTCCTGGCCCCAAGCAGTCTTCCTGCCTCAGCCTCCCAAAGTGCTAGGATTAGAGGTGTGAATCACCGTGCCTGGCCTTGATTAATATTTTTAAATTTTACGATACCTTGTGGGTACTTAGTGAATATTCCTTAAATATATGAACACAAACGAACCTATCATCATGAGTTGTTTGTAATTGTATTGTCCTTTTAATTGTTCTGCATTGAACATGTATCACCAGCAGCAATGGTCATTTACCAGATGAAGTGTAGAGTCCTTTGGTGTCTGCATTGCTGTGTTCTGAGGAGTTCTGTGCAAACTGGTTATAAAGTTAGGATCCTGGCAGATCAGGGATCCTGGCAAGTCAGAGCGTTGGAATGCTGACTGGCCAGCCTCTTATCAGCTGTGCCCCGCCCTCCTGGGTCTCTGGAGTGTGGCCAGCCTCTTCTTAGAGAGCTCTCCCTGCACCATGCCTCTGCTCTTTCCTCTGGGTGGAGTGGCAATGTGTTCTAGTGAAACCAGTGGAACCCAAATACCCAAATACAGAATTAGACGAGGTCTAATTCTCACCCCGAATTGCCAACCCTGAAGGGGCAGGGGCTGAATTCAGGTGCTAGAGGTCCATGGGCTCCTCACCAGGTAGCCTCAGAACAGAGGTGAGCCCGGGCCAGAGGCCTCCAGCCACAGCTAGGCTGCAGGTGCCTCGCCGGGCAAGGGGTGGTGGCAGCTCAGCAGAGGGAGTGAGTGCCACTGCCTGGCTTTTATTTTTTTTCTTCTATTGTTGGGAGGGATTAGTAGCAGAGCAAATGTTTCATTTCTTTAGTTACGCAGTTCCATTGCATTTCTCTTTATTAAACAGGAGTGTCCTTTTATTGTGAGAGGGCTTCTCTAAGAAAAATAATGAAAGAAATTCTGGGTCCAAGAGTACAAACTTTATAACTTTTGCCATGTATTACCAAATTTATATTCCCTCTGGCAAATGTATCTGTGTCTTTTCCTCTTTACTCAAAAGGAGTTTTAACACTTTATGTTTTGGTGTTCATTTAGCTACTGCTGTAGGGTTTGATATTAAAATCTGAGTGGCTTTTCTTTTTCTTTTTCCTTTTCCTTTTTGCCAGTGCAGTACATTTTGCTAGATCTCCCTTGATGTATTCTGTAAAATAAGAAATTTCAGGCCGGGCGCGGTGGCTCACGCGTGTAATCCCAGCACTCTGGGAGGCTGAGGCGGGAGGATCACTTGAGGTCAGGAGTTCGAGACCAGCC
>NW_012150197.1:405454-406907 GCF_000956105.1 Propithecus coquereli | reverse complement strand
ATTGTTCAGTTTAATTTTGAGATGAACCTATAAAGTCTGCAGTTTAAATGTAACAGGTTTTTGTTTTTTTTTTTTTTTTTTTTGAGACAAAGTCAAGCTCTGTCACCCCAGCTAGAGTGCAGTGGCACCATCATAGTTCACAGCAACCTCAAGCTCCTGGGCTCAGCGATCCTCCTGCCTCAGCCTCCTGAGTAGCTGGGACTACAGGCAGGTATTACCACCACCACACCCAGCTGATTTTTCTGTCTTTTTTTTTTTTTTGTGGACAAAGGGTCTCACTGTTGCTCAGGCTGGTATCTATGAAGTATTTCTTAACTTGTCCAAGCTGTATTGCCTCCTTTTGAAACAGTGTATCTTCTGTGAAATTCCCTTAGAGGAGTCTCCCGGCATCCCCAATAGCAAACACTCTGAAATGATACTGTATGTAGTTTGTTGAACAGGCACTCTGGGCCAAGGTTACTTAATATGCACTAGCCATTATTCCCAGGACAGCCTTGCAAGGTGACTCTTAAACAATTTTATAGGCCTGGCATGGTGGCCAAGGCGGGAGGATTTCTGGAGGCTAGGAGTTTGAGACCAGCCAGAGCAACATAGGGAGACCTCATCTCTACAAAAAGTAAAAATATTAGTCGAGTGTGGTGGTGCACACCTATAGTCCCAGCTTCTCTCTAGGCTGAGGCAGGAGGATCGCTTTAGCCCAGGAATTTGAGGTTGCTGTGAGCTCTGATGATGCCACTCTAGCCTGGGCAACAGAGCAAGACCCAGTCTCAGATAAGAAAAATTTTTTATAGATAAGGATACAGTTACACATATTCTCCAGTATAATGGCATAGTATTGAAGAAGCATAAGTAATGCCATCATACACGTTAAAATGACAACACAGATTTTAGAGAATTACCTCTTAAAATGTCATTTCTGCTGGGTGCGGTGGCCCACACCTGTAGTCCCAGCTACTTGGGAGGCTGAGGTGGAAGAACGCTTGAGCTAGCCTGGGCAGCATAGCGAGATCTCCGTCTCTAAAGATAAATAAATGTTTTGTTAAAAAATTTCATTTCTGTTGGTGCCATTTTCTCGTGTCGTCCTGATGGGCTGTTCCTGACAGATGGGCTCACAGCATCCTTTTCCCCCGTGTGTAGTACCGACACGGCTCCCACACTTCCTTCATCTGCCCCTGCCTTTCTCCTTCATAAAAATCTGTGGACGTGCTTTAAGACAGAGGTGTTAGAACTCACACGGAATCTGAGGTGGCCATGAGTAGGCAGCCTGTTCGGCGGGCCCCTAACCTGTCTCCTCTGAGGCAGGTGGACTGAGATGCACACAGGTGTTCATGGCATAGGCATCCTCAGGAATATGCTCTAGTGTAGGAGAAACGTACCAACACCTCCTAAGCGTCTGTGATTTGTACCTTTTATTTGTAGCGCGTCTTAAACTGGCAGCATGTTATAAGGCAGC
>NW_012150197.1:397832-404874 GCF_000956105.1 Propithecus coquereli | reverse complement strand
ATCCGCCTGCCTCGGCCTCCCAGAGTGCTAGGATTACAGGCGTGAGCCACCGCGCCTGGCCTCCTCTGTGTTTTTAAAAGGCAAAGGACAATAAGGCAAATTAATGAACTGTGAGTTTTTTTGTTAAGGAAAACACTTTTTACATCTAAAGTGCTATGCAATAATAATTACTGTTAGTCTTCAAGCTGAGAGTTAATTAGAATATAAGCAACAAAACTTACTCAGCTGTATAAACTTTGTACATGTATTTATTTTGTTATATTTTTTATTTTTTTTAGAGATGGTCTCACTCTGTCACCCAGGCTGGAGTGCAGTGGCACGATCAGAGCTCACTGTAACCTCTAACTCCTGGGCTCAAGCGATCCTCCTGCCTCAGCCTCCTGAGTAGCTGGGACTGAAGGCAAGTGCCACCACGCCTGGCTAATTTTTTATTTTTATTAGAAAATGTTATCAGGGGTTACTACAGCACCTTATTCAGAAAAGGCTTGATGTCAGGGCAGGGAAGAATTACTCCCTTGTATCAAGTGGTTGCTGAGAACTGGTCATGATGTACAGTGCTTGAGAATCAGACTTGGGTTTGGATCACGGCCCTACCGATCCCTGGCAATGTCTCCTCAAGTAGATACTCAACCTCCCCGAGCCTCGGTCCTCTCATCCGCAAACAGTTATCGTATGCCTGGCATTGGCCTAATCACATCACACAAGCTAGCTCACAGACGGGCCCTGCTCTGGACTATTTTTATCCCCATTCGACAGAGAGGAGAGTGAGATGTGGAGATGCTCAGTAACTCGTCTGAGCATTGAGCCCTGTGAATGGCAGCGCCAAGTTCCGGTTCAGGCAGGTCACCCCAGAGCTGCCCTCCCACCCACCGGACCAGGCGTCCATCTGACAGCCTCTTAGGGGTGTTCGCTAGGGTACAGGCACATGCGCCCCTAACTGCTTGCACGAGTGAAGCGTTCCCCAAGTTGTAGCTGCTGTGTAGGTAAAAATTACAGCAATCGCCACAAGTTCTGTCCCAATCCTACTGTCTTTCCATTTTGAGATGCGTGTGTGTTTTAACACTACCTCTGAATTTCGCGTGTTTCACAGTTGGCTTGTCACGGTTTCATTGGTGCCCCTTATCTTGGTTGCGTGCTCGATTTGGTGGAGTCATTAGATTCTAGGCGTAGTGCAGGGAAGCCGTCACCCTGAAACCGTGTTTGCTCCGTCAAAGGCAGTGGGCCTGCCGTCTCTTCAGGGTGAGTTTCTCTAAAGAGCAGCCCTAGGCCAGGGGGTCAGAGCCGGAAAGTTGGTACCATTTCCGTCAGTTATGTTTCAGAAGTACTGCCGTTGCAGGAAACACCCTGGTGTCGCCTGTGGCGTTTTATGAGCTTTGACTCACGCACTGTGTGTGTCTTAAGCTTCCGGTCTGGAGTCTGCCCTGGTGGAGCAACCAGCCCATCCTGTGGGGTGGAGCCGTGGCTGGAGGGTGGGTCGTCACAGAATGAACAGGGCAAAGGTTACTAAGCAAATATGTTGCCAGTAGGATTGCGGTCATGAGCATTTTTATAAAGTTGTATGTTATTTGAAGTTGAGGATTTGAGTGTTACAATTATCTCTTAATTCAGGTAGTAAGAGAATTCTTCCTGATAGGCATGTTTCATTTTACATTTGGGACTGCGGTAAGAATTTTTTGTCATAGTCGTGGTTCTGTCCTAGAATCTTTTTCGTGAGTAACTGCAGGGCCAGTGCCCAGGTAAGGGACGTGCCCTCCTTTCCGCCAGTCCCGTTCAGTTCTGCAGGGTTCCAGCGTGTTGGAGCCTCGGCCGCCCGGGTATCGCGCCCTGTGACCTCGCTAGCACCACCCAGATTCCTTTCTCTGCCGTTCGTACCCTCAAAGGTGATGAGTGCTCAGGACTGAGGGGATGGGGCACCAGGGCCTTCGTTAGAGGGTAGGAGCTCCTCACAGGCCGGGTCGCAGCAGCGTCCGCGCTGAGCAGCAGGGTTTGGGAGTGTGCGCCTCTTTTGCCCTCCTTGTATTTAAACGCGTATCTGTAGTATTTTTGCTCAACTTCTGTCCTCTTCCTTTTGAATTATTGTATTCCAAGCATCAGTTTACTAAGGAAAACCCTTGTTAGATGTCTGGCCATAAATCACTACTGATAAAATTAATTCAACAAACATTTATTGAATGCTCTGCTAGAACCTGGGCAATAATAGCTCAGTTCATAAATTAAAAGGGCTTCAGGGTGCTGGGTTTCATTTTGTTTCTCTGTAGCTCATCATACCCTTGGAATGGTTTTACAGTTTGGGAAACCGAGGTTCCAGGCAAGGGTGTGGCTCTGGGTTGAAGCAATTTAGTTTTCCCCCAGGTGTCTGCCTGCAACAAGCAGTGGTCAGTCTTATTTTCTTGCATTAGCTTTGTGAAGCGTGCTGGGTGCAGTGGCTCCTGCCCGTCGTCCCAGCGCTTTAGGAGGCCAAGGCGTGAGGATCCCTCAAGGCCAGGAGTTCAAGACTGACGTGGGTAACGTAGTGAGAGTCTGTCTCCACAAAAATAAATGAAGTTAGATGTTTAAAGAGTCGGGAGTGCAGATGAGGAGGCTGCATGGCACTCGTATCCGCAGCCTTCCACGTGTTGACTCCTGTCGTTCCTTCCCATGTGTTCGTGGAGTCAGATGGCAGCCGTTTCCTTCTGTTCTGCAGTCTGTTGGATTTTTTCTTATGAGATAAATAAGAAATTCAGAGTTATACGTTTATACTGCTGGGCCTTTCTCCTTTTCGCTGTGTTCTGGTCCCTGTCCCAGCCTGCTGCCTGACCTGCCTGTTGGAGTGTGCTTTGGCAGTCGATTTTTACATGGTTCATTATGGATTTCAAATAAATATTCTCCAGAAAGTTAGAAGTGACACCAGTTATATTTCATTTTTAGTATTTTTGTGTTTAGCAAGAGATTTCCATCTGCACAGTGGGCCAGGGGCATCGAAGGCAAAGCAGCAGCTGCCTGCCCCATCTCCCTGTCCGCACCTTCGTCCCGACAACTCTCCGTGCTGTGTCATCCCGTTTCCTGACACACGAGGCAGTACCTGTGTCATCCCTGTCCCAGTGCGACTGGCTCTCTTTCCTTTGTATTTTTATGTGACGTTGCTGTGTGGTGCTTTACCAACAACACACGTCACCTGCTGTCTCCCCAGCTTTGGGGTGTCAGCATTTCTTTCCCTCCCCTTCCCCCATGAGGTTCCTAACAGCCCTTTTCTCAGCTCCTTTATTTTCGGGCCATCCATTGTAGGACGTATTATCTTTGTGGCCTGGAACTTCTCTCTACACTCCCCTTCCTCCCGCCCCCGGCCAGACAGTGGCTCTCGAGGCTCCCGTCCAGCCACGGTGCTGGGATCACGCGCAGCAGGTAGGGGAGGCTGGAGAGGGCAGCACAGCAGTGGTGAGAAGCCCTGGACCCTCCCCGTCGGCCAGGCGCCTTGGCGCAGCTCTGACACCCACTTCACGCCTCTTGCTGATGGCACCACACAGACTTCAGCCCTGGAAGCCCGGGAACTGGGGAGCTGCAGCAGTGTCGTGACTCATGGCTTACCCTAGAATTGCTCTTAAAGCCCTCATTGTCTTCATAACGAAATGCTAATATTAAAACATTGTTTTAAGTCGTTTTATCTAATAATGTGTGTAGAAATACCAAATAATTTGTAGCTCTTATGAAAATTTTTGGAAATGCCTCAGATAATTTCCAAGGTTTTTGTATTGATTGATTGGTTGATTGATTGAGACAGTCTCGCTCTGTTGCCTCTGGTAGAGTGCAGTGGCCTCATCATAGCTCACAGCAACCTCAAACTCCTGGGCTCACGTGATCCTCCTGCCTCAGCCTTCCCAGTAGCTGGGACTACAGGTGTGTACCACTACACCCAGCTAATTTTTCTATTTTTGGTAGAGATGGGATCTCGCTCTTGTTCAGGCTGGTCTTGAACTGCTGGGCTCAAGTGGTCCTCCTGCCTTGGCCTCACAGAGTGCTAGATTTACAGGCGTGGACCACCAGGCCTGGCCAATTTCAGAGGTTTTTGAGTAATGGATGCTAAAAATGGGAGAAAAGAGAGTCCTCAAGTAGACCTCACACGTGGAATTTTTGCAATAAGCCAGAGGTACCCTGCAGGCCCCAGGGAAAGATGGGCTATTCTGTGGGTACTCCCAGGACTTGGGGCAGTGGGCGTTACTCAGACAAATGGAAGGTGGTCTGTATCTCTTGCCTTTTCCAGATCAGCTCTGAATAAAGCAGATTCCCTGTGGGTGAAAAACCATTAGGAGAGACCTTAGGATCAGGAAGGATTTCTTGAACAGAAAAAGTAGAGGGTGGCCTGTAATCCTAGCACTTTGGGAGGCCAAGGTGGGAGGATTGCTTGAGGCCAGGAGTTCGAGACCAGCCTGAGCAAGAGCGAGACCCCATAGTCTCAGCTTCTTGGGAGGCTGAGGAGGGAGGATTGCTTGAGCCCACCAGTGCGCTATGATGGTGTCACTGCACCCCAGCTTGGGTAGCGCAAGCTACCATGCCCGGCTAATTTGTTTCAGTAGAGATGAGCTTTCACCATGTTGCCCAGGCTGGTCTCCAACTCATGTCAAGCAATCCTGCCACCTTGGCCTCCCAAAGTGCTGGGATTATAGATGTGAGCCACCATGCCCGGCCTTTTTATTTTTTAGATAAACGTAGGTACATACTTACACAAAACTAGATGGAAAAAAAAGAATTAAAAAAAAAGAACATAAGTAAAATTGACATTTTTTTGATGTGCATGTCTCTGAGTTTTAATATATGTAGATTTATGTAACCATCACCGTAGGATACAGAACAGTGCCCTCAACCGCCCTCCCCTGCTGACCCCGCTGATCTGTTCTCAGTCGCTGTAGTTACGCATTCTTGAGAACGTCCCACAGATGGGATCGTAGAGTGTCTCACCTTTTGAAACTGGCTTCTTTCACTCAGTGCACCATCTGCAGAGTCATCCAAGGAGTGGGGGGGCTCCGTGGTTTGTCTGTCCGTTCACTAGCTGGAGGACATCTGTGTTGTTTCTGGATTTTGGTGATTATAAAAATTCATATACAGGCTTTTTGTGTGAACATTCATTTTCATTTCTCTTGAATAGATACATAGAAGTGGGATTGCTGGGTCATGTAGTAAGTCTATTTTTAACTTTACAAGAAACTTCCAGACTTTTCCAGAGCAGCTGGAGCATTTTGCATTCCCGCTAGCAGTGCCGCTGTTCATTCTCACTGCCACTTGGTGCTGTCGGGTTTTTTGTTAAAGCAGTTCTGATAGGCCTATCGCAGTGTCTCTTTGTGGTTTTGACTTGCGTTTCCCAAGTGAGTGGAGACGCTGAGTATCTTCTCTTGCGCTTACTGGCGGCGGCAGCGGCCGCCCACCGTGGCTCATGCTCGCTGCCCCGCACAGCTGCTCAGGGATGTTCAGAGCAGCCTTACTCGTAATGAGAGCTGGGAACAAACAGCCCAGTGCTCTTCAGTGGAAGAGCAGATTGATAAGCTGTGGTCTGCACACCATGGAGTGTGACCACAACTGGAAATGAGTGAATTATTGCTACGTCCCGCAACTCGGGTGAATTTTAGAAACTCCTGTAGTCCCAGCTGCTGGGAGTGGGGGAGGCTGAGGCGGGAGGATTGCTTGAGCCAGGATTTAAGACCTCCTCACCCTCTGGCAACATAGTGAGACCCTCATCTCTTAAAAGAAATTAAAACTAAATAGTGTTTAGGGATATACATATGCGGTCATGTTTTTTAAAAGCAAGAGAGTAATAAACATTGAATTCAAGGTGGTGTATACAGGAGGACACAGGGAGCTTCCAGGTTGTTGATAATTTTCTAGTTTCTAAATTGGGGGTGGGATCGTGGTGTTTATTTTGTCACTGTGCATTATAACTTACGTTCCTTTCTGTCTTTCACATATTACATAATAAAATATTTGAAACAGAACGAAATACCGTTTTGAGAAGCAGTCTTCAGGAGAGCCCAGGTGAACTCAACAGTCTCAGTGATGTTGAATTCAGAGAGGCGACACAATTTATTAAAGTGGATAAAGTGAAAATTGTAGCCTATGATGGTAAAAATGCTGGCTTTAATACTACAGAATGAATAGGAAAAAATGGCTTTTTTATGCCATGTTCTATTTATCGATTTTGAAAAGAATCATAGAAGAAACTTTTTAAAAATTTATTCCAGAATTGCAGAAATGACTACACTATGCTATATCAGAGAATTCCAGTAGAAAGAAGCTTATGACTCTATAGCCTCATATACAGCATGAGAAAACATAACTTTTTTGGTTTCTTTTTTTTTTTGAGACAGGGTCTCACCCTGTCACCCAGGCTGGAATGCAGTATCACAATTACGGGTCACTGTAGCCTCTAACTCCTGGGCTCAAGTGATCCTCCTGTCTCAGCTGAATAGCTGGGGCTACAGGCATCAGTCACCACATCCGGCTAATTTTTCTTATTTTTTGTAGTGATGGGATCTCACTATGTTGACCAGGCTGGTCTTGAACTCCTGGCCTCAAGCAATCCTCCCACCTGAGACTCCCAAAGTGCTGGGCTTATAGGCATGAGCCGCTGTGCTGAGCCTTTTTTTGTTTGATTGTTTGAGAACATGGTCTTGCTCTTTTGTCCAGGCTAAAAGTACAGTGGTGTCATCATAGTTCACTGCAGCCTCAAACTCCTGGGCTCAAGCAATCCTCCTGCCTCAGCCTTCTGAGTAGCTGGGGCTAAGGCGCACCACCACACCTGGCTAATTTTTTTTTTTTTTTTTTTTTTTTTTTAGACAGAGTCTCACTGTGTTGCCCGGGCTAGAGTGCCGTGGCCTCATCTTAGCTCACAGCAACCTCAAACTCCTGGGCTCAAGCGATCCTCCTGCCTCAGCCTTCCCAGTAGCTGGGACTACAGGTGTGTACCACTACACCCAGCTAATTTTTCTATTTTTGGTAGAGATGGGATCTCGCTCTTGTTCAGGCTGGTCTTGAACTGCTGGGCTCAAGTGGTCCTCCTGCCTTGGCCTCACAGAGT
>NW_012150197.1:375458-397442 GCF_000956105.1 Propithecus coquereli | reverse complement strand
GCCTCAGCCTCCCGAGTAGCTGGGACTACAGGCATGCGCCACCATGCCCGGCTAATTTTTTCTATGTATTTTTAGTTGTCCGATTAATTTCTTTTTGTATTTTTAGTAGAGTCGGGGTCTCGCTTTTGCTCAGGCTGGTTTCGAACTCCTGAGCTCAAACAATCCGCCCGCCTTGGCCTCTCAGAGTGCTAGGATTACAGGCGTGAGCCACCGCGCCCGGCTGATATTAATTTTTTAAAACCCACAAAACTTCATTTCTCTCTCCTAGTATCACATATCCTAAGAATGAAATCAGAGACTGTCATTCGGGGCTTAAGTCTGTCTTTTAGTCATAAGACTATGTTCCAATTGTAGCTTTTAGAAGTTCATATTGCCTGACAATGGTTAGTTTTTAACTAGAAGGTTAACTTTTGAAATGTGTGTGAAATGGTATAGAAATCTAAATTTAATAATTTCTATGCTTGGACAACATTTATTCCATTTCCTGGCTCAAACTGTAGAATGCCAGTTTTTAAGTATTTATTTTGTAAGACAGGGTCTTGCTGTGTTGCCCAGGCTGGTCTTAAACTCCTGGCCTCAAGTGATCCTCCTGCCTTGGCCTCCCAAAGTGCTGGGATTACAGACATGAGCCACCGTGTATGGCATAGAAGGCCAATTTTAATAATGTTCACAGTAGTAGCTACTTCTGGAACGGGCTGTTCATGTACTATTTTCTAACAGGGCCAGCAGCCTTTATCTTAGGCTTTGTGTCTGTTGAGAGCAGCTACAGACAGTACGGAAGCAAATTGCTATGTCCCAATGAAAGTTTATTTGTAAAAACAGGTAGCCTGTTCTAAAGACTGGAGAATTTTACGTTTTACTTTATTTTCTTGTATCTAATGTTCTTCAAGAACAAATAACCTTAATTATAACAGATAGTTTCTTTTCTTTTTACTGCAGGCAAAATTGACATACAGTGAAATGCACAGATCTTAGCTGTGAATTTCAGTGAGTTTTGTATAATGTATACATTTATGAAATCACCACCCCAATTAAGTTACAGGATATTTCTTTCTTTCTTTTCTTTTCTCTCTCCCTCTTTTTTTTTTTGAGACAGGATCTCACTGTCTCGGTATGTTTGCCAGGCTGGTCTTGAACTCCTGGGCTCAAGCTATCCTCCTGCCTCAGTCTCCCAAGGAGCTGGGATTATAGGTGCGTGCCACCGTGCCCAGCTAAGTTATAGGATATTTTTATCAAGGTAGAAGATTTTCCTTCACCACTCTTAAATAGTCACTTTACTAATTTATATCATGATAGATTATTTTTCCTGTTAATCTTTGTATAGACGGAGTAATTTTGTATCTAGTTTGTTTTCATTGACATAATATGTTTGAGATCCGTCTGTGTTGTTGCTGGTGTGTGTCATTCTTTTTATTGGTGAATGGTAATCAGTTCTGTCAGTGGCCATTTGGGCCATCTCTCCACTTAGAGCTAATATGGTACCAGTTCTCGTAAACCCAGAGACCTTCGGTGTCCTCAGTCTGTCGCCTTGCTGGAGTAGCCCTGTGCGCTACCTCACTTGCATTGTGCCCCCAAGCCAATGTCGGTGATTTTTGCTTTAAACCATCTTGTGTATTAAAAAAAAAAAGGAAAAAAGGTCTTTTACCTAGATTTGCGCTTTCCAGTGGTCTTCGTTCCCTTCTGAAAATCTGGATTTGTATGTGGTACTATTTACCCTTAGCCTAGGTAACTTTCTTTGGCATTTCTTGTATTTTAAATCTTTGCGATGCGTTTTTCTAGTTTCTGGTTATCTGAAAATGTCTTTATTTCACGTTTGTTTCTATAGGATGTTTTTGCTGGAAATAGAATTCTGGTTTTTTGTTTGTTTTTTTAAATTTTATTGTGTATACTTAAGGTATGCACCTGATGTTATAGGGTACGTGGATCATAAGATGGTTACCGTAGGCGAACAACTTAACGTAGCAATCATCTCACATAATTACCCATTTTCCCCTGTGTGGGAATAGCTGCTGTAATCTACTCATTTACCAAAAATCCTGAATACAATACACTATTATATAGTGAGTCTCATTGATTTATTTCGAAATGTTAAATCCAGCTTTCAGTCCTGGAATAATTAATCATGATGTATATAACTTTTTCTATATCGTTAGATTCAATATGTTAATATTTTGTTAAGGATTTTTGCATCCATGTTTATCAGGGATTTTTTTTTTTTTTTTTCCGAGACAGGATCTCACTCTGTCACCCCGGCTAGAGTGCAGTGGCGTCATCACAGCTAACTGCATCCTCAAACTCCTGGGCTCAAGCGATCCTCCTGCCTCAGCTTCCCAAGTAGGTGGGACTACAGGCATGCGCCACCACACCTGGCTAATTTTTGTATTTTTTGTAGAGACGGGGTCTTGCTGTGTTGCTCAGGCTGGGTGGAGATTTTTTATTATAAATTTAGTTTTATTAATAGAGGGCTATTTAGATTTTCTGTTTCATTCTGTGTCGATTTTTAAAAAATTATTATGGGTACATAATAGTTGTATATCTTTATAGGGTACATGTGATATTTTGATAATGTTTACCCTGTCTTAGTGATTATTATAGTCCATTCTGTGTCAATTTTGGTAAATTATATTTTTCAAGGCATTTGTCCATTTCTTCTAACTTTTCTAATTTCTTGGAATGAAGTTCATGACATTCTTTTATCTTTTTCATGCCTCTAGGATCTGTGGTGATGAACCCTCTTTCCTCATGTTGCTGATGTCTGTTCTCTTTTCCTTGGTCAATTTTTTTGTTGTTTCAGAAGAACCAGCTTTGGGCTTTGTTAAATTTCTCTGTTGTTTGTTTTCTGTTTCATTCGTTGCTGTACTTTATTATTCCCTTCCTTCCATTTCTTTTGGGTTATTTTGCTATTTTGTAGCATCGTGAGGTGGAACCTTAGGTCTTGATGAATGCGTTGTGCAGTGTTCTCCAGGAACACAGAACTAATGTCTTTCTCGGTTCCTTCTGCCTCTATCTATCTACCTTCCAAAGGAGATTTGTTGCGAGGAGTTGGCTCACGTGATGGTCTGCAGGCTGGGGACTGAGGAAAGGTGGGGTGTGATCCCAGTCCCGGCGCAGGAGACCAGTGCTCAGCTTAGCCTGGTCTGTGTGTGAGAGAGGAAGGGGTATGTGTCTGAGAGGGAGGTGGGGTTAATCCCAGTCCCAGGGCAGGACAAGACCACTGTTGCAGCTTAGCCTGGCAGGAGGAAAGAACAGGCAGATTCCTCCTCCTCCACCTCTTCCTTGTATTCCCTCACCCCAGGGATCCAGGCATGGGTGAGGCCCACCTGTGTTGGGGAAGGCACTCTCTACTTTACCGCGTCCACGAGTTCTAAGGCTCGTCTCATCCAGAAACGTCCTCACCGACAAATGCAGAAATAATGTTTAATCTGGGCACCCAATGGCACAGTCAAGGTGCCACATAAAATTAACCTGCACATGTGTTGTATTTTATTACTCAATTTAATGTATTTTCTGTCCGGCCTCAGTGGCATATACCTGTAGTCCCAGCTAATCTGGAGGCTGAGGCAGGAGGATCACTGGAGCCCAGGAGTTCAAGAGAAGTGTGATCAGGCCACTGCACTCCAGCCTGGGCAACAGAGGGAGACCCTGTCTCTTAAAAAAAAAAAATTATAGTTTCCCTGTGATTTCCTCTGTGGGCTACACGTTATTTAGAAGTATGTTGTTTAATATCAAATATTTGAGGTTTTCCTATATGTCTTACTATAAACCTTTAAATTAGGGTTTCTGATTCTCTTAAGGTCAGGGCACACTGTGCAATTTCAGTGCATTTAAATTTATTGGAATCTCTTTTAGGGCCCAGCATGTGGTGTGTCTTAGTCAGTGCACAGTGTGTGCTTAGAAAGACTGTTCTGTAGATGGTGGTGGTTCTGTGACTGTCAGTTGGGTCGTGGTGGTTTGAGAGTGTGGTTTTATCTTTTTTTGTTTTTGTTTCTTGTCTCTAGAGACGGGGTCTCACTGTGCTCAGGCTGGTGTCGAACCCCTGAGCTGCAGCTATCCTCCCACCTTGGCCTCCCAGAGAGCTAGGATTACAGGCATGAGCCACCATGCCCGGCTGGGTATTACATTTTTATCCATTCTGACAACCCCTGACTTTTAAGAGTTTCATTTTCATTTATCTTTTAACTCTTTTTTTTTTTTTTTTTAACTTTTTAGCTATACTTCTTGTTTTTTATGTAGGGTTGCTCTAGGGATTAAAATACATACCTTTAATATTCCAGGGTCTGCTTAGGGTAGAATATTGTGGCCTGTCCTGTCCGGTGTAGCACAGGACTGCTCCTCCACACGCCCGTATAAACCGCACAAGATGGTATTTTGATTTTTTTGCTTTGAACAGTCTTACGGAATAAAGTCCATCAGCTCCACACTTGATATTTTCATTTGTACTTGTTGACGGTTTTTTTTAAAAAATTTTTTTGTAGATTAGCCTAACATGGCAGACCAGAGACAGCGCTCACTCTCTACCTCGGGGGACTCACTCTACCACGTTCTTGGGCTGGACAAGAATGCAACCTCAGATGACATCAAAAAGTCCTATCGGTAAGAGGCCACGCATAGGCCACCATGTTCCCCTTAGAAGGACAAAGAAGCCCTCCTGTGGTTTTGTCAGCATTTTACCAAGAACTACGCACGTACTTTGTCCTGGCAGACTTGGTATTTAGCTGGTAACGGTTCTGTTGCATCTTTGTGTGCGGTGTGCTCCTGATAGCCTAAAATTGTCATATTAATGCTCTCTTGGCCACAAAAAATAGCACTCTGTAGCTCTTACAGACTGCCCACAGTTCCACAGGGGGTCAGGGTTTGAGCTTGTTGAGAGACCGCCTTGGTGCAAGCAGAGCTTTGGAACGGCTAGAGGAGTTGCTTGTTTTAACACGGTGATGGCGGTCTCTTTGCTCTGTTGTGTTCTTCCAGTTGAGCTGGAAGAACTTAACTCTCAGGTACGGTTTCATTTAGTAACCTGTGGGAGACATACACCATCGTTAATTCAGACAATTCTAATAGTCCTCCTTTTGTGTTCTTCGTGCTGTGAAACTCACTAAATATTAAAATGCTGTCACTATGCTCTCTACGCTCACCGCCTCTTTGAGTGTGCAGTTAGCCAGCTGGGACGCCAGGGCTCGGCGGTGGGGCTTGCCTTCGCGCTGTTGAAGTTACTGGGGCCCAGACCCCTCACGCACCTCGGGACCTCTGTGGGTGGGTCAGGGTCGGGGCGGGGGGGTTGCCCTGAAACGACCCTGACATTCTGGAACTCTAATACGCTGGAAAGTGAGTGGCAGGGGGTAAACATTTCTTCCACGGGGCCTCCAATGGATAAGCGTAAAACTTGAAACTGAGATAAGGCCAGGAAATGATTTTGGTTTGCAGGAAACTTGCCTTGAAATACCACCCTGACAAGAACCCCGATAACCCAGAGGCCGCGGACAAGTTTAAGGAGATCAACAACGCCCACGCCATCCTGACGGACGCCACAAAAAGAAACATCTACGACAAATACGGCTCCCTGGGGCTCTACGTGGCGGAGCAGTTTGGAGAGGAGAACGTGAACACCTACTTCGTGTTGTCCAGTTGGTGGGCCAAGGTGAGGGGCAGGCGGCGAACCACCAAGCTGCGGGGCCCTGGGCACCTCGTGCCTGCTAGGACTTCAGACCCGAAGGATCAGTGCGTTTGATTCACACATTCGCACTCCCGAGGAGTGGTTCCTTTCTCCTCTCCGTGGCTGGCTCGTGGCCCGCGGTGAGGATCAAAGTGCACAGGACGCAGAGCGAGATCTGTGCGAGCCCCTCGTAGCAACACTGTGTTCTTCTGTGAATGGCTCCAGGTTCTCAAAAGGATGAGGTGGGGAAGAAGCCTTCGCTTCTTATTAGCATTTCTTGTTTCCTTATTTTATTCCCAGGGTGCATCTCATGTGAGGCCTAGGGTGTGAGTCATCCCGTGGCCCTTAGCTGCAGGAAGCCCGGCTCTGGCTGTTACTTGTCAGCCGTCATTCCCGTCTTTAAACATTTTTCTTTAAGCAACTGATCTCTTTCTGTCTCTTGTGTTTAGTTCTCTCTTTATACTTCATCTGGGAAACGATGCTCTTGGCGTGAAGCGTGCCACGGCCTGCCGGGGGTCTCGGAGGCCGTGCAACGCCAGCCCCTTGTCTCCCCAGGCCCTGTTCGTCTTCTGCGGCCTCCTCACGTGCTGCTACTGCTGCTGCTGCCTGTGCTGCTGCTTCAACTGCTGCTGCGGGAAGTGCAAGCCCAAAGCGCCCGAGGGCGAGGAGACGGAGTTCTACGTGTCCCCCGAGGACCTGGAGGCGCAGCTGCAGTCCGACGAGAGGGGTGAGTGCCTGTCCCGGGACCGTGTGCGTGCGTGGGCAGAGCCGGCGCGGGCCCTGAATGCTGTCAACCTGTCTTGTCAAACAGGAGGGCACTGACACTGTGCCGCGAGTGTTTGTGGTGGCAGCTGGGACTGTTGAGGTGTGAACATGGACCCTGGAGGTAAAGCAGGCGCAGAGGGCTGTCCCCACCCGTGACCTGCGGTAGCCATAGATCCCAGGGGCCGAGAGGCGGGGCGGGTGGCAAGCAGGTGGGCAGGGGCTGAGGGCCAAGGGCTGGCGGTGACTGGAGGTGCCTGAGGAAAGCCGTATTGGGTGGAGGTCAGCGAGTAGCCTCTCCCCGTGGAGCGTTTGTCCAGGTGACCGAACGTCGTGTGCAGGATGGCGTTGATGGGCGTGGCCAGGCGGCTGCGCTCCTGCAGTGCCCTGTGTCTGCCACACAGGACGGTGTTGACGGGCGAGGCCAGGCAGCTGCCCTCCTGCAGTGCCCCGTGTGTGCTTGCTTTTCAGAGGCCACAGACACGCCGATCGTCATACAGCCAGCATCCGCCACTGAGACCACCCAGCTCACGGCCGACTCCCACCCCAGCTACCACACTGACGGGTTCAACTAAGTCCAGGAGAAGCTGTGGTCACCGGCGATCAGCGCCTGGCCACCCCAACCTTAGAATCATGAACTGTAGTCACAGACATGGGGAGGCTGCTGCCTGCCTGCCGCGGCTGCGCTGGGCCCCTCCTGCCACCTCCACGCCCGCCCAGCATCGACCCTTGACCCACGAAGTGCGTAGCATGCAGTATTTAAAGCAGTGTAGCTACGGTCTTCTTCTGTTTTTCCTTTTTTAATAGCATGTGTGGGGTTATGTTCCATGTCTGTGTTGTGGACGTGCGCGGCACGGCCGTGTCAGCTGGACGGTGGAGCTGCCTCGGGGCTTTTGGTCAGGTCGGTCCAGTGAGAGTTGATCGCAGCCGCCAGGTGCTGCCCGGCCAGGTGGGCGAGGAGAGGAAGGAGCTGCCCCTTCCTGCCCTGTGTTCTCGGGGGCCGGAGGCAGGTGCTGCCTGGCGGAGCTGCGTCTCCGTGTTGGCCTCGGGGTCTGGTCTGCGCTCTGTGCGCCCAGCCCCAAGGCCGCAGCAAAGTTCTGATGTCACCTGCCGGGGAAGGGGCTGGGCCACGTCCTCCCGGGTACCACCAGCATCCTCGTCGTTCCACGTGTGTGTGTTGGGCACGGTTTACGCAGGATCTCTTCGCCTTGTTGACAGGGCTGCACAGTGGGATTTTTCCCGTGGGTATGTTTGCTGTGGACGGCATAGGCAGGGCCCCTTCTGAGACTGAAGCCACGTTCTCTGCGCGGTGTTCCTGGCCTGGGTCTCCTCGTCAGAGGACTGTGAGGTTCCCGTCTTCTGAGCAGTGTCCTTCGCCAGTATGTGGGAGGTCGTTTGCATTCCTGCCCCTTCCCAGGCAGCGAGCTGGATTGTCGGGGCCACGTCTCCCCTCTCCCCCACCCTGGGTCACCCTCCACATTCCTTCAAGCCACCTGTCCTTTTGTAATAAATCCTTTCTGGGCCTTTAGAACCACGAATGGTAGGACCAGCCCAACCAGTGACAGTCAGAGGACTGTGAGTTCTGGTGTGGGTGGCGCACGGCTGCCTGTACCCTGCCCTGGTGACAGGCAGCCCCCCAGAGCCCCTGTGTGTTGGCCAGAGCTCCCCCGACTCCACATGCCTTCGCCCGTCCCCGACGATCAGGCGGGACTGGAGACGCTGGGTCCCTGAAGGAAGGGCTGGACCAAAGGTCCCTGGGCCGCGGGAGGGTTGGGTCCCAGGGAGGTGAGCGGCCAGGCCGGGGGATCCCTTTGGGAACTGCTGAGAATTGGTCTTTCTCCCAGACCGTGTGGGGGCTGAGGACGTGTGGGTGACGTGCCCGTGCTGGCCCAGGGCTTGGATCTGCCACAGCCCTGGCCGCTGGCCGTGCAGGCCACCCCTGCCCTGGCCCCAGAGCAGAGTCCGGGGGCTACTGTTTTCCGAACATGCAGCAGAGACGACAGCCAGGAGGAGGTGTGCTCTCTGGCTGGGCCAGACCGGAAGGTGGTCCTGAAGCCCCCTCCTCCCCGCCCACCTGCCGACTCTGGCCCACCCGCGGCTGTGAGAGGGGGACGTGTCAAAAGGTGCTGCTGGTGGGGGCCCAGCTGGCCCCCGGTAGATCCATCATGGCCCTGGGCTGGCTGCCGGCACCAGGCCCTGCGGCAGCTTGTCCCACTTTGCTTTGCTTTTTGCTCATTAAAATGATCATGAAGACTTTCGGTGAGAGAGAAGATACGCACTACACTGTGTTATTAAGTTAGAAATAATTCGTTAAAATCAGACCCCCAGGATAAGAGATCTATTGTTTGACCCATCCCGGAGCCGGGGAGGAGGCGAGATAACGGGGAACCTCTGCTGACCCCAGTACAAGGATTCAGTCTGAGGTGCTGCTGCAGCCTCGGTGACTTTTCTAGAGACAGCTTAGGAAGTGAGTTGTTTCTCCTGGAATGGCAACGAGCCAGGCTCCACCTGGCCTCCGGGGTTCTGCACTCAGCTCTGTGACTAGGGTACGCCTAGGCCCCGTCACACTGCCCAGGTGGCCCCCTGCCAGGTGGCTTCCCAGTTCCAGAACCAGCGGGCGCGGTGGCTCACGCCTGTATTCCTGGCACTCTGGGAGGCCAAGGCGGGAGGATTGTTCGAGCCCAGTTCCAGAACCCCACTGACTGTTCCTCAGAATTGCACAGCTCCCCCGGACGGCGGGGCGTGGCAGACAAGAGCAGCAGGTCTGGAGGTTTGTGGACCCCAGGCCCCTGCATAATTTGTAAAAACTAAACATAAATCGAGGATGGCCATGACAACAACTCTCATGGTGATGACCGTTAGTTACCACAGCGGAGCCCGGACAGCCAGGGCGGGCGCTCTTCCCACTAATGACCCTGAGGCAAAGCCCCTTTTCCGTGTTTCACTCTGTCGGTTCTAAGGCTTTGTTTTGATTCAAGGAAAAAGATCTTCCCGGTTTTGTTTCCCTCTCTCTCGAGTGGACGGCTTGTTTCCCTTTTAATAAGCAGAGCTGGTGTGTCCTGAGGCAGCCCGAGCCCCTTCCTATTCTCCCTGCCGGACCAGGACCCCCTGCAGCCCCAGCACCCCTGCCTGCTGCTGCTGGTGACAGGAGCACCCAGCCCCCTCCCAGGCTGCGGGCGGCACAGCTGTGTGTTGCTGGGGGGGTGGGGTGCCGGGTCGGTGTGTGTCGAAGACCCTCCGGTTTCACAAAGGGGTCCCTCCGCGGTTGCTGCTGATGTGTAGATTTCTGTTTCCACTCAGTGACGTGGGCTTTTCTTGTCTTCCTTTTGGCTTTATTTCTAAACTGCTTTAGATATTACTGCTTAATGTGCGTGAACTTTCCTAGTTCTCTGACGTTCGGTCGATGCAGCCAACGCCCAATGGGGACCTTGTAGAGATAGAAACCCGCGTGTGCGCGGTTGGCGGGAAGCTTCGTCTCCTTGTTGTCAGCTGCTGGACTTGGCCACGAGGGTCCGGTCCAGGAAAGGGTCCATAGCACAGAGCAGTCAGGACTGTCCTCAGACCTTCTAACCCGGGTGTCACCAGTAGCGGTGCCCATTGTCCTGTGGAGCCCGTGGCAGTCAGTTCCGGGTGAGCCTCGCGCTGGAACACCTCCCCGTGCAGCTGGGGGTCTGGGAGGGACCCACCGTCCCTGCCCCAGACGGGGTGGGCGCCAGCATGCAGGCAGAGGGCGGGGTGGGTCCTGTCCGTCCGCTGCTGGCTCTCAGCGGGCCCTGCCGCGGGTGGCTCTCGAGGGGTATGAAAGTGACTGATCTCGTTCCTCTCCATGTTCTGAGCTGTGCACCGAGCGGCACAGGACCGACCTGTTATTTTGGTTGAGTCATCCTCCTGTGGAATTGGCAAAAGCTACATTATTACTGTCCTTACAAGCACGGTTCGCGTTGTCACATACTGTGAGTGTGGGCTGTGGTGTGTGTCCGTGTGTGTACATATGTGTATATGTATATATCACGCAGCAGGCGTGTCATGCTGCTGTCTGGCAGTGAAGCAACGAGTACAATAAACGTTGGCTCCAAAATGGCCTCTGGTTTCTTGGCAAGTCGGACAGGACAGGGTCTCCGGGTGGCGGGCGCACAGAAGGGCACGCTCAGCCGTGGTGCGCAGGGCCGGCGTGAGGGTGACTGTCACGGCCACATGCCCATCCCTGGGGGCTGCCGTCCTCACCTGGTCCACAGGCGTGTGTCCCGTGTGGATCTGAGTGGTGACTGGGAACCCTCCCCTCCCTTGAAGCATTAAAGCCAGTTTTCCCAGCAGCAGATACGGGTGGGGAAGCCGGGAAGGTTCCGCCCAGACCCAGCCTGAGGTCCGAGCAGCAGGGCTCAGGGGCCTCAGCACCGTCCTCCAGGGAAGGGGCTGCGGATCTTACAGGCAGCACCTTTGGGTAGATTTTGTTTTCCTGGAAAATGGGGTTAATGTTTCAAGCCAAAGGAGGGGAGGAAGTTTACACTGAAACATACATACCTTGTTTTTAAAATGAGATGCAGGTGCGTGGAAGCCAGTCGTCCATGCACTGGCTTTGTCCTCTGACTGGAATCGGACCGTGCTGGGTGCAGGCCGTGCCAGAACCTCTGGCCAGTCCTGGCTCCCACACGCACATCTAAGGGCCAGGCTGGTATCGCATGGTGATCGCCGTCTTGTGTGTCTGAATGTTGACCTAAAATAAAGATAACTGTTGTAAAAATAAATGTTTTCACTGCAGACCACGTGCATGTCTTATTCACTGATTTCCTGCAGAATCCTGATCTTGGTGAGTCTCGGACTGAGGGGGCAGCTGACCTTGGGACCCCTGCTGGGCCCCGTGGGGGCTGGGACTTCCCTTCCCTCCTGCCTGGTCCAACAGTGGGCCCATCCCCTCCCCTTGGTTCCATTTTCTTTTTTTTTTCACCCCTCCCCCCAGGGTTCTGTTTTCTGAATGCCAAGACTGCAGTGACAGGAAGGGACCTGTTGGCCGAGGTTTATAAACCAAGAGCAGCTGGGACCGCGGGTTCTGGAACCCTCGTGGGGCATGTCCAGCTCCCGACAGTTGAAGCCCCAGCGGCTTTCTTGCAGCCGTGGCTGGCTGCCCAGAGTAGGTCACACCTTACTCGTGCCTAGTGGTCGCCCTGTGGCCTTGGTGGCCATTCCAAGCCAGTGGCCACCAGCCCTTCGTCCAGCCAGCTGTCCGCCTTGCTGACCACTGCCAGCTCCTACCTGCCTGGGCCTCCGAGAACCCTCCCTGCCACCCTCTGGTGCCCACTGGTGACAGTCTCTGCCGGCGTCAGCCCCAGGAGGAGCAGACTGCCGCTGGTGAGCACCATCGGGAGCCAGTTCTGGGCCTGAGCCTTCAGCCACACCACGGGCCTCCGTCCTGAGCTGGCCCCGGAAGGTAGGATGAGGCAGCGTCTGGGTAGCTGTGCTCTGGTACGGGCGGGTCAGCCCCTCCTGTCCTCTGGGGCAGTGACCGCCGCAGCTGAGCCTGTGTTCTTTGCTGACCTTCAGGCAGCTCCGTCTCCGTGTCTACCTGGTGTCCTGGCCATAAGGGACCGAGTTCCCAGGGTTGTCCTGCTTCCTGCCCCACCCAGGGTACCTGGACATGTGGCTGCAGCAATTTCTTTGCACCAACTGCCTGGATGTCTCCAAGCCAGGGCGACCTGACCCTGTGCCCTGACATCTCAGGGTAGAGCCCATCCTCCCACCCGGCCCTCCAGGAGCCACAGCCACTGGGCATGTTCCGAGATTCCCTTCGCCTCAGCACCTGGGCAGGGGGAGGAGCAGGTGAGCCCGGGCCCAGCCAGGCTCACCTGGACGCGGTGCAGGCTGTAGCTACCCTGGGCTCTCCTGGCGGTTTCCCCACCGCTGGGATAAGCGTTGGTCCTGGGCTCCTGCGGGAGGCACCTCTGGCTGGGGGCTGTGTCCCTGAGGGTGCTGTTCCGCACACACTGGGGCCAGGGAGGGGCCCGCCTGGGTGCAGCCGGGACCGACCTGAGGCTCTTGCCCAAGGACCCTGGGTCAGGGCAGTAGGACCCTCCTGAAAGCCCCGGAGGCTCACGGGTCTGGGCGCCTGGTCAGCTGCAGCTGCCACCTCCACGCCCTGTGACTTGTCCCTAATGCAGACTGCAGCCACAGGGACTCCCCCTCGCTGGCCTGCGCGGGCTGCAGCAGGAGTCAGCACCTTCCTGTGCCCTGAGGGCGAGGCAGAAAGTTCTCAGAACTGAAAAGCAATTTAAAGCTAATTTTAAAAATATTTTGGGGGAAAAAGCATAAAAATACTGAGAATAATGTAACAAACACCTTGAAATCTATTCAGACCTCAGAAATACAAAATATTAATAATTTGATTCAGATTTTCCATTTTTTAAAAATGACAGCACTGGAGGCCAGTCTGCACCCCGTCCCCATTTCCGCCCGTTTCTGTCCCTGGTTTCAAACCTTGTCTACCAGGGTCAGGCCCCACAAATAATGTGCACCGTTGGTTTGTAAAATTTTACATAAATCGTACACACTGTACTAATCACCCGCAGTGTGAGTTTGTCATTCAATATAGTTTTTTAAAATCTGGGTGTGGTGGCGCAGCCCTGTAGTCCCAGCAGGTCGGGAGGCTGAGGCAGGAGGACCACTTGAGACCAGAAGTCGGGTACAGTGAGCTGTGATGACGCCACTGCTCTCCGGCCTGGGCCACAGAGCCAGACCCTGTCTTAAAACTGCACGTGGCTCCAGGTCTGGCCCTACTGTACCTGCTGCACAGAACGTGCCCGCGAATTGCTGCTGACTGGCCCTGGTCCGCTGACCACACAGGTTTTGGGGAAAGGAAGCCGCCCGGGGCGGGACGGCGGGGGTGGGGCTGGAAGACTCCGTGACCGGGGCCCACTGCCCTGCGAAGGGGCCTCCCTGCCTGCCTTAGCGCTGTCGCGCGGTCTTTCTCGTTTGGTCTCCTACATTTAATTAGGTAGAGTCCACGTTTGTTATAATTTTAAGTGTTTCATATATGGGATTCTTTCAGAGAAACACGAAATGACACCAGGACTGAATGATGGACGTTCTGGGGGCGGCGGGACCCCTGGGACCGCTGCCCCCGCCCCTCCTGGCCCAGGGCTGCGCGGCCCTAACCCTAATCGCCTTCCCGCGCCGGGGCTGGGCCTCCAGGTCTGCCGGAGACGCGCGCGGGGGGCGCCGCCAGCCGTCCCCTGTCACCTGCCCGCGCTGCAGCAGGCGACCCGGGCCGTGCAGCGCGGCTCCAGCGCCGAGGGTCTCCCGGCGGCCCCGCCCCGCCGCCCGCTCCGGCCGGAAGGAACCGTCGCTGCGGGGAGGCCGCCGTCCTCGCCCGCCCGCGCGCCCCTCCAGGTCCGCAGCCCGGCTCGCTTCTGTTCCAGAGGCCCCCGGCGCCACCCCAAACAAGGCCCGCGGCGCCCAGCTCCGCCGCGGGCTCCCCGAGCTCCGGAGTCTCGCAGCGCCCGCCCCGCGTCCGGGACCCGAGCGCCTGCGCCCAGCGCGCTGTCCGCCCGCCCGAGCGCAGCCGCGGCCCCCGCCGGGCACGCTCTCGGCTCGGCTCCACCCGCGCTGGAACCGGGGCGCCCGGCGGGGAGCAAGGAGGGTAGGCGCCGGGGCGGGCCGTGGCCTCCAGCTGGAAGCCGGTTGGCGGCACGTGCGTGGACCCGCGCCCAGAGCTAGGTCCGCCCGCTCCCCGGCCGCCCCGTGGATGTCACCGCTGAAGTCGACCTTGCCCCCAACCCCGTCCCTCCAGGGCCAGCATCCTCGGTCAGACCCTACATGCGAGCCGCCCTCCTCCTCCTAGGCCCGGCGAGGTCCACCGGTCCACCGGCTCCCTTCCGCTCCCCACACCTGCTTCCCCGCCGCCTTGCTTAGGACCCTCGGTGGCTCCCCGACCCTCCACTCGACCTGCAGAGCCTGAGAATGCCACCACCTCGGGGGTCCTCTCTGGCTGCCTCTTGCCTCCACACAGGGCGGGCACCTGTCCAGCCCTGCAGGCGTTTCCTCCTGAAGGCCCCTTTCCAGGATTGGTCCGTCAGCACGTGGGCCTGCAGCAGGTGGGGGCCCAGGGATGCAGGCGCATTTGCTGCCCTCTTCCTGACTCCAGGGGGCCCATCTCAGGCACCAGGTAGGGCACCTGAACCCTTGTCCATCCCAGATTTTCAGACCCTACTGCTGATAGCATGTGTCAATGTGACACCCACATGTGCCTCGTGCTGCGGAAAGACCCCGTCCCCTGGCACTGGGCACCCTGGGCTTCCCTTCCCACCAAGCCAGGGTACCCATCACCCCCCATGTCAGACTCCGTGGGGAAGGGGCAGCACCTCACGGGCTGACGAACCTGAGATTGACCCTGAAGACTCACCATTCTCAGGTTGGACAGTCCTGGAGGCACTGCCCTGGGCCGCTGGCAGAGCCTGGGCAGGCAGGCTTCTCCTCGAGGACGCTCACACCGAGTGTCCCGGGTTTGTGTCCAGCCTGCCCCGCTCCCTCCTGGGCTCTGAAGAGTACCTCTGGGCCGAGGCCCCATGTCACTGCTCCCCTCAGCTTCTCTTGCCAGGTGCCTGCCCAGCACCCCTCAGCCTCTGCTGGGTCCAGAGGAGCCCAGGTGGCTGGAGGGCAGCACAGGGCTGTCTGGCTCCAGCCCCACATCAGCCCTTCAAGGGTTTCCTGGGGATGGCCCCCGCCCTCCCTGGAGAGCACGGCCCAAGCCGAACCCCAGGCCCTGCCCACACTGGACGCCCCCAGTGTCTGCAGCAGCTGTGTTGGGGTTTGTTCTCATGGAGGCCTTGGACGCTGGATCCTGGCCCTCTTTCCTAGGACCAGAAAGTTCACAGGGGCTGGAGGAGTTGCCCCCGACCCCCACTGGCACCCTGAAAACCCTCCCCCAGGGCTATTTGAAAGGTGGCCCACCTCTGACACCCCACAGGGCTCTGGCAGGAAGTGGGCCCAAGAACGCCCCTAAATTGTCACCTAGCCTTGCCAGGCCCTGAGCTGCCCCCCAGTACGCAGACCCCAGCCTAAGGCCTGCCAGCAGCACCACAGCCTCCACGTGGGCGGGGGTCTGAGGCAGGCTCCAGCGCAGGCCTCCACTGACCCTAAGAGGGAGGAAGCTGCCTTTCCCTCGGGGCTGGGGGCAGCTGGACCCTCCTTCCAGCCCTGAGCCGCATGGTGCACGGGTGTGTGTCTGTGGGTGAGCGCTCTGTGTCGCTGTGCATGCTGTGTGTGGGGGGTGCTGGCACACGTGTGCCTCTCCAGGAGCCGATCAGCCCCTGGCTGGGGCCCTCCCAGGACTGACCTGGCCCCTGCCAGCTCCTGGTTAACCATTTCCACCATCCCTCTTCTGGGAAGACCTGGATGAAGGGGAGAGGCGCCTCCTCGGGGCGCACAGGGCAGGGCCAGTGTCGCCCAAGCGTGAATGAGGGAGGGTTAGGGCCAGGAGGGATGGGAGAGGGGTCTACTCACCAGGGTAGGGAGGGAAGACCCTCCTGCTGACCTCTGAGCCCTACCTTGGTCCTCTGTCCCCGGTGGTGGCTGGCTGCCCCCTGGACAAGCCTCCTGTCTTTATCTGCCTGCCTTGGCCTGGCCCCCACCCGGTGACTTCCTGTCCCCACCTCCTCTCAAGCTTTTCCATGACAAGGCCTTGCGGGGGAGGGGAGACCAGGGAAGCAGGAAAGAGGCTAGAGCAGGTCTGGAGGGACAGAGGAGGGAGCCTGCCTCAGGGTCCTGCCTCAGGGTCCCAGCCCATCCCCCGCAGCTGGGCCCACGGCCCACGGGAGCACTGGGTATCACGTGAGCACGGATGCATCATGGACGCCTCATCCAGGCAGACTCTCCACGGGCAGCACGTTTGGAGGTGGCCAGGGAAGCCTATCATCCTTGAGTCCAGGAGCAGTGTTGGCAGGGCTGGACGTGGCGTCTAGTCCTGACCTGCGCGGCTGGTCCACTGAGGCCCCGGCCAGCTCCTTGCAGCTGGGGCCTCCCTCCCACAGCCGCCCACACGCCAGTTTCCGCTGGGTCCCTTGAGGTACAAATGTGTGGGCGGCAGGGAGCAGTCACAGGGTGGGGCTGCCTCTTGTGGGCCCCAGGTGGCCCTGTCCCCTCCCCAGGTCCAGGCCAGGTGGGCACTAAGCTGTGTGGTTCTTGGGGACCCAACTGACAGAGCTGGGAGCTGCAGGCCCCATGCCTCCATCGCTTGGTCTGGCCCAAGTGCAGGACGGGAATGCCTGGTCCTGCTGGGGAGGGGCCGGGCCTCGTGGCTCCCAGCTCCTGCAGCCGGGGGAGCTTCCACAGGCCACGTCTGCCAGGGATACCACTCCTGCACCATAACTAACCAGCCACACCTCTGTTTTTCTAAAGCTTTATTTTATAAAATGCATAGAGTAAGCTATATTGATGACATTTTAAAAATTAAAATAAGTTATGTGTTGTACGCTGCAATCCTGGGTAAGCGGAAGTCAGGTGGGGACTCGGTGGGCAGTTAACCTGTGGAGGCTCCTTCCTCCTCATCGCTGCCATCAGGGACCGCGTCCGTCCCAAAGTAGCGGTCACCAAAGTTCCCTGGAGAAAGAAGCCAGCGTGGCAGGGCCTCCTGGGGCCACCCCCTACCCCCCACGCCCTGCCGAAGAGGCCCAGGCAGCCTCACCAATGCCCGGGATGATTCGGAAAAGGTCATTGACTCGCTTGTCCACGGCCGTGGTGATGATTTTCACACGTGGGAATGCGTAGGCCACTGAATGCACGCCCATCTCTGCCATGAGCAGCGACAGCAGGAAGATCTTGTCCTCGGGTACGTCGTGGTCCTGCCGAGCACAAGGGGCGGGTGAATGCCAGTCCGGGCGGGACCGTCTGCAGCCCGCCGCGGCCCACTCACCAGGAGCACGCGCACAGCCATCATGGCCGCGGCGCCCGTGGACACCGTGCAGTCCATGAGGATCACGTGGTCGTCGCTGATGTCCTTGGGCAGCCGGAGGTAGTGGAGCTGCAGGCAACGGGGGTCAGGGCCACGTGTCGGGCGCCCCCAGGCCCCTCCCGTAGGCTGCCTCTGACTCCGCTCCCCGCTGCCCGTCCCCGCAGCCCCCAGGCCGGCCCCGTCCCGGCACCTCCGGCTCCCCCGTGAGCTGGTTGGTCTGGATGAGGATGGTGCCGATGCGCACGTCTTTGCACACGGCACGCAGCGCAGGCTCCATGGTCTCACCGGCCCGCAGGATGGACACGCCGGTGATCTGGGAGCGGAGGGGCCGAGTGAGCCCCGCCCCCCAGCCGCCGGCCCCGCCCCCGGCGCACGGGCGCGTACCTGCTTCCCGGAGTAGCACCTGCCGGCATAGTCCTGCCCCTGCGGGGTCTGCACCACGCAGTCCTGCACAGACCGTGGGGCACCGTGAGCGCAGAGACCCCTCCCCAGCCCGGCTCCGGCGCTCCCACCCCACTGGCTGCGCACCTGGAAGGGCAGGAAGGAGAGTGCGTGCTCTATGAGCAGTCGCATCAGCCTCTTGGAGTAGAAGATGAATTCGTCGCGGCTTGTCTCCTTGTCCCTGTGGGGCCAGCGGTTTAGCAGGGGGGGGGGCCCCCGGGCCACCCCGCCCTGCAGGTGGGCACTCACCTGATGATGGTGTGCATGCCCCGTACCTGCGGCGTGCTCTTGAGAACGCTCAGCGTCCGCGGCAGGGGGTGGCACTGGTGGGCTGAGGCCAGTGCGGCCCTGGGGACACAAGTCAATTGGGGACACTCAAGAAGGGCTGTCTTCTCCCACAGCCCTCCCCCACAGGACAGCCGCGTCGCTGTGAGGGCACACCTGCGGGGGCACGGCTGATGTGCAGGGTGGAACCTGGCTGCCCCCCTGCGGCTGCCCTGGGGGCAGATGTCCCCCCACCTCAACTACCAGGCAAAGCGAAAGCGCAGTGGAAGGCGGGGCGCTGACTGTCGGGCAGGAAGCCAGGGGCCGGGCTGTGAGGCGTCCCCCTCCAGTCCAGGACCCTCCCGGGCTCAGAAGAAGCAGAAAAGGGCCAGGCACAGGGTGGGCTCAGGCATGCAGACCCAGCTCAGCCCCCGGAATGGGCCCTCATCCCCAGCCCCTCTGTGGGGGGATTAAGCTTTGGCTCAATCCCTGCCCGGCCCACCCTCCACGTGGTACGTGGCCCCTCTCAGGAGGACGGCAAAGGCGGCTCAGTGTCACCTGACTGCCCCGCCCTGCTACCCCAGACCTGGAGAGGGAAGAGGGGTAGGGCCACGAGGAAGGGCAGGCGCAGGGGGCGGGAATAGGAGGGGGGGCGAGAATAGGAGCAGGGGGCGGGCCCCGGGCAGGCACAGGAGGCGGGGCCCGGGCAGGAGCAGGGGGTGGGGCAGGAATAGGCGCAGGAGGCGGGGCCCAGGCAGGCGCAGGGGGTGGAGTAGGAATAGGAGCAGGGGGCGGGGCCCGGGCAGGCGCAGGGGGTGCGGCAGGAATAGGGGCAGGGGCGCGGCCGGTGCACCGCTGGGGCAGGGGCAGGTGCAGGGCTGGGGCCGCGCAGCAGGAGCAGCGCACACAGCAGCACTACAACCAGAGCACACTCTGCTCACATATCCCAACGCAGCTTCCTCTGCTCACCAGGTGAAGAGCGTGTTCGGGGAGGGTAACAAGGCAGGAGACGGGGTTTACACAGAGGAGGAAGAGAACAGAGAGAAGCCCACTTAGTCGGGGCAGCAGGGGCAGTCCCGGCAGAAGTCAACAGCGCGGCCACCAGGCCTGAGGAAGAGGCCGGGCCTCTGCTCCCGGGGCAGGAGCGCCAGCCACCGGCCCAGGCCCGCAGCCCTTCCCTGCTGCCACCAGCAGCACTTCCTGGCTGAAAGCGGCGCAGGGCCTCTGGCCACCACTTCCTTGGCTGACCAGAGAATGGAAACTGTAGCTGGCCGTATTCAGGCGTTTTTCTCAAGTTGAAACCCTGGAAACTTTTTTTTTCTGAGAACAAAGGCTTCAAGAGGAAACTGCCGTGACAAGGCCTGTGGGTCTTGGTGGGGCCAAGCAGAGCCTCATGCGGGGACAGGAGGCGGGGGTGGGGGTGGGGAGGGTGCGCAGCTGGCAGACGGGCCATGGAGGCATTTCCAACGCACAGTGCACCCTTGGGTGGTGTATGGGCTCTCCATCCAGGTGGCTCAGCCGCAAGCCTCCCAACTCCACAGAAAGCCTGGAAAGGGCAGGTCCCTGGTGGCTGGCCACACGAGGCAGGGGCTCACTTCCCTGCCTGCCTGCCCTCATGCTGGGGCCGTAGGAGGCAGCCCCAGACCAACCAGAGCTCGCTGCCTACAGCACCAACACTGCTCCTCTGGCCTGAGTCGCACTGGGCTCGAGGACGAAGGTGAGATAGAGCAGGACCAGGATGGGCAGGGACGAGGCCAGGCCCTCACCACCCAGAGTTGCTGGGCCCCATGAGATTGGTCAGAGTGGCTATAACAGGCACCCTCTGTCTGCCGGGTTGTGTCTGTGGTCACTGCTGTGGGAGCCCGGCAGTGCTGTCTCAGAACAGCTGTGCTCTCTGGAGTCGAATCCAGAGACAGCGATGTTAGGGAGGCTCCAGCAAGGTCTGTGTGACCTTGGTCATGCTACTTAAACTCTCTGTGCCTCAGTGTCCTCGTCTGCCAGCAAGGAGAGGCAAAGGCAGGGCTGGGACTGCTCCACACCACCCCTTCTGTGTCTGGGGAAGGGCTGCCTGCCTGCCTGGGTCACGGCCCAGACCCGCAGCTCCATGTGGATGTTGGAAATGCCTCCATCTGTGCTGACAGCTGCACGAGTCTTACCTGACGCTGAGTTCACGCTGTGGCAGCAACACAGGAAGACACAAGGGAACGGTGACGTGTCAGTGGCCGGGGCAGGTGGCCAGGCCTGTCCCACCCAGGAGTAGCTATGCTGCAGCCCCATGGGAACATGGCCAGCCAGGGGAGGTGGTGAGCTTCTGATGGCCTCTAACCCTGGGCCAGGACCTGCAGTTCTGGGCTGGGGCAGTCAGAGCCAGGGCCCCTGGGATCTGTTCTGTAGGCCTCAGGCCTCTAATAGCCTGCTAAGGGGTGTGCCCAGAGCCCACCCAGGATCCAAAGCCCAGCCGCAGAAAGCCGCAGGGCACATGGGAGCTCCGGTGGGACTGTCACTCCTAGGGTGACCCACTGGGAAAGAGAGGAGCTCTGGTTCCACATGGGACTCAGCACTGAGACCCCACAGTCCTGGCCGCTCTCGTCACCCTCGGAGGCTGGCAGGGACAGGAGTGTGCCCTTCTGTGCAAGGCCAAGCTCAGGCCAGGTGCACTGTGGGGGTGGGCCCTTGGCTGGGCCTGAGCACTATGCTGCCCCCGTTTCCTCAGGGAACCCAGGCCCTGCCCAGCACACAGGCGGGCGCTGAGCTGGGTGACCAGGCTAACCAAGCAGGGACAAGACACTAGGGGCCGGCACCTTGCAGGGGACCGTGAACGCACAGGGGCTAGCTGAGCAGGCTGCTGTGGGTGGTGGCAGCAGAGAAGCAGGGACGGGGGCTGGGACGGGCTGCGGGGACACGGAGCCCGCGCCCGGGGGGCCTACCTCCTCCAGCTGGCTGTGCACGTGCTGCACGATCAGGTCGATGGCCACTGCGTTGCCGCTCCCTGGGAGGACAGGGAGGAAGGTGACGGGGGCTGGGCCACCCGCCTGCTCCCCGCCAGCGGCCTGCGGGCTCACCTCTGGGCACCACGATGTCGGCCAGGCGCATGGTGGGCTGGATGTACTGGTCGAAGGCGGGCTTGACAAACTTGTTGTACTGTTTGATGACGCCCTCGATGTCCCGGCCCCGCTCGCTGATGTCCCGGCGCAGCCGCCGCACCAGGCGGATGTCGGAGTCCGTGTCCACGAAGATCTTCATGTCCAGGAGCTAGATAGGGACGGCGAGCCCGTGGGTGGGGCCTGTCACCAGCACGGCCAGTGTGGAGGTGCCAGGACCAGCTCCAGCTCCTACAGCGAGACCTCCCGGTCTGTGCACCAGGCCCGGGGCCACCTGCCCAAAGGGCCTGACTGGTGCAGGGGCGGGTGTGGGTGTGGGGTGTGTATATGCACAGGTGTGCGCGTGTGTTTGGGGGCAGAGTGCTGTCTTCCAGGCACAGGAGGACAGCTGGCGGGTCAGGCGGCAACAGGCTGGGTGGCATGTTCACTTGAAGCTCCCACAAACACACTGGGAATGTGGGGCTCGGTGAGTTCAGGATCTGGCCTGATACACCTGCAGTGGCCATGTGGGGGACTGGGCGCTGCTATGTGCAGAACAGTGGGGTCCTCTGGGCCTGTGGCAGGGGCAGGACTTGGGGCCTGGGGCCAGGCAGACCTGGGTCAAATTCGGTTCTGCCCTCGGAGGCCCATGTGACCTCAAACTCCCTCAAACTCAATGGCTTTGGGTCCTTACCCATCCCTTAGGACTACAAGGAACAAGACCAACAAGGAGAGTAAGACCCCGTCTCTACTAAAAAATAGCAAAAAACCTTGTTCTACTACTTAACCCCCCTCCTCACTACTGCACTTGACTAGTCTAAAAATAAAAAATAAATAAAAAAAAAAAATTG